>NW_024542792.1:0-485076 GCF_018151105.1 Drosophila obscura | reverse complement strand
AATACTAGCCATTAAGCCCACTGTAATCGTGTTCTCAGCACCAACACATATAGAGACACTCTCAATGTAAAGAGAGCGCAAAGAATACGAAGAAGAAAAGGAGAAGAATAAAATGAGAGCGAGATCAGTTTTGGATCGAGCAGAGACGAGAAAGCACGCGTTGTGAATTGCTGCCCAGACTACAATTTCAGAAGTGGTTCAGAAGCCCACTAAAGTTAGAACTCCCACTCAATTAAAAGCTACTGACTAAAACAATAAAAATGGATAATCTCGACATCAACAACTATACACTTATCGGATTGAAGACTTGGTGTGCTCGATTAAATCTGCCCACAGAGGGTAGTAAGGCCAGCTTGATTGCAATGCTGAATGAAATTCCTGCATTTGAGCGTGGACCTGGACCAATAGTCGACAATCAAGGCGCAATTCCTAAACACAAAGAAAATAACGAAATCAACTACGCATTAAAAGGCACTGGCGAAATTTCTGGAGACTCCGACAACGGCACTGTACCCACAGCTTCAGCTAGCAGTGTATCAGACAAGGACGGATATACTGACCTGCTCGTTGAGTTCGACGCACACAACGAAACGTTGAGGAAAGAAGAAACGCCGATTGAAGCAATAGTGCAGACCACAAAAAAGATGTCGTTGGTATTCGAAAAAGACAACAAAGAAGAAATCGGAACATTAATAGAAGTTGGCAGCTCCAGCCCCACTCCGATAAATAGTAATTTTGCAACACTAGAACAAACCATCGAAAACCTGCAACACGAAAACGAACAGCTGCGCAAAAAATCAGCTGTCCCATTTAATGTAATAAAAGAATGCGTTCCTGAGTTCAATGGCGAAGGTGATATTGATGTTTGGCTAACCTGCATAAAAAATGTTCAAGCCATTTTCAAAGTTGAAGATGACATTATGCGCTCACTCATTTGCGCACGCATTAAAGGCAAAGCCAGTGCTTGGTTCTTCGCAAACTACTCGCCTCTCTCCGCGGGCATTGATCAAATTCTACATCAACTTCGTGTCATGTTTGGAAACAAGGACAACATTCTGGAAACTCGTCGCAAGTTTGAACAACGAAAATGGATATTTGATGAAAAGTTCGTGGTGTACTATCACGAAAAGTTGCTACTTGCCAAAGATCTAAATATGAACGACGCTGAGACCATACAATACTTGATTGATGGAATCCCGGATCAACAGTTACGCAATCAAGCATTGCTTCAATGTTTTGTCTCGACAGAGGCTATGCTTATGGCATTCCAGCACCTGAACAGACCTCGTCCACCACCCACCAAGATGCGTCCTTCCTTGGCTGACGTTAAGAACTACACAGGACCCAAGTCAGATGTAAGCCAACCAGGGACCACAACTACATCGTCACAGGCCATGAAATGTTACAATTGCCATAGCTTGGGCCATTCCGCAGCCGAATGCCGCAAGCCTGTACGCCCAGATGGAGCCTGCTATGCCTGTGGTGAATACGGGCATGTGGCCAGAGATTGCAAGCTGTATAAGAAGAACATCAAAGAAACTAAAAACGATTACGTAAGATATTATAATATAAGATTTCCTCATTTTTCTGACAAAGTATATTACATAGAGTGCCTTCTAGACTCGGGAAGTCCGATCTCATTTGTTAAACAATCAATAGTTCCTGAAGGACTTAAAATTCGTAACACTGAAGACCATGAAGATTATGTTGGAATAAATAATAGTAAATTAGTCATTTTTGGAAAAATATTTTGTAACATTATAACTTCAAATAAAACTGTTAATATTGAAACAATGGTCGTGAACAATGAGTCTACAAGGTACAATATGGTACTAGGTAGAGATTTCTTAGAGCTATGCAACTTACAATTAATTTCAGTGAACGATACTAAGACCAGATTGATCGATGTAAAATGGTATGATAACTGTGAACAGCCTGTAAGGGTAGGCATCACAGAAACAACAAAGAGTATAAGACAACGTAAAGTCTCAACAGAAGAGTCAAAAGTAGAGCCAAAAGTAGAGTCAATAGTAGCGGAAGTAGTAGAGCCAAAAGTAGAGTCAATAGTAGCGGAAATAGTGGAGCCAAAAGAAAAAATCAACGTAGCGAGCTATCACAAAGTTAAGTCAAACAATAAAATTAATATTACAAATTCAAAGCCAGAAGTAGTGAAATCGAATCCTTTTAAAAACAATGTACATATACAAGGCAAAGAAAACATAGACGTCAACGTAGAAGGCGAGCCAAACGATTTTGATAAAGAAATGTTAGCCATCAATGTTGTGCAAGAAGGCAACGCTACTTTCAAGGTGGGGGAAGAAATTAATTATAAAGTAAGAGAACAATTCAAACGTATCTTCGAAGAACAATATTTGCTAGCCAATAGATCACTAGAACCCAAAGTAAAAACTATAATGAAAATCACGGTAGAGAGTAATAAACCATTCAATTGTCCACCACGGAGATTATCATACATGGAAAAAACAGAAGTACAAAAAATTCTAGATGAAAACCTAGAATTAGGTTATATACGTCCCAGCGAATCAGAGTTCGTATCACCAATAGTTCTAATTAAAAAGAAGACTGGTGAGCTAAGATTATGTGTAGATTATCGTAGGCTGAACAAAGTAACTATAAAAGACAACTATCCAATCCCCCTGATAGATGATCTGTTAGAAAGGTTAGCGAACAAGAAGTTATTTTCCAAACTAGATCTAAAAAATGGGTTTCATCATGTATTCATGCATGAGGATTCTATCAAATACACCTCGTTTACAACGCCTTTAGGACAATTTGAATACACAAGAATGCCATTTGGGCTAAAGAATGCATCTCCTACGTTTCAAAGATACATAAATAAAATTTTTTCTGATATGGTCAAAGATGGTAGAGTAATCATTTATTTAGATGACATAATGATTGCTTCAGAAGATATCAACACCCACTTTAAGATACTTAAAGAAGTTTTTAAAAGAGTAGTAGACAACAGTTTAAATCTTCGACTTGATAAATGCGAATTTTTGCAATCGTCTGTAAACTATCTAGGGTATACAGTAACAGGAAATGGCATATGTGCAAATGAGACGGGCATAGACGCCATAAATAGTTTCCCGGTACCCAAAAAAGTGCACGAAATTCAAAGCTTCATTGGTCTATGTTCTTACTTTAGGAGGTTCATCAAAGATTTCGCATTAATAGCAAAGCCATTATATGATGCAACAAGAAAGGATAAAAAATTTGAGTTTGGAGAAGTAGAGATAGAAGCATTTCAAGCGCTAAAAAATAAGCTGATAGAAACTCCGATTTTAGCAATTTATAATCCACACGACGAAACCGAGCTGCACTGTGATGCAAGCTCTTTAGGTTATGGAGCCATTCTTCTTCAAAGAAAGAATGATAGTAAATTCCATCCAATATTTTACTTCTCCAAGAGAACTACAGATGTCGAGTCGAGATATCATAGCTTCGAGCTAGAAACATTAGCGATCATAAACGCACTCAAAAGATTTCGTGTCTATCTACAAGGTATTAAATTCAAAATAGTGACCGACTGTAATTCATTAACATTAACGTTAAATAAAAAAGAGCTAAACCCTCGTATAGCGAGATGGGCACTCGAATTGCAAAATTATGATTTTGATCTCGAACACAGATCTGGAAAAAGGATGCAGCATGTAGATGCACTCAGTCGTAACAATAATATTTTAATATTAGAAACAAATACTTTCGAAGATAATTTAATAATATCACAAAGTAGAGATGAAAAGTTAAGAAAAGTCAAAGACATGTTATTAGAAAGGGAAAATGAATATTATGAAATGCGCAACGGTGTAATTTATAAAAAGCACAACGAAGGACTCTTATTTGTGTACCAGAGTCAATGATCGAAAGTGTTTTATACAAGTATCACGATGAAATGGGACATGTAGGTGTTGACAAAGTAACAGATTTAATAAACAAAAGCTATTGGTTTCCGCAAATAAGAAAAAAAGTCGATGTACATATCTAAAACCGGAAAAAAAGAAGGATATCTACACTCAATACCCAAAGGTACAACGCCGTTCAATGTCATCCACATTGACCACTATGGTCCCATCAAGAGTAGTGAATCTAAGAAAAAGCACATACTATTGGTTATAGATGCCTGCACAAAATTCATAAGGCTTTATCCTACAAAAACAACAAGTTCAAAAGAAGCAATAGATGCTTTGCAAAATTATTTTAAAGCGTACAGTCGCCCTAAGCACCTAGTTTCCGACAGAGGCTCTTGCTTCACCTCCCACGAATTTCAATCATTCATAGAATCACAGAACATCAATCACATAAAAATAGCAACAGGGTCTCCGCAAGCTAACGGGCAAGTGGAAAGAATTAATAGAGATTTAGGACCAATGATTGCCAAGATTCGAGACGTAGAAAAAAATGAGCAATGGCATAAAGTTTTGGACAAAGTGGAGTTTGCAATGAATAACACAAAAAATAGAAGCATAGACGAATACCCGAGCGTAATGCTCTTTGGTGTATTACAAAAGGGCAATAGTATAGATAGTTTAAAAGAAAACATAGTCGAAGAAAATCAAAGTAGCGACCAAAGAGACTTAGAGTATACAAGATGCAAAGCAGCAATAGTTCAACAGAAAGTTCAAGAGTACAATAAAAGTTACGTTGATACAAAGCGACAGAGACCCAGACTATATTCTATTGATGATTATATTATGATTAGAAATTTCAACTCACAACCAGGAACGTCCAGTAAACTAGCTCCAAAGTTCAAGGGACCGTATAGAATTTCAAAAGTTTTAGATAACGATAGGTATGTTGTGCAAGATATAGAAGGATTCCAACAAACTCAAATCCCCTATTCAGGAATATGGGCTGTCCACAATATTAAACCATGGGTTTATGATCAAAATGTAAACAAAGAGTTAAATGATGAAGAAAATGTAAACAATGAGTTAAATGATGAAGAAAATGTAAATAATGAATTAGATGATGAAGAAAATGTAAATAATGAATTAGATGATGAAGAAGATGTAAATAATGAACAAAATGTAAATACTAAATTAGAAAATGAAAATGTAAATGAACACGAAAGCAATTTAAATAAGAATGAAGAGGATGTAACTGATTCAAGGAATAAGATCATAGCAAGCGAAATGCAAAGAAAAAATGTAAGAAAGAAAAATGTTAGAAAAATGGCTGAGAGCAGCATAATAACAAGAAACATGGCAAAGAGAATCAGGAGATCCTCACTGTCAGGATAGGCCGAATTGTAGCAGTACTATCCCCTAATACCACTGTACATACATTTAATACTAGCCATTAAGCCCACTGTAATCGTGTTCTCAGCACCAACACATATAGAGACACTCTCAATGTAAAGAGAGCGCAAAGAATACGAAGAAGAAAAGGAGAAGAATAAAATGAGAGCGAGATCAGTTTTGGATCGAGCAGAGACGAGAAAGCACGCGTTGTGAATTGCTGTCCAGACTACAGAAGTGCGTTTCGTAATCGCATTGAAACGTATGTATATAGTTGAAAATCCTATAAACAATGTTTGGATATTACCTTATTTCATCAATTAATCAATGAACAAGTGAAACAATTAATAAAAGACGTACTACAAAAGCACATTAGTATAAAGTTTAATTTTGAACAATTTTGCAATTATGTTTTAATTAAAGAAAGTCAAGTTCAATGTCAACTCAACCTTAAATCATTTCAAACGAAAATGGACACTTTACACCCAACAACAATGTGTGATGATGGTGATGAAAAACTAAATGAAATAATAAATAATTTATATGATTATATAAAAAATTAAATGAGTGAGTTTCAAGAACGAGACAGTGGTTGGTCATTAGTTGAAATAGTGCATTTGGAGTTAAATATATAAATAAATATGAACCTATAAAGGGCTCTAATTACATTTGTTTACCGAGAACAATATTAAATACAAAAGCATGTATCAATGTACATAACAATGATGTTTATTATTTTAAATGGGCGTTAATATCGGCCTTTGCTAAAGTTGATGATAACGATAAAAAAAAGTCCAATATAGTCGACCTTTTCAATATAAACATAAAGGAGTTCATGACATAAAATCGGATATAATTGCTATAAATAATAAAATATTAAATTTTACTGGATTAAAATTTCCAACACCGGTTGAGTGCATTAAAACATTTGAAGATAATAATACTGAAATTAGTATAACTGTGTTAGGATTAGACGTGGATGATAGTACAATAATCGGAACATATTATTTCACCAATAATAAAACTAGTAACGTATTACACAACATATACTTGTTACTTCTCGAAAAGGATGCTAAATATCACGATGTTTGGATTAAAAATATTTCAAGGTATCTATACAAATGGAATATTCTATAAACAAAAAAATTATTACGTTTTCTTTTTATGTTCCCCCACCCTCCATTAGATTGCTCCCGCAAACAAGTGACGAAAAATACGAAAAAACTGTATTTATGCAATACATGTCTACAACATTTTCATGATAACAACAAACTTAAACGACATAGTCTAGAGTGTAATAGAATTATAACTAAGATGCCAGAAATTAATGTTTCTATATTAAGCTTAAAAAATTATAAAAAACAATTAGATGTTCCTTTTGTCGTATATGCTGATTTTGAATGTATATTAGTTTTATCGTATCTTTAAAACTGTGCCTGCCACAGATTTTCGTCCTTTGTGTGGGCGGAAGGGGGCGGGGCGAAATTTTGAAATACACTTGTAGCAGTGTGATATCACATGAGTCTGGAAACCAAATTTGGTTTCTCTAGCTCTTATAGTCTCTAGATCCAGGCGCTCATCAAGACGGACGGACGGACAGACGGACAGGCGGACGGACAGACGGACATGGCTATATAGACTCGGCTATTGATGCTGATCAAGAATATATATACTTTATGGGTCGGAAATGTTTCCTTCTCTGCGTTGCACACATCCACTTTTACCACAAATCTAATATACCCCTTAACTCTTTTTTGAGTACGGGTATAAAAAGATTATCATAGTTATTCATCTTATTTACGATCGTATGGCAACAATGATGAAATTCGGATTGCAATACAAAATCAAGATTTGTATGTTTTACCAAGCGAAAGTTTTCTACACATTCAAGGGCATATCACTAATCTTGATGATTCAGTCGTAAGCAATATAGCTTTATTGAATAATTGTATGGCATATCTATTTGATGAAATACGTTATGAATTGAACGGTATTGAAATTGATCGAACGCGACATTTGGGTGTGACAACTGATTTGAAAAATTACTTATCAATCAATCAAAATCAACAGCTTGTATTAAAAAATTCTGGATGGCCAATTGATGATGATTTAAAAATAGAAAAAGGAAACTTTAATTTTTGCATACCGTTGAACATGTTACTGGGATTTGCAGAAGACTATAACAAGATATTACTAAATGGAAAGCATGAACTTATTCTATTACGAGCAAAGGATAATGATAGTGTTTTTAAAAGTACTGATGTTGCTGTAAACAGCTCGAAATTGAAAATGAAAATTTCTAGCATTGTATGGAAAATACCTCATATACAATTGTCTGATGTTTATAAATTATACATGTTTAAAGTAATAAACGAACCAACACCGTTATTGCTATCATTCAGGAGTTGGGATATCTATTATAATCCAGTAGTTCCACAGAGTACTTCATTTATATGGAATGTGAAATTAGCAGTTGAAACAGGACGTCCTCGCTATATTATTATTGCATTTAGTAATGATAAGAAGTATATTCATTGAAATTAAAGTGATGTGAAAGTGTATCTAAGTATATCCATATGATGGATTAAATCAAAATTTTAGTTTGAATAGTTATGCCCTATTATTCATATTATACATATCAGTATACAAGTTTTCAAAAAAGTTATTATGGCCGTGAACCACAACTTGACTTCTAGCTGTTTTAATTATCTTTTCAAAATAGCAAAGTTCTCTACAACCAGACGTAAGATACTAGAGTTATGTGAAAAAAACAAGCGCTACCTCTGAAAAAAGCTTAAAAATAATTCCAGTTTTCAAAAATTCTTTAAAAAAAAGTTCTGCCATAGAAAAAAAAAAAAAAATATCATCAAACCATTTCTAAGCCCCAAATCTTTAAGAAAAAGTTCGTTTTGTTCCTTGAGGAAAAATCGTGTTGACTAGTGTAACATAAGATGTGTAAGAAGTGCGTTTCGTAATCGCATTGAAACGTATGTATATAGTTGAAAATCCTATAAACAATGTTTGGATATTACCTTATTTCATCAATTAATCAATGAACAAGTGAAACAATTAATAAAAGACGTACTACAAAAGCACATTAGTATAAAGTTTAATTTTGAACAATTTTGCAATTATGTTTTAATTAAAGAAAGTCAAGTTCAATGTCAACTCAACCTTAAATCATTTCAAACGAAAATGGACACTTTACACCCAACAACAATGTGTGATGATGGTGATGAAAAACTAAATGAAATAATAAATAATTTATATGATTATATAAAAAATTAAATGAGTGAGTTTCAAGAACGAGGCAGTGGTTGGTCATTAGTTGAAATAGTGCATTTGGAGTTAAATATATAAATAAATATGAACCTATAAAGGGCTCTAATTACATTTGTTTACCGAGAAAAATATTAAATACAAAAGCATGTATCAATGTACATAACAATGATGTTTATTATTTTAAATGGGCGTTAATATCGGCCTTTGCTAAAGTTGATGATAACGATAAAAAAAAGTCCAATATAGTCGACCTTTTCAATATAAACATAAAGGAGTTCATGACATAAAATCGGATATAATTGCTATAAATAATAAAATATTAAATTTTACTGGATTAAAATTTCCAACACCGGTTGAGTGCACTAAAACATTTGAAGATAATAATACTGAAATTAGTATAACTGTGTTAGGATTAGACGTGAATGATAGTACAATAATCGGAACATATTATTTCACCAATAATAAAACTAGTAACGTATTACACAACATATACTTGTTACTTCTCGAAAAGGATGCTAAATATCACGATGTTTGGATTAAAAATATTTCAAGGTATCTATACAAATGGAATATTCTATAAACAAAAAAATTATTACGTTTTCTTTTTATGTTCCCCCACCCTCCATTAGATTGCTCCGCAAACAAGTGACGAAAAATACGAAAAAACTGTATTTATGCAATACATGTCTACAACATTTTCATGATAACAACAAACTTAAACGACATAGTCTAGAGTGTAATAGAATTATAACTAAGATGCCAGAAATTAATGTTTCTATATTAAGCTTAAAAAATTATAAAAAACAATTAGATGTTCCTTTTGTCGTATATGCTGATTTTGAATGTATATTAGTTTTATCGTATCTTTAAAACTGTGCCTGCCACAGATTTTCGTCCTTTGTGTGGGCGGAAGGGGGCGGGGCGAAATTTTGAAATACACTTGTAGCAGTGTGATATCACATGAGTCTGGAAACCAAATTTGGTTTCTCTAGCTCTTATAGTCTCTGAGATCCAGGCGCTCATCAAGACGGACGGACGGACAGACGGACAGGCGGACGGACAGACGGACATGGCTATATAGACTCGGCTATTGATGCTGATCAAGAATATATATACTTTATGGGGTCGGAAATGTTTCCTTCTCTGCGTTGCACACATCCACTTTTACCACAAATCTAATATACCCCTTAACTCTTTTTTGAGTACGGGTATAAAAAGATTATCATAGTTATTCATCTTATTTACGATCGTATGACAACAATGATGAAATTCGGATTGCAATACAAAATCAAGATTTGTATGTTTTACCAAGCGAAAGTTTTCTACACATTCAAGGGCATATCACTAATCTTGATGATTCAGTCGTAAGCAATATAGCTTTATTGAATAATTGTATGGCATATCTATTTGATGAAATACGTTATGAATTGAACGGTATTGAAATTGATCGAACGCGACATTTGGGTGTGACAACTGATTTGAAAAATTACTTATCAATCAATCAAAATCAACAGCTTGTATTAAAAAATTCTGGATGGCCAATTGATGATGATTTAAAAATAGAAAAAGGAAACTTTAATTTTTGCATACCGTTGAACATGTTACTGGGATTTGCAGAAGACTATAACAAGATATTACTAAATGGAAAGCATGAACTTATTCTATTACGAGCAAAGGATAATGATAGTGTTTTTAAAAGTACTGATGTTGCTGTAAACAGCTCGAAATTGAAAATGAAAATTTCTAGCATTGTATGGAAAATACCTCATATACAATTGTCTGATGTTTATAAATTATACATGTTTAAAGTAATAAACAAACCAACACCGTTATTGCTATCATTCAGGAGTTGGGATATCTATTATAATCCAGTAGTTCCACAGAGTACTTCATTTATATGGAATGTGAAATTAGCAGTTGAAACAGGACGTCCTCGCTATATTATTATTGCATTTAGTAATGATAAGAAGTATATTCATTGAAATTAAAGTGATGTGAAAGTGTATCTAAGTATATCCATATGATGGATTAAATCAAAATTTTAGTTTGAATAGATATGCCCTATTATTCATATTATACATATCAGTATACAAGTTTTCAAAAAAGTTATTATGGCCGTGAACCACAACCATTATTGTCGCTAGAGAATTTTAAAGATAAGGCTCCCATTATTGTTTTAGATGTAACTCATCAAAATGAAACAGTGAAAAGTGGACCCATTGATATACGAATTGATGTTAAGACATTAACTAATATCCCATCAAAAACATTAGCATATTGTTTAATAATTCATGATAAGTTATTTGAATATACACCGCTGACAAACGAGGTTAGAAAAATATAATAAGGAAGCATTATTTTTTTTAGTTCAGTCACAGAAAAACATCGGAACTTATAACATAGATGATTACACTACTCGACACGATTTTTCCTCAAGGAACAAAACCAACTTTTTCTTAAAGATTTGGGGCTTAGAAATGGTTTGATGATATTTTTTTTTTCTATGGCAGAACTTTTTTTTAAAGAATTTTTGAAAACTGGTATTTTTTTTAAGCTTTTTTCAGAGGTAGCGCTTGTTAAACACTTTGTGATTTCAGCTTACCGTCTGGGAAATAAAAAGCATTGAAATGCAAAAATGATGATTTTTGTGCGGTATTTTTTACGAAATTTTGACTTTAAGAACTCAGGAAAAGTCGAAAAAAAAATTATATCCTGTGTCCTCTATTTTTTCGTGTACAGGTGCATTAATTTGTCGTCGTTTAAGGTATCGCTCATTAAAATCTATGGAGAGACTTTGGAGCTAAAATTCGTTCACCAAACCTAAAAAATGAATAAATTTAACAAAAAATACCTTTTGGAAGGTTGCGGGCCCAACTGCCAATTGGGAACAAAGCAAACAAAAAAGGGTTCTACATTTGGTACCTGAAAAAGGGTATTTTTTGTTCATTTTTTCCATATTTTAGTTTTGGTTAAAAAAAAAAAATAGAGGACACAGGATATAATTTTTTTTCGACTTTTCCTGAGTTCTTAAAGTCAAAATTTCGTAAAAAATACCGCACAAAAATCATCATTTTTGCATTTCAATGCTTTTTATTTCCCCGACAGTAAGCTGAAATCACAAAGTGTTTAACAAGCGCTACCTCTGAAAAAAGCTTAAAAAAAATACCAGTTTTCAAAAATTCTTTAAAAAAAAGTTCTGCCATAGAAAAAAAAAATATCATCAAACCATTTCTAAGCCCCAAATCTTTAAGAAAAAGTTAGTTTTGTTCCTTGAGGAAAAATCGTGTTGACTAGTGTAACATAAGATGTGTAAGAAGTGCGTTTCGTAATCGCATTGAAACGTATGTATATAGTTGAAAATCCTATAAACAATGTTTGGATATTACCTTATTTCATCAATTAATCAATGAACAAGTGAAACAATTAATAAAAGACGTACTACAAAAGCACATTAGTATAAAGTTTAATTTTGAACAATTTTGCAATTATGTTTTAATTAAAGAAAGTCAAGATCAATGTCAACTCAACCTTAAATCATTTCAAACGAAAATGGACACTTTACACCCAACAACAATGTGTGATGATGGTGATGAAAAACTAAATGAAATAATAAATAATTTATATGATTATATAAAAAATTAAATGAGTGAGTTTCAAGAACGAGACAGTGGTTAGTCATTAGTTGAAATAGTGCATTTGGAGTTAAATATATAAATAAATATGAACCTATAAAGGGCTCTAATTACATTTGTTTACCAAGAAAAATATTAAATACAAAAGCATGTATTAATGTACATAACAATGATGTTTATTATTTTAAATGGGCGTTAATATCGGCCTTTGCTAAAGTTGATGATAACGATAAAAAAAAGAGTCCAATATAGTCGACCTTTTCAATATAAACATAAAGGAGTTCATGACATAAAATCGGATATAATTGCTATAAATAATAAAATATTAAATTTTACTGGATTAAAATTTCCAACACCGGTTGAGTGCACTAAAACATTTGAAGATAATAATACTGAAATTAGTATAACTGTGTTAGGATTAGACGTGGATGATAGTACAATAATCGGAACATATTATTTCACCAATAATAAAACTAGTAACGTATTACACAACATATACTTGTTACTTCTCGAAAAGGATGCTAAATATCACGATGTTTGGATTAAAAATTTTTCAAGGTATCTATACAAATGGAATATTCTATAAACAAAAAAATTATTACGTTTTCTTTTTATGTTCCCCACCCTCCATTAGATTGCTCCGCAAACAAGTGACGAAAAATACGAAAAAACTGTATTTATGCAATACATGTCTACAACATTTTCATGATAACAACAAACTTAAACGACATAGTCTAGAGTGTAATAGAATTATAACTAAGATGCCAGAAATTAATGTTTCTATATTAAGCTTTAAAAATTATAAAAAACAATTAGATGTTCCTTTTGTCGTATATGCTGATTTTGAATGTATATTAAAAGAAATAGATATTAAAAGTTCAGATAATATAAATCTAATTCAAAACATATACCATATGCATATAGTTATTACATAAAATGTTCATTCAATAATAACTTGAATATATATCGAATATATCATGGTGAAGACTGTACATCACATTTTATAGTGAACATATATAGAGATTGTTTAATGTTGTATGAGAATTATTTAAACCCAATTATACCATTAATTCCATTAACAATCGAAATGTTAAATTCCTTTAATTTAGAACAAAATTGTTCTATATGTGGAAATTTATTAACTGATGAAAACGATAAAGTTTTAGATCATTGCCATTTAACAGGATAATATAGAGGTGCAGCTCATAACGAATGTAATCTAAATTATAAATTACCAAAATTTTTTCCCATATTTTTTCATAATCTCTCGGCATACGATTGTCATTTATTTGTGAAAGAATTATCAAAAATTGAAGGTGAAATTTCAATAATACCATTAAACAAAGAGTTTTAAGCATCCATATCAAAGAAAATTTTAATTAAAAAAAAGGAAATTTTAGAACTTAGATTTTTGGATTCATTTAGATTTATGCCTTCAAGTCTAGATAGCTTAGCAAGTTATTTAAAATATATAAATTTATATACAGTAAAATCATTTTTTGAGTTGACAGAAGAATTTCAATTGGTAAAACGTAAGGGTATATTTCCCTATATCTATTTAAATTCGATTGAACGATTGAAAGATACACAATTACCAGCACGTGAAAAGTTCTATAACACTACTCGACAAAATCGAATTTCTTTTTCCTCAAGGATCCAAACCGACTTTTTCTGATAGATATGGGGCTTTAAATTTTTTTAAAGAATTCATGTTTTTTTCTATGGCAGAACTTTTTTTTGAAGAATTTTTGAAGTCTGGTATTTTTTTTTAAGCTTTTTTCAGAGGTAGCGATTGTTTTTTTCACATAACTCTAGTATCTTACGTCTGGCTGTAAAGAACTTTGCTATTTTGAAAGGATAATTAAAACAGCTAGAAGATAAGCCCAAACACTTTGTGATTACAGCTTACCGTCTGGGAAATATAAAGCATTGAAATGCAAAAATTATGATTTTTGTGCGGTATTTTTTACGAAATTTTGACTTTAAAAAGTATATTAGATTTGTGGTAAAAGTGGATGTGTGTAACGCAGAGAAGGAAAATTTTCCGACCCCATAAAGTATATATATTCTTGATCAGCATCAATAGCCGAGTCGATAGAGCCATGTCTGTCTGTCCGTCTGTCCGTCTTGTTTGACGCCTGGATCTCAGAGACTATAAAAGCTAGAGGAACCAAATTTTGTTTCTTGACTCATGTGATATCACACTGCTACAAGTGTATTTCAAAATTTCGCCCCGCCCCCTTCCGCCCCCATAAAGAACGAAAATCTGTGGCAGCCACAATTTTAAAGATACGATAAAACGATAAAACAGTATCGTAGAGAATGACCATATCTACCAGACTGTTGAATCTGAATCAGATCGGATCATTATTATAGCCAGAATGAAGAAATTAATTTTCAGTTGCTTCCCCTGCCCCCTGCAGCAAACGACAACGCAACTCATTTTCCTTCTCGCTCGCACACTCTGCCGCGTTCAGTGCGCGAGCAACCCCTAGCGGAGGAGATGTAGAATATGAATGGTACATCTAGAATCTACATGTTAGATGTAAAATATACATTGTAGATGTAGATAACAGATGTAGCAAAAAAATGTTAAATCTAAAATTTTTTTTTTTTTCTAAAATTCTAAAAAATCATAAGCTCAAAAATGTATAACTGACTGAGTACGGGTATAAGTAGAGTCGCGTCCCCAGAAGCGACTCACACGTTCCTTCTCGTTTTAATTTACCATTGTTAAACAAAAGTAAAATTAGGTATGATGAAAGATGAATGTAAAGGGGATATAATTAAAGAATTTATTGGACCAAGAGCAAAAATGTATTCGATACAAATCTATAATATAAATAACAATGCTAATACGACATCAGAGATAAAAAAAATAAAAGGTGTGAAGGCTAGTGTAACTTCAAAATTAAGTCTTACAGATTTTCGCAAATGTTTGTATAAAAAACAAAAAGCAAATTGGAACAATGTACTTCTTTAAGACGAAATTACATCAAATTTATACACAAGAGTATACAAAAGTTATATTGAGCTATTTAGATGATAAGAGATATATCAAGGACAATAATACAGACACTCTTGCATGGGGTCACATAGATATACCTCAAACCATATAAAGAAGATTATAAATATACTAAAAACATAAAATTTGAATTGTAATGTTTTTTATATTTTATTTTTCTTAAATAAAAATTTTAAACATAAATGTCCACAATTATATGTATTGAATTTTTGTTCATTTCTATAATTATATTCAATAGGTGGCTTTAGATAATTCACAATTTCAATCGGCGGTTGCAAATCTCCAAAACTATCAAAGTATTCCTTATAACTACTATTTTTAAAATATTCTACCCAATGTGTACCACTACCTCTTTCAGTATCTAAATTTATTATTCCACATTCGTTTACCCACGGTTTCTTGGGTAAACGATCACGCATAAAAACACCACGAAAGTGTCTAAAATGATGTTTACCAAAATCAATTAAATCAATATCGGTAAGTGCTCGTCTGGGTAGCATATCTAATAGTTTTTTGAATATGGCTTATAAAATAGTCCATAACCTTTCTTATATGGATTCAAGAAAAGCCCCTTCCCCATAGCAATTGATTCCATGTATCGGTTATGTCGCGTTGCCTCAGATAATTGTTCATTTCCATTTTTACATCATTTATGGCTTAGCAATAGCTGATCCACCCCTTGCAAGACCACCAAGTGCACCAAGTGCTGTCAAAATTGGTATCAATGGTAGGAAATTGCCAATTTTTGGTAATGGTATCACTCTCGGAATGTTTGATGTATTACTCTTAAGTCCTCATTGTTGTTGTTGTTGTTCTCGTTCTCGAAAACTTGACGGGATTGATTTTTGGGATATCTGAATTGCTTCTTCTATATTTCCCGGATTTCTTCGTTCTAAAATTCGCTTTGTTTGACACACAATGCTTGCGAATGATCTCTTTTTAACTGGTTGGTTAACGAATCCACTACCAGTTCTATACTGAACTGAATTTAATTTTCGTTTATAATTTATACGCATTATTTATAAACATATACACACACACACACACATATATTAATTATTATTATTATGTATACGTTTATATATGTATGTCTATTCTGTTTCTATTCTGTTTCGTTGACAAACACATTAAATAAAACAAAATATAGAAACAAATATTTATAGTATTTTCATATTAGTAGTAGTATAAGTAGTAGATAAACAAATATTCATAAAATTTTCATTAGTAGCTGTTAAAACAACAAACAAACAAGATAAAAAAATTAAATTAAAAACGAGAAGGAACGTGCGAGTCGCTTCTGGGGATGCGACTCTATTATACCCGTACTCAGTCAGCATATACATTTTTGAGCATATTATTTTTTAGAATTTTAGAATTAAAAAAAAAAATATTTTACATATTACATTTTTTTGCTACATCTGTTATCTATATTTACATCTCACGATGTATATTCTACATCTAACATGTAGATTATACATTTACCATTTAGATTCTACATCTCCTCCGCTAGGGGTTGCTCGCGCACTGAACGCGGCAGAGTGTGCGAGCGAGAAGGAAAATGAGTTGCGTTGTCGTTTGCTGAAGGGGGCAGGGGAAGCAACTGAAAATTAATTTCTTCATTCTGGCTATAATTATGATCCGATCGGATTCAGATTCAGCAATCAGGTAGATATGGTCATTCTCTACGATACTGCGTTTTTAGTTTTGAAATACACTTGTAGCAGTGTGATATCACATGAGTCTGGAAACCAAATTTGGTTGCTCTACCTCTTATAGTCTCTGAGATCTAGGCGCTCTAGGCTGACATGGCTATATCGTCTCGGCTGATCAAGAATATATATACTTTATGGGGTCGGAAACGTTGTTCTGCTTTGCGTTGCACACATCCACTTTTACCCCGAATACAATATACACCTTAACTCTTTTTGAGTACGGGTATAAAAACTGCGTCTCCGGCAAGACGCAATCTAAGGGGCAAACAGCGCTGTTAACACCCCAGGGTAATGTTAATGCTCCCATGTACAGCTCACTGTTAGCGCCCGCTGACAGCGGACTGTTAGTTCGCTCTCGCTTTCGTTCTGCTCTGCTCCCTTTTACGATCCAGTTGGCTCTCGAGCACTGTACTTACTTTTAATTGCGTTACAACCAATCAATTATTTTGTTGATCTTCTTTGATCTTCATCAAACGGGCTATTTATATTATTCGATCTACATACAATTCCCTTCAACTTAAAAACGCTGCTGTGATTGATGTCCTTGAGTTCCGTTTGCTAAATTCCAACACCGTAAATCCCCCACTGTGCAGCATGCTCCTCCAGCAGTATCGTATCCATTACAGTGTGCATTTGGATTTGCCACAAACATCTGTATCTGTATCGCCTACTCCCTGCTCTTTTTCCCCATGGAAATCGCGAAGAGTCTCACTTTGCAATTAGTTTAGTGGCTGCCAGCCCGCAGTGAAAACACACAAAATTAGTGGCAGACTATAACCAGCTATGAATTCGCGCACATCCTCATTCACATCCATAATTGTAGTCCGTTAGCCCGCCTTACCCGTAGCCTGAAACCCGCAATCCACAATCCACAATCCGCAACCCGTGGCTGTATTCGTATCCGTCCGGATTGTGGTGCATTTTTGTGAAGCAGAGTGTGTGAAAAGTAATTTGCATATGTATTGCCATGGCATTTGCATTTATGCATGTCGACATCACCCGCTACAGGCACCGCCTGTCCCAGTCCCAGTACCCGACCCAGCCTCGGCAACCTCCTCCCCCCCACCCCCTTGCGAGTCTCTTTCCGTGTCTGTGTCTGTGGTCGTGCATTTGCACATTTGCGGTCATGTTTATGCGCGCCAGTTAATCGATTATGCACGGGCTGAGTGAGCAGCGCAGGAAATGTGCAAATGCTGCACTTCCGCTGACGTCGTTGTCGTCACCACCGTTGCCGCACAGTGGGATTGGCACCATCAAAAATATCAACAAATCAAATTTTGTAAATTGGTTGGAAAATAAATAAAATGCGGCATAATTAAATGAACAAATCATCGCGCTATATAGTAAAGCAACTCCGTCATGTGATGAAAATACTGAGACATAATATTTTAAAATATTCGAATTTATTTCATGTTTCCAAACTGGATTCAATTGTTTTTAAAGATTTGTATAACCTTTACAGATGGTAGTAATTTAAATAATAATTAAAGCACAAATGAACTATAAAATAATAAGAAATAATGATTCGGCTAGGCATAAAATAATTTTGACTCTATACATTGGCCATCATTCTTGTTTTTCAGTCGGTATATATTGTAAAATTATTTTCAATAGAGAAGCTGTGGGAATTTTATGACATTGCTTGTGGGTTAAAGCTCCGATTGGCCAGGACTTAAAAAAGTATAGCGGGTGGGAGCCTAGACAAATGTGTAGAGCAAAATACAAGCCCAAAGTTATAGTTTTTTGTGTTGTGTATTGATTCAATATTATATGTTTAACTCGTGCCGTTTTTAGTCTGGTTCATGCCACTGTGCGCCTGAAACATGGATCACCATCACCCCAATACGACCCGCTTCATGCACCGATTCTGTTGCAAGGATTGGACAGGGTGAGTGCTTGCACTTTTTTTTTTCATCTGACATCCTTTGTGTCGCAGCGAGGTGTGAAAACGGAAATCATTATCGCGTCGCTGCTGCTGTCATCGCCTCTCCTCAATTTCCCCTCTGCTCTGCCACTTTGCGTGTTTTAACCAACACTGGAACATGGCACAACAGGGAAGATTGCCTCCGGTGTCAATGTGCATTGAGATGGTTTGGGATTCCTATGGGACGGGCAACCTTTTCCATATAAATTCTAAATGCTTTTGGAAGCATTAAATAGATATATATACATGGGTATATGTGTGGTTAATTTTCCGTTCTCACTTTGCCTGTTTACCAACACAGGCATGCTGCCAAACTGCGAGTACAGTCGCCATTCGATTGCTTTTCTCTGTTCGATTTATTTTTAGGGTGTTCGCTGCTAATCGATGTACATTTGTGGGTACAACACGAAAGGAAAGGTTACTCCTTGGAGCGAGGATGATTTTACTCCAGCATAATCACAGGACATTCATCAAGTATGGGCCCAAGACAACGCCAGGACAACAGAGAAGGGAGCGCCTGTGAAAAGTCAGAAGGAAAAAGCTGCAGCTGGAGATGGAGAAATGGAAAAATGGAGAAATGGATATGGAAGCCTGAGAAATGGCCTGTTTTGGTCTGGGCAACAAAGTTAATTGAGCAGAGCAAGCACAGAGGGAAAGGGAGCGGCAGAGGGGAGAGGAGCAGACCGTAGTTGAAATCCAATTTGTCGGGAAATACACAAATGATGGCCCTAACTCTGGCTAAGACCGAAACAGGAACCCAGCAGGAAGTGCAGCTGGCATCATTCATCTGGCAGGATCAAAAAAGATGGAATCCGTTCAAGACCAAGAAACCGACCGCCTGCACAGTGCGCAGTGCACAGGGTACAGTGGGCTGTGGGCTTTGGAAAAGTGGGTGTGGCCATCTGGCCAACAATATCATACAGAAAGTACCAAAAACCACAGCAAAGGCAACTGGCAACTGGCAAACGGATACGGATACCAGCGGGTGGCACTATTTGCTTTGTGCATATTTAACAAAAATTGCAGCAAGAAAATGGAGCAACAGAAGATGGAGTCGGTCGAGCATCCTGGGTGGGAGCAGCAATAGCAACAGACACACCAGCAGGAGCAGCAGCCAGCAGCCAGTTGGAGCAGTCAAAGTCCACAAATTTCTCAGGATAACAAAAAAGCAAGCAGCTAACCAGCCTAGGCCCGGCTGTAGTCCCTAGTCCCAGTCCCAGTCCCAGTTGGAAGCCAGCCAATGCCCTTTGCTCTGCTTCAACTGTTCCCTCCAACTATCAACAAAAACACTCAAAGAAACTTTATTTTGATACATACTTATATGACAGATACTCATACACACATATGTATGTATGTATGCATTGAAATTTATGCAAATTTATTTGCTTTTTTTTTTGGTTGTTGCCTGTCCTTGGTTAGGGTATACTTTAGGTCTACTTTGTGTAGTGGCTGAGGCTTCGACTACGGCCGGGCTCCGTCTGATATGCATCTGACAGCATTATGGGTAAATTTGTTTGCCTTGTAAGCATATCCTTGGCGCACATCCTGCTGGGGATATGTCTACCATCTGCGTAACAAGCCAACAACAGTTTAGTTTTCCCTTCACTTTAGGCCACGTCTCCGTCGCCGACTCCGTCTACGTCTCCACATCTCTGGCTGTGTCTGGGCTGTGGTATCTGCCTCTTTGCAACATGATCTGCTTCGTGGCCAGACAAGACCATTCAACTTAATCTGCATATGCGACCAGAATGTGGTCGGGGCAACATAAATTGCACCCGAAATCAGAACAATTGTGGGAAGTAAACTAAACCCGAAGACAGACAGACAGACAGACAGACAGACTCTACCCCAGAGCCATTTACCCAAGCTGGAAACATTCTCAATTGATTTAAATTTATGAGTTTGATTTGTGGATTGATTACGTACCCACCTCGTACAAATATTTGAGTGCCATCCACTAGTTGGCCTAGACGTACGGGGAGTGGCGGCGCACAGAGGGGAGCGGCTGCAGAGAGCAAGCTATGCCATCTCTTACTTTTTCTCTATCAAACTGTGTGTAGCACATCGATGGGTCAGTTCCCCTTTTTAGTGTTAATCGAGAAACGTTTCAGCTTCCGTTTCGAATCGTAAAATTCGGTCCATAGCCTGAGCAGCATATCAAGTGCGAACAAGTTCCTGGCCCTTCGTTGATGAGTCATCAATAAAACCCATAAAACAAGCCATGAAACAGTCAGTTCCCGCCCTCACAAAAGGTGTAACAGACTTCCCGAGAATTGGGTGGAGCGGTTGGAGGGTTGGGGGGGTTGGAGGTCTCACTGAATGGCAACACTTGGTGGATCACTTAACAAGCATCCGGATGTTGGGCGAGCGTCTCAGACATACTACCCCTGAGGCCTGAAAGCCTTACAACATTAAATCGATTGCTGCCAGTTAGCTTTAATTTATTGGAGCATGCAATGCGTAGTCGGTATTGATTACTCAAAGATTTTATGCATCGTATACAAATAGATAAATGTTGTGTACCAAATCTGTTGAGTTGCAGTAGAGCAGCAAGCTTAAATTTGGCCAAGAATTAACCCAACTACTCGTACTTGTCCAGTAAGCTTTTTATTTGCCATTTCCAGTGATGTTCTGATGTTCTTTCTAAGCGAATAAGTGATGTGTAAGTGCCTAAAATATATTCGCCACTACAATCACTGTAATATATACAAATACACACATATTTATGTATGCATATGCTGCGGGAAGAATCCCTGTTCGATTGATCTTTGAGTGCAGCGGCAGCGGGCAGAGCCAACGTTGCTTGTTGCATTGAAGATGGTGATTATTTAGGGCACACACCCACCTACTCACACTCGCACAAACAGAAACATAAACATATGTATGTATGTATGCGTAGTGAAGCTTAATTTTTGCAGTTGTGGAAAATTCACGAAAGAGAGAGAGCGCCTCATATGGGTGAATGTACGGAATGGTATGGTACGGCATGGTGGGGCTTTGGATTGAGTGGCATGAATGGCAAATGCAGAAAGTGCAGCACGACGACAACAGCCAACCGCCAACAGCCAACGTCAAAGCGGCACTTTGCGGCTTTATGAGCTGCGGTAAAGCTGGTCAGGGGTGCGCATCCGGATGCGTGGTCCTTCATTATTTAAGACTAAAAATGTCGAGCGAGAAGGAGCGAACGAAATATGTAAAGAGCGCATGGCTAGCATGGTGCAGCAGAGTGGCTTAACAGACTGAATGTCGCGTAGCGCAGGACAGGGCAGGGCAGGGCAGGGGTGGACCGCAAGCTACAATACCCCCCCGCCCCAGGGTGGAGGGCCTGGAGTGTAGTTGCATTCACATAGCATGCTCCCAGGGTTCACTTAAATATAAGTTGAAGCTCTGTGCACTGCGAGTTGCCTGCTCTTGGAGTAGAATAGCAGCAGCTTCTCGCTTTCTGCATGATAGTTAGCTGCACTGGATCATAATGAAATGAAGCAGAGGAATCACGGCCAAAAAGAGCTCTGCTGCTTGATATTGAGTATTGGATAGTCCATAGCTCGGGATCAACTGGCTGAGACAGGTTTCCTTACACCTCAAAAGCATATGCTAAAATCGTGACAGAAAATACCCTCGATGGACCGCGATTTATCAAGAATTTATGTGCTGAAATTATTCATCATCAGTACACAGCAATCGAAGCAGAAAGCTGTTCAGACGGAAGTTCAAACGAACAAAAAAAGGCAGTGGGAGGGCATGGTTAGCGAGGGGTGGGCAGGACTGTGACTATCCGTGACCTCGCATCTGTGTCAAGAGTTGGGCAAACAACAATTGGGGGATTTTGTGCCCGGGCGCTATGTTTAATAAGCTTACCCAACAAAAAAAACTTTGATTTTTTCTGCTATTTTTTTGGGGCGCCAAGTAAATCACATAATAAATGCGAGTGAGAGAGGGGGAGAGAGAGATGGTGGAAGCAAAGAAGAGTAAGAGAAAATAAAAATTTCAATTATTGAAATGCAAATGGAATACAAATATTTGCATAAAAACACAGGCACTCCTGAGCACTCCTCGCCATCAATCGGCATCACACTTTCCTTTCCTTTCCTTACCCACCCTCCCCCACCCCGCATCCTGCCCATCAGCTCAGAACTCACTCTCTCGCCCTCTCGCTCTTGGTGATCATTTTTTGGCTTCATTTAATTAGATTTTTCCATATTTCCGTGGCGTATTTCCACAGGCTTATCCGCGCTGAGCTTTGAGAGAGAGAGACAGACACAGAGACAGGGATGGGATGAGGCATGGAGGAAAGGAAGGGACAGGAAGAGCTTCCAGTGCATTCCCAAGCCTGGGTGCCGCGAAAAATGTAGGTAAATCCGTGCCTCCTGCTGTACGAGTATTTACCAAGAATGTCCAGGCACTTGGCAAAATAGGAATCGAAGGAGCCCAGGAAAACGAACATCTCATACCCCTTATAGCATACCCTTTAGCCTACCCTTAGCATACAGCAAACAAACATATTTGAATGATAGAACATTGCTCAACATTCAAATTGAGTCACATGCAAGACCAAAAAAAATAAAAGTTAGGATTTGGCCTTAGCCGGAAGAACTAATTTTTGAAGGGTATCAAAATATTGCTGCTACAAAAATGTGTTACATTCCCTGCTGGTGTGTGGAATGTGCCAGGCACAGGGACAGCCAAATAATCTTGAAAGGGTTCAAATTGGGGCCTTGGCAGCCCCATTGCCACAACTTGTTGCATGCCCGAACGAGCGTGGCACTTCCCTCGCAAAAATTAATCTACTCATGAAGGGGGGAGGCTGAAAAACCCCCAAAAGCAAGCTGCTTCTGGCCTGCAAAGGGCAGACAAGCGGACAAGCGGATTGGGGTGTGGCCCTGGGTTGGTAGCAGCGGTGGTGTTTATGGGGTGCAAGGGGGTGTGGTGCAGCTCAATCAATATGGAATGGCATAATTCATATTCAAAACGCGCAGCATTTTCACGGAAGCATTAAGAAAGCTGCCAACGAAATGGAACGATGTGGAGGGAGTGGAGTGGAGTCGGAATGGAATGGAATAGAATGGAATAAAGCAGCAGGAGGAGCATCTGAAAGCAAATTAAGTACACATTGTTTCGGATTAGGGCTGGCTAGGAGAACTCTGTTCCGTAGGTGAGGAGCGAAGATGGAGATGGAACTGGAGCTAGAGTGCCGTGCCCCGTTGTTGCCATTTTCATTTTCCATTTGGTTTCGGAAATTACTGATGACTGGCCAGGAGACCCATCCTCAGAGCCAGAACCATACCCTGAGGGCTAGGACAAGCCAATGCAATCAGCGCCATGCAAAAATCTATTTGAAATTTATAGCAAATCACTGGGGCAAATGGGCGGTACTGGGGCGGCACTGTGGCGGGACTGGGAGTGGGACTGGGACTGGGACCGGGAGCGCGCCAGGTTGAGTGCTCATTCAGTCGTTCAATATTGTAAGAGTGTATTCTAAATGCGAATAAACGAACAGTAAATTGCGGGCGGGCAATGGCAGATTGTTGTCGGAATGCCATGCCTCCTCCTACTTGAATGAGTACTCAATGTGGTTGCGGTAGGGGGTACCGAGGGGTACCGAGGGGTAGCCTCCCTCCATGCCTGATTGTTTTTGCCACTCGAAAGCATCTTCATGTCGCCAGCAAAGCCGCAATTTATTGCTGTCCTAATGCCTACCAGGGGAATGGAACGGTACGAGTATATTCAATTTTCTAACCATTCTTAACAGAAGAGCCGCACAGTCTTTATGTTGTGGCTGTCACTCCACACACCCTCCACCCACCATGCCAAATGCAAGCGGAAATGCAGGAATAGGCTACGGAAAAGCTCCCCAATGGAATTGCCAGCAATTACGCGTAGCATAGCCTTGGAAGTACACGATTCCGAGTGGTTGGACTATCTTTAAAAGTATACAACACATACCTAACCCAAACCAATCCAATGCAGTCCACTTAGCTCCGATTATATGGCGTAGAGAATGACCATATCTACCAGAGTGGCGAGTCTGGCATAGATCGGATCATTATTAAAGCCAAAACAAAATGAACAAATCGAATTGTAGGTGGCCTCTGCCATGCTCCTTCCCTTACTCTCTCACTTTCTCTCTCTCTCTTATACACTCATCCTCGTGCAGTGGGGTGCCCCCTGGCGGAGGGGAGCGAGCTTTAACGGATGGTGTTGGTGTGAGAAGAGTGCCGAGAGAGACAGATGCAGCAAAACGTAATGAAAATTGAATAAAATATTCTATATTTTTAATCAAATAAGTGATTTGGTTGGAAAGGGGGAAGGAAAACCCAAACCCCCTTTGGCTAGTTGCCAAATTTAGGTCTGGCAGCGAATCCATCATTATCCAGCCATTTCCTGTTTCCTGTCCACGCGGAGACCACGCAGCTTGATTTGCGGCAGACGTGGCAGGGCGGCAGGGTGCTGTTGCAGTGCCCGGCGCACATTTTTGGGCAACCGCACGCCATATGCAACGCCTAATTAAGCCGCCAATAAAATGCATGCCAACTCCCCCACTGGGGCGCACGTGGCCCCAGCTGCAATTGTGTGTGTGACTGGCGAGCGAATGACATTCTTGTGGGTCGCCTCGCTGCGGGATTTTTTGTAGCTCTATGCGCAGTGGGTGTACGTTAATGAAGCTGATATTTATTGTATGCTGCATGCAGCCGAAGAGGAAGGCCGCTCCCTGCTCCGAAAAAAATGGGAAAAGGCCCGGCAGTTGATAAAAGAGATTTGGCAGCAGCTCGCAATGATCGGCCACAGGCCAAGTGCGAAAGTGTCTCCAGTATGTGGCGATGGAGAGCGAATCTATAAGCCAGAACAAGGAACCAGGCTTAGTGGCATTTCTCCTGATATTTGATCGATAGTTCGTATAGCAGCTATAAATATAATTTTTGTTATGGCGTAAAATATGCTGTACAAAATCCAACTGATTGGATTATTTAGCTACGAAAAACCTCCTCCTTCAGCATGATAATTATTGCTATGAGTACAATAAACGACTAATTTGTGGCTTAAAATATATAAATAATATTCTGTTGGCATATTCTGTGCTAATTACATGTACTTTAACTGCAGCTACTCCATTTGCATGCAATTCAAATAATTTTGTGACGATGGCGGATGCGCATAAGTGGCCAACAATAGCCGTTATTTGAGCTGCTTTTAACGAGATTACATTTTACTTACAAGAGCAATGATGGCCGAGTGACGTGGCATAATTTTCGACGTAAATAGAGTGGGAAGAGGCTCCTAGTTTGCCGGAGAGAGCGGGAGGAGGGTGGGTCCAGTGCGCCAGAGCGCAGCAGCTGCCACTTTATTTCGGTTACTTCTTGTGGCTGGCGCCTGTCATGGCACCACAAAATTTGATCCAAATTGTCTGGCAGCTGTTAAAACATTTCTTTCAAAGAGGAGTCTTCCCTCCGCTCCCCCCTGTTTAACCACCACTGATGCAGTTTTTGGTTATTTTTTATACACTTGCCAGTGGGCAAAGCTTTCAAAATGTTTCCTGATCAGCATTCACAGATATGCATGTACACATTTGTGCATGTGTACAGTACAGTATGGCCACAGTATTGAAGAACGCTCAACGGCTTTTGCTGCAGACAGGCAGACAGGGTTCACTCACTCACTCAATACGTAATAAGTATCCATTACTCGTATCATTGTTTGTAAATGTTTAGTTAAAAGTTTCACTTCTTTCGCTATTTCTTTTAGCCATGCCCCTCTGTACTTTGACGATGAAACCCTATTGCAGGGCCATCCGCCGTTGCTTTTGGTTTGTTTTGCGTTTCCGCTTACCTTCCGCTCTCCGCTCTCCTTTTTTTACTCAGTTTTAGTTTTAGCGCTGACCGTTCCGTTTAGCCGTCATTGTTCCGGATTGGCTCAGCGTTGCTCGGGCGATTGTTATTTGTGCTGCTGCTGCTGTTAACAGTTACCAAAATGGCCAGCCACCGCCTTTGGCATTTCATAATGCCGTCCTGCTTATGTTTCTGCCACAGAATCAGCGGAGCATGGCACCGACACGAGAGAGCAGCGAGGAAGAGTGACAGGGAGGGAGAGACTGACCTGACTGACAGAGAGAGAACTGAAAACTGTTTCGCCGTGTTGCGGCTTGTGGCCGCCACTTTGAACGCGCGCTGGCGCCTGGATTGTTATTCGGTGCGTGGGTGGGGACGACGAAGCGTGGAGTCTCCTGGCAGTGGCGTTGAGCTGGGCTGGGGGCTGGGCTGGCAGTGGAGAAGGTCTGGGGCATAAGGACCTTCGAGTAACATAATAAAAAGGCCAATTTGAGTGGCGGCGGCAGTGCAGCTGCTGGGCCGTTCTCTGAGCCAACATGAAAATTTGCTTGAACGCCATTAACAAACAGCCAGCGGGGCCTACGCCAAGGAAGAGCCAGCGCCAGGGCCGGAGACGGAGCCAAAGTTAGCGCCGAAGCCAAATGTCGAGCCAACTGCTGCTCTTCACCTTACACTCTCCGTTTCACTGCCTTTGATTCATCCGGTAAAACAGTACAGTGAATGCTAACATGAGCGGAAACTCAGGCGCAGAGCGTAATCTTTAGTAATCTCATCTCTCTCCATCCGTTTGGCACAACAACAAACAAAGAGTTGCTAGCGCTGGTCTCTCTGAGAGCCGAGAGAGCGAGCTTTACAAGTGGATGATCCTCACCACAGCGGACTGCTGTGCTCGATTTTGTAACCAAGAAATGAGTCCGGGAAAGAGCGATTTAAGTGAACTGCGCTCCCAAAGGTTTGGAAAAGTTCGAGAAAGTACCTGCTGGAGTTACCCCAAAAGTGTGCTTCACTGTACATAATTTTGCTTTTGCTCCCTCTTGTTTTTCGGTGTGTTCTTCTTTTTGCCTTTCGTACGTTTTTTTTTGTTTTCACTTTTAGCCAGCGGCATTCAATTAAGCGGCTCGTTGGTCCCATCCCATGCCATCCTCCATCCGCAGACCCGAAACCAGACTCCTCATTCCCTTTTTCCCTTTCCTGCCTGGAAATCGCCCTCAGCGGTCAGCTATTAGTTTGCTACATTGTACGAGAGACTTTAACAAATGCTGATGGCTGATTGTTGCCCCGCCGTACCTAATTAAATGCAGCGCCCGAAACTTTTTAATTGCCGGCACGCAAGATGGTGCCACCGGCGTGCCGCGGCGGCGGCGCCCACTGCCCCAACTGCCAGGGAGGAAGTGAATTTTAAAGTACAAACTCATGTCATCGGCTGTATCACCGCAGATAACTGTCAAACTTGCTGGATTGCTAGTTAACATTTACAGGTTACTCGTTACTGGTTACTGGTTACAGGTTGCAGGATTGTGGTCAGCGAGTTTCATGGTTGGGTGATTGATGATAATTGTTGGCATCCAAATCCATGCGTACAGTGTGTATCATTTAAAAGCGAATGTATGTACTTTTAATTACTATAGGAGTGGTTCATGGCATGTTGGAGAATGTATTCCAGCTTTGATGATGAATATTCGATGCACATATGTACATATGCATGTAAATTTGAGCCTCCAATGGGAGTCAGAGATTATAGAGACTAGAAATTCCGCTTATTGCTGATTGCTTTTGGTGTAAAATATTTCCTTGATTATTTTATCATACTATTATATTATTTTTATTATATTTCCACTGCAGCAAAAGTTGCACTTTTCTTATTAGCAAGAATCTGAATTTTTTTTCATCATAAAAAAAATTGAGTTTCTTGTAATTTGCTGCAAAGTGATTTAATTAATATTCAAGAAATGTGTGGACTTAGAAAAAGGCAAGAAACCGGCCTTCTCCTTTGGCCAGCACAAGTTCCGCTTGGCGTTGTCCTGGCTTGCCTTATCTTTGGTCGCTTTTATCCTACTCGAAAATGTCCTGTCCGCTGTAACATGTGGATTTTAGTGTCGCTAAACGCTTGGGTGACCTCTTGCTGCTGCTGCTCATGGGACTGGGACTGGAAGTGAGTGGGTGAGCCACTGTGGCCTGGTTTATTATCATCCACAGCCTCCAACCGTTGCCACATTCCCATTTCACATCCATCCCCCCCCACCCCCCACTTCCTTCTCACCCTTTTTTTTCTTTTGTGTGTACTCTCATCTACGGCATTTGTTAATATCGCTGGCTTAACTAAGTCCCAATGACTTTTATATGACTATCCCCAGTCTCCCCCCCTCCCCCCCCACATACATATGTATGTATATCTGTTTGTGTGTGTGTGTTGTACAGCCTTTTGGATTGCCATTACGGCTCTGAAATGGTCGTAAAAATACCGCAGCAGCTTCTATTTCTTCTTCTTTGATGTTCCTTTTGGCTGGCAGTCAGTGCGTACCCCCCAGCCCCCCAGCCCACCGTGCGTATTTAACTGTATATCACTGTGTCTGTGTGTGCTAAAGCGCGTTAAACCGCAATGCGTGCCGTTGTCTATGCCACACAGACACACACAGACAGAGACAGCAATTCAGTGGGCTATGTGGCCATGTGGCATGTAGCAGCCACGCCCTCTAACATCGTCGAAGTAAATTGCTTGGCTGGCATTTAATTTGATCTTTTGTTTGATTGTCTGCGTTTCGCTTTAATTGAATTTTATGATGATGCTGCAGCCCACAGCCCACAACCCACAACCCACATCCATAACCTAAAACCCTAACCTGTAACGCTTGTAGCAGCTAGCAGCTACAATGCTAGTGCTAGTGCTAGTGCTAATGCTAGCAGCATTTAATATTTAATCATGCAATATTTTTAAATACCAGCAGCGCTCACGAATAGCAGCTTAGGGGGCAATGGAAAAGGGAAGATCAGCCGAAATTCTAGCAGGCAGAGCTAGTGCTTATCGGATGGCTAGCTAGTACCTGTGAACCGGGCAGTGGGACAGCTGCGTCGACACCCTTCGCTATTGGGAACGAGGGAATCGCGAGAGATCCCCCTTGTGGATCCGGGCAGCGAATCACCAGAGCTATCATATGCCCAAAAATAATTTATTTTTTTTTTGTGTGATTAGTTCGTGTATTTTTTTTGTATGTTTAAGTTAAAAGAAAATGGTCTAATTTAACCTTTCCGTTTGTGTCGCAGCCAGATAAGCAAGTGTTTGTGCAGTGAGCAGTGAGAGCGAGAGATCAGGGAATGCGTGTTTAGAACATTTTGGTTCCGTCCCGGTATTTTTCCTCTCCCCTTTCTTCCTATTAAAGTTACAGCAGTACGTCGGTGAAAGCGCTTTCTTCGATGGATTCCTGATAAGGTTGAGTTTTTTTTTGGGCCCCATAAGTCGGCATTTTTGTATAACGGACAAACAAGCAGAAAAGCATTTATACGCGGACTAAATTAATTATGCGCCAGCCCATTCTGCTGCCATCAAAGTTTACGCAGCACTTCTTGCGAGCCAACATCCTTCCAAAAAAAAAAATTCGATTAATTGCCTATTAATGCGCGCTTAAATATTTATTCATATTAGTTCGTATTTATTCATATTTATTTACTATTTGTTCGTATTTGTTCATATTTATTCATTCTTAGTCCAGTTTATACCATTGTAGCTTAAGTATAGCGGTATGTTCAATTTTTTTTTTGAAATTTAGAATATATTTTTTAATGTTTTAATCTGCATTTATTTTGCCTTAGCTAGCACTCTCCCCATGTAGGTGTCCCCCGACGAAGGGGCCATTCCATCTTTAATGAAGGCGGCTTGGAATGGCCAAGGTAGGGCGGGCGACACGATCTCAATAACACCAGAGATGTAGACAAAGCTCCTCGCAGCACAGACCCTAGCTTTCTTTTGTAATTCAGGGATAAGTAGTTCCTCCCGGTTTAGTTTCGTCGTAGCACGCTACTTCATTTTCGGTATGATGAGTATATGCCACCAGCATGAAGGAGGGGCAAGATCATCACCCCTAATAGCCGACGAGCAGAAGCCAGAAACCTTAAGCGTGCGCTTCCCCTCACTGACCAACACCTAGCCTGGAATAATTTATATATATTTTTGTTCGTGGGTTGGCAAATGAAACGTTACAAACCCTATGTACCATATGTATATACAATTGTGTTCAATGAAATAGTAGTGCCGCACCTCACTACTTTCAAAACTCTTTTTGAGATAGTTCTAGTCTTTCAAATTGAACAAGTGATACCTTTACGGAAAGCCTGGAATGTAGGCATTGGATAACCGAAGAAACACCGTTACATTTGCATTCCATCTTCTTGTTTTTCATGACTTTAGATAACTACCCATGATATCTTCTGTTCAATGAAATAGTAGTGCTAGATTAAATTAATTTTTAAAAATGAAAAAACAAAGCAAATTAATTTAAATAAGCCACCATCCGCAAGCTCAATTCAAAAATCGAATAATTTGATGAAAGAAAGTTTTGGACATAGCGGTACTTTTGATTTTGAAGCGTTAAAGAAATCATATCCTCCAGAAGAGGATACTCAAGAGTTAGACTAAAAACTTAAGGCAGAAGGTATATTGGAATTGAAAACTAAGTTGTATGCACTCTCACTATTGTATTTAACCCAATTAACTAAAAGAAGTAGACTGCAAATCGATTTTGTATGCGAAAAAATTATTTTTTAGAGGATGGTCGGCGATGGTCGAAGGCAAGACCAGGCCTTTAATATCCTCAAAAATTATGAAAAAAATTTTAAATCGCTCTGTCAGTGATGTGACGGTTCTTAGACGGTTGATTACACATTGTTTGAATGCAAGAAGTCCCAGAAAGCTCCGCGTTTGGGTCTAAGAGTACATGGGTGCACGACTTCAGTTTGGAAAAACGCATGTGGAATGGCCTGTGTCACAGTGACAAAAATACTTTTGACTGATGATAGTAAAGTTGTATTATATGGTAAGATAGACTCAAAAGAGTTACTATTACAATTACTACTTAAAATCATGAAAAAAATAGCATTGGGCATGGAAGGCTGAGCCTTATGGGGCCCAGCTACATATAAGCTAGTACTTTCTAGCCTGGCGTTTGAGTAATATATATGGGTTTGAGCGAAACTGTGTATGTAGGCATACTTTAGAATACATTAAATTCAAATTACAGTTGAAAAATTCATGTTAAAAGGATCTTTTAACAGGATAATGATTTAAAATACCCAGAAAAGCTCGCTAGGAATTGATTTTTATCGGAAAAGATCGACGTTTTTCCATGGCCAACTGTCCAACTGGATATAAATCTCATCGAAATCTTATGCTGGAATACCAAATACATTGTTGCAACTGCAAATCCGTGAACCAGAGCCAAGTTTTAGCAAGTGGTTCATGGATTATTGGCTCAAATCTTATTGAAGCGTTGGCAAGAGATTAATGACCCATATCCGGCCGGTTCCGCAATGAAAACCAAATTGATAAAAAACTACAAATTAAAGCTAGAAAACAAGAAACATGAAGAACATGAGATATATGTTTTTATTTGAGTTTCTTTTCTAAAAAAACACTACTATTTCATTGAACAGCATATTTTATGGGTATTCGGCTTATGTCATGTAAAACAAGAAGATGGAATGCAAATGTAACGGGGTTTCTTCGGTTATCCAATGCCTACATTCCGGGCTTTCCGTAAAGGTATCACTTGTTCAATTTGAAAGACTAGAACTATCTCAAAAAGAGTTTTGAAAGTAGTGAGGTGCGGCACTACTATTTCATTGAACACAACTGTATGTATCTGATTACATTTATCCCGTTAGAGAATAATAAAAGTTGGTTTTTTTCTCATCTTTTGCGGCTTCTCACAGGGCGCAATGGCAATGGACTGCAGTGGGTGGCTGGATTGATAGCGGAAACTGCGAATGGCAAGCCATCGATGTATCTGTCTCTCGGCGCTGCGCTGCGGCACGCCAGCCAAACAACCAACCAAACCAACCGTCAACAGCTAGCATCAGGCCTCAGCAGCAACTGTGCCACAACCGCAGCTGAAATAACAACAAAAGTTTCACAGCTGCTCATACATTCATACACACATACATACAGAACATAGTATGTACATACATACTCCACAGTGCTCCAAAGTGCACAAAGTCGAATACCCTTACCACAACCTGTACAAGTTTATTTATCTCTTGGTTTGTTCGCCACATAATAAACTAAATGAAAAGTTGCACTCACGATGGCCTGAAAAGAAGATATACATATGGTATATCAATCCTTACATATGCATGTGCATATACATATGTATGTACCATATGCGCTAAAGGGTCAGTGGCAATTCTCTAGAAGGGGTTTCAATTTTCAATGAGCGATTGGAGTGGCAGCAGCACAACTGCAACTCTGCTGACTGCCGGTCATTATGCAATTTTCAACATGACTGCATTATTAATAAAAGTACCTACAATATGTAAATAGTAAATTCGAACAAAGCGCGAGAAAAAAGAGGAAAAACAACTGCACCAAAATAACTGCAAAAAATCCATAAAATAATTACGGAACAAAGAATAACAATCGGCCTGCAAAAAATATAATCAACGACTTGGCTATGCTCTGCATGTTCCAAAATATTTGCGCATTTAAATTATGCAAATTAAAGGCAAATGAAAATATATTTGAATCCCGATATTACTTTCTAAGTGCATTAAAAACAAGCATAAAACAGTTTAAAAGAAAGAAATTCTATAAGAAAGATGGTTCAGGGGAAAGTTCTCCTACAAAGTCTCTCTTACATATTCAACTATCTATAAAAAATCTCAGAAATCTGCGCAGATAATTGTATTATTATAATTTGAAGTGTCTTTAAAGCAGTTTAAGTCCCAATGGCACAAATTCTGCTGGATACTAATTTCACTGATTAATAACAGATATATGTACATATGTATGTATATTTATGAGTCCGAACATAAATTATAAATTATTTTCAATTGTTTAATCTTCGCTAATTATTCGTGGTGACTTTTTTTTTTGCGGATTCCCTTTCCTCACTCACGGCAGCATAAATCGAAAAATGTTTTATTGGAACAGGGTCGTGGCAAAATTGCAATTGGTAGTTGATTTTGTTCAGCCACGTGTCCGGTTCTATTCGGCCGCATTATTTGCAGTCCGCCGCCATCCTTTTTCATTACAAATACGGCACGGCACTGCTCTGCCTTCCTTTTTAATCAATTCTTTTTGCCTGTCACCATTTCTGTTATTATTCAAATTTTCATGCTTAATATAATTCATTTGAGCTCTGGTTTGCCACTCTCACACCATTTCCGTAGATCCTTCTGCTCGTCAGCATTGAGACAGGATTCAACTGAATGCCAGCAGATGGCTGTGCCCCTTTGTTATGTCCCTCTACGCCAAGCACCCCTCCTAGCAGTCCCTGACAATGTTCTTTTCAGCAATTTCGGGCAAGGCCTTCCTGGCTTTCCTGGCTTGCTTGTGGCCCAGCCAGAAGCTGGTGGCTTAAACGATTGCGGCCAAGTTAGCACGCGTAATAAATGCGCATTGCATCTGGCCGCAACAGAAAACGGAAATGGACTCGGATGCGGATGTGGATGTGGATAGCGAACCATTGCTGAGAAATCAAGCACAGAATAATGCAACACAAAATAAACAAACAAACTCTCGCCACAAGAGGAAACTGATCTCTCTTCCCTCTTTTGAGGGACATGAAATAATCCATACTATGCAGAAAATAATGAGTGATCTTTGACTGGATTATAATCATATTTAACTACGACTTGTGATACTTTTGTTCTGCTCTATGATAAGATACAGTTGTGTCTTACACTGTACAGAATGGGCTGGATAACACTTGAAATCTGTTTGGTGCTAGTGCTGGGGCTATCATCTCTGTGCATGGCATAGTGCTCGGTTCCTAGGGTATATCTGGTACTTCACGAGAGGTAACATGAAGACGGAGAAGCTGCAGCATCAATGATGTCAATGTCGCCGCAAAGATTCTGCAGTTGTTGCATGTTTGATGCTTCGCATTGGCTAGCGGATATGGCGTCGTTAAATTGGTTTCGCAGCCGGTCGCCATTGCTGTCGCCAGCACCAAAATACTCGTATCCTCACAGGCAAACACACGCACAGACATGGGCACAGGGCATGGGACAGACAGAACTAGAAACAGCGACAGTTTATCAGACACCCGAGGCAGCGCAGTCAGGGAATCTACTCTACACTTGTGTGAATTGGGACTGGCGCTTGTGTAACAAGTCCGTGCGGTGCTTGTGCCCTTAGTACTTGCGTGCAGTCGATTTGGAAGTGATTAACTAAACGGAAAGGAATCTGTTGTGGGAGGGGGGCAGGTCGTTAACCGCGGGTGTCAGTCAGGTTCCAGGTGTGGATCGTGAGAGCGAGCTAACAGAGCGCTGTCAGAGAGCGTTAACAGAGAGCTGTTCACGGGAGCGGCCACAGAATGTTAGCGGAGAGCGGTAACAGGCTGTTGCCCTGTTAGATCGTTTTCTTATCTCACATGTTATACTCGTAGAATGCTATCGACTACGACTATTCGAACGAGGGGTGCTTATGAATAGTGATAATGAGAGAAGACGATGCAGATCATGGGCAAATCAGATTTGATACGACCCCAACTCTGCTGTTAGCTGGAAATTCTCAATCATCCACTTCGATGCTAATCAAAAATGTGTGTGTTCAGCTATCAATGCCAATTATATCTCATTAGAAAATGAGATTTAATTTCTAGGCACATGGATGGATGCATATTGTGTTTAGTCATGTGGAAATCAAATTTCCTGTTCCATCGTTGGTCCCTTGACGTTGTTGGAGTTTTTTTAAGCACGAACGGTAGGGTCACTGGCCTTGCTAGTGAGTGGCGTTGTGTGTGGCGCTGTGTGTGTGTGTGTGTGGTGTCAGCACCGCCTCGAGCACGGAAGTCACCATCGAGCCCGCCTCGCTCCTGTGGCACACATGCATATTTAATGTAACCCCCATGTAAGGGCGGATTTAACTACACACCCACACACGGGCACATAAATGCATGAAGGTGCAAATATACATACATACATACAAGTGTACACTTGTACGTGTGGGTTGTCTGTTTGGAAAATTCAATTAACTTTGAGTCTCGGCTTGAAGCAGGAAATAAAACCTTCGTGGCGTCAATGAGCAACCGCAATTGATTTAAATTTGAAATTTTGCAGCTTCTTCCTTTTGGGGATATCCTGCCGGCAGGAGCCTTTTATGGCACTGTAACCCCCCACCCCCACCCTCCTCATACATGTGTGTGCGTTCCAATAAAAAATTTAATTTTAAGCCTAATGGCTGTCATGTGTGTGTCGTTGTGTGTGTGTGTGTCTGTGTATCCCCTTTGGTTGCTGTCTGCGCCGCGACGGCTGCACTTAATTTGCTCCTCCAGTTGGCAGTAAAAGGCGGCGGCGTCATCGACTGAAATGAAATAAAAGCAAAGCGCCTGCAGCATGCGTAATAAATTGCGCCGAGCACCAATGCCAGTACCGGGTCCACCGAGAGGGCACACCACTCTCGAAACCCTTAGCGCTGACTCAAAACGTTAACCCGCTCAACCGTACCCTAAAATGATTAGACGGGGCGGGGCGGGGCGGGGCGGGGCGGTGGAAAACGGAAAATGGTGCACTTTAAACGGTCGAATGAGCGCATCCCAGCGCAGATGAGCATACCCGAAATGGGGCTCAGTCCTGCCCTGCACACACACGAGAAAAAGCAAAATATAGAAGAAAAAAAATCAATGCAGTAGGAAAGATTCAGACAATAATACGAACGGAAAATACCCGCTGCTCAGGATTCAACCAACATAATTAAAACGAGTACACAAAATCCGAATAAAGATAAAAATTAAGCTGGAATCGGTCAGAGCAGTCAATTAAATTAATTTAATGGCACAGCTTTAGCTTTAGCTTTAGCCAGAAATAATAAAGCCTTCAAAAATGGAATCTCAACAAATTTAATTTCTTCCGCCGTTTTTTTTTGGTTTCGTTAAATACTTTTTGAAAAAAAGTAGCATGCCCCAGCATACTCATCGAGTACAAGCTAAGAAATGCGAAAATGTATAAAAAGCAGCACAAAAACCCAAAACGAAGGCTTCGTTGGGTGCCTGCCGCAGCCGATGGATGCCGCCCCAGCCATGACCATTGGCCGCAACCCAAAACCAGAACCAGGGCACTGGAATCCTCAAGTTGAATTCCCGGAATATTCACGGTGTCTAACTGAGCGAATTACGGACTTGGGGCCGGCCAACTGGCGGGAGGCGGCCTCCACAGCAATCCACTTACTTTGATGAGTGGGTAGGCCTTGAGTAGGGGGGAAGGAGATAGATTCTAGGCATAACCGATGCCAGATGCTGCTGGGCAAAGCTGAGCACTCAGAACCATCAAAGCTACAAATTATCATCCTACTATCAATCAGTAATCGAAATATGTATCTAAAGATCGATTTTATGGGCTTATAAAATATCTAAATATTCAGCAATCTGTCGACAAACTGTTAAGGGGAGGGGTAGGCGTAGGGGTTAGGGAAAGGGTATCCAAGAAGTGGCAGAACTCGGCACATCGCTGAGGGGCCACTGGGGCTGAGCTGGACTGGGACTGGCGTGGAGTGGGCCCCCTCAAGTGGCCTCGAGCCGCTTTTCACGCGGTCCCCCCCGCACACTCACCCCAACCGAACCAGCGAAACAGCAAAAACAAGGAACAAAGGAAAAATGTAATACAAAACGATCAAAAAAAACAACAAAAAGTGGAGGGGGGGGGGGGACGGCGGCTTAAAGCCCCCCCCCAGCCGGGGGCGGGCCAGCCCCAGGGGGGGGGTTCTTGGGGGCGGCTGCCTGGGTTTCCCCGCCGCGCGGGCCGGAAGGCGGGGGGGGGGGGGGGGGGGATCTTAAGTACCTACAAATATTTCTCTACATCAAGTGCGTTTTGGTTTTCGTTATTTTTGCCTCCTCATTGGAGGGTGTGGGGTTGGTGGGGTGGACTCAGCGCCCTGCCCCCTTCTCCACCACTTTTTGGGTTTTATTTTTTCCCTTTTGGTTTTGTGTTCTTTTTTGTTAAACTTTAGCTTAATCTTAGGTGTGCCTTGCTCTGCTTCGTCTTTGCTTTCATCATTTCATTAATTTGCGAAGTAATTTCCTCAAAATACCCAAAATGACGAAACGCTTTTGGCCTTCACTTACACAAATTGTATTTGACTATTTCCACGCACGAAAAAAAAAAATGTGATCTATGTCATATTTTTATAATTTATAGTTAAATATGTAATTTGGTTAGCGGCTTCTGTTTTGGATTTCGGTGTACTTGGCTTGGGCTTGGGCCAGGGATTGGAATGCAATGCTCGGCGGCAAAACTTTGCTTCAAGTGTCGCGGGAACTAAAGGAAAGTTTTTTCTTGGAAATTAAAATTTACTTAAGTAGCGGAGAGGGAAACATTCAATCGAATGCGAGATTAAGTCGCAAAAGTAAAAGTGCACCCAAAATGCAAGCAGGGAAACCAGCAGGAGCGAGTGTTAAAGCCAATGGAAAATGTGAAAAAGTGAAAAGTTGCAGCGGAGTGCTCTCTACACTCCCTTCACACACACACACAAATCGTGTGGCGATCTGTCCGGCAGAGGCAGCCTCTTCAACTGGTAATTACATCACCCGCACTCTGACCACGCCTGCCCTCTCCTGCTGCTCGTGTGCTCTCCCTGTCCTCTCCCACTAAGTACACCGAAATCCAACAGAAACAGAACCCTTTTGTATACTGTTTGTAAACACACATTTATGGTTTGGTTTTTGGTTTTGTTTTTTTTTGCTTTCTTCTGCATTTTTTGTTTGTTTGTTTGTTTGTTTGCATATTTTATTTTTTGTATTTGTATTTATCGTACTTATGATTTGGCCATTGCTTTGCACACTAACTCTTTCTAACTCGCCAGCTTGCCTTGCCATCTCTTTCCAGCCAGCTCCTCTCTCTTGCATCGCTTGCAGCTGCCTCAGCCTCAGCCTCAGCGTCTCCTGTGGCGCTGCCATTTCTAGCACTTTTTCCTCTGTTTCTTTTATTCCTTTTATCATGGCATTTCTATAGCTATCTCTTTTTTCTGTGTGTGTCTCTCACAGTGTGTGTGTGGCTGTTTGTTTGTTTGCTTGTGTGCGTGTTTATTTTTTATTTATTTTTTTATTATTTTTTTGTGGTGCTTCTTCCGGTGAAAAATTGACATATTTGATATATTGCTGCCAACTGGAATCGTCGTTGACTGCCAGCAACCCCCAACCGAACCGAACCGAACCGAACCTGAAGAGAAGAGAAGTCTGAGAGCTGAGTTTTCTTTTGGCTGCTTTGCGTTTCCGCTTGGCGTTGACTAACAGCTTGGATTTCCGGCATTTTCTGGCTAAGACAGAACATAAAAGGGGTGGCGGAGGAGGAAAGGGCTCGAGACAAACTTTGGCCAGAATGTGGATATGGATGATGATGATGTGGATGTGAATGTGGATGTGGATGTGGTGAGTCAGAGAGGGACCAACTGGCTTGGAATGCAATTGCTTGGATCGGATCGAATCGAATAGGGGAGTGGGGGGGGTCCTGCCAACTGATTCAATTTACTGGCACCCGGAACTTAAGCTAGCTCTCTCTCTCGCTCTCTCGCTCGCTCTCTCTCTCTCTCTCATGCACTCCCTTTTCTTTTGCTCCGGCTCCATCTCTTTCTATGATTTTGAAGACCAATTACGTGCAAAAGTTCGTCGGTTTCTTTGGTTAAAGTTGCTTCGTTGTCGGCAGGGGTGGGGTTAGGAGGGGGTAACTTTGCTAACGGTATCAATGGTGCTTGGGGAGCAGTTATTTGTCTGTCTGTGTGTGCTTGTGTGTGTGTGTGCCGGAAATGGGTGTTAACAGTTACTGTTAAGGCTTCGATTACGGTTACTGGGGAGTGCTACTGCTACTGCTACTGCTGCTGCTGCTGATGCTGCGGCTGACTCTCTGCCTCTGCCACTGCCACTGACTCTCTGCCACTGACTCTCTGATTCTCTGCCACTGCTCTATCCCAGGATCTTCTTGAAATAGCTAACAGTTTCCGGCTTTGTCAGTGAGCGTCGTCGATTGGGCTTGAATGGCGCCTCGGTTTCCTCCTCCAGGAAGTTGTGTCTTGTTGTGGCTGCCTCTGACTCTGACTCGGTCTCTGCCTCTGGCCCTGCACCTTCCTCTGCCCCATTCTTCTCACTTCTATCTTCTAAATTCTTTTTAGCATCTTTTCCGGCTGACTTTAGAGCCCCTTCATTTGCTGCAACTGCGTCTGGCTTTAATGTCTCGCTTCTAGCTGTTGGTGTAGTTGTTGGTGTAGTTGTTGGTGTAGTTGTTGGTGTAGTTGTTGGTGTAGTTGTTGGTGTAGTTGTTGTCGATGTTGATGAAGTTATTGCTGCTCCATTGGGAGTTGTCGGTGTAGCTGCAGGTTTTGGTGTGATTGGTGTAGCTATTGGTGTGGTTGGTGTAGCCATTGGTTTAGCCTTTGCTGTTGTTGAAGTTGGTGTTTCCCTTTTAGTTGTTGGTGTAACTGTCGGTGTTGTGGCAGCAATTGTTGCATTAGCTGCGGTTGCCTTAATAGTATTTTCAATTTCTGCTGAACCGGTTAAGTGGTTGTTGGGACTGCTGCTGTTGCTGCTGTTGTTGCTGGGACTGCTGCTGTTGTTGGTATTGCAACGAACTTCTGTTTGGTGGTGTCGCTGTCTTTAGCTACTTTCACGCCTGTCCCAGCTGCCGCCTCCACAGCCACACTTTGTGACTTGGTTGCCGTTGTCAGCTGCATACTTTTTGGTGTGCCTGCTGGCATTGCTGCCACTGTAGATGTTGCCACTGTGTCTGTGTCTGTGCTTGTGTCTGCTGTTGCTGCTGTCAGCCCCGTTAATGACATGATTGTTGTCGCTTGTTCCTTCTCCGCCTGCTGCTCCTCCTTTACGAATGATTTTGTTCTCGGTGCTGCTGTTGTTGCTTTTGTGGATGTTGCTGTTGCTGTTGTGGTTGCATGTGCTGGTTTATGTTCGCTGTGATCGACATGCTGCTCCTGGCTTCCATGCCTTGCTGGCGGCACATAGTGCGACTTCACCAACAGCATAGGTGGAATGAAATGCGAGTTGTCCGCGGACTCCCTCACATGCGTGGCATGCAGCGGCGGCGGCTGCTGCTGTGGCTGTTGCTGTTGCACTGGGTGCATGTGATGGCCCGGGTTGTTGCTGCTGGGCAGAGGCAACATCGTTCCCATCGATGATGATGATGGGCTGTGGTCCGTTGTCGCTTCTGCTGCTCTGGTTGTTGTTCCCCAGCTTGTTGGCACTTTAGTTGTTTTTGCAGTTGTTGTTGGAATTTCAGTGGTTGTTGTTGTTGCTGTTGTTCCAGGTGTGGGAGTTGTTTTAGGGGCCGGAGTGATGGTGGTGATGGTGCTCTTTGATGTTGCAGCCTCAGGGGTTTTTGCTGCTTCTGTTGCTGCCACTTCGACAATGGGCGGCATGGTCCGCAGGTCCTGCGGCAGGATCTTCTTCTTGTGGGGCAAGTGCTCAAATATCTCGTTGGAGGCATCACTGTTGCTGTCATCCCTTGCCTCGGCCACGTTCGGTGGCAGCTGCTCCTCGCTGAGGGCCGGCTGGTCGCCCATCATCATCTCCTCCAGCAGCCGCTTGCTGGTCGTCGGCTTCTGCTTCTGCTGCTGTTGCTGCTGGTGGACCTTTACAACAAAGTCCGGGGCGTTGGCCTTTTTGGGGGATTTCTTCACCGGCTTGGGGATTTCGTCTGGTATGCGGTAGAGCCCGGAGAGCGATACAGAGCCGGGGGCATCGGCCTGCATGAACTCGGCCAGGCCGAACCGCTCGTTCAGTGGAAACGGGGGCAGCGTGGGCACCGGCGGTGGCGCCACCTCAATGTTGATGGCCATGCCCCTGCGTCCGTTGTAGTTGGGTAGCAGATCGATGTCGTTGTTCTCGTTGTTGTCCGTCCGGATGTTGTTGATGATCTGCAGCGACTTGAAGTGAGAGTTGGTTATGTCGTTGATGCGCTGCGCCTCCAGTCGCTCCTTCGGGGCAGATCAGCTTGCGCACGGCCCGATCGCGATCCTGCAAAGATCAGAGCGGAGCAGAGCAGACAATCAAGGAAAAGTCTCCGGCACAAGCGCGCTGCAAAGTGAGAGGCAGAAAATGTTGCACGGGGGACGCGAACTCACCTCCTTGCCCTTGCAGGTGTGCCGCAGCAAGCCCTCCTCCTGGCAGTTGCGGATGAGCTCGATGCTGGCCGTGTCCGCCATGTACTGCATGGTCAGGTTGGGCATGTCCTTCAGTATGCAGGCATCCGCCCAGCTGGGCACTAGTTAAATCAATCAAATCAAAACAATTTGTGTTAGCTTTACTCCCCTCTCTCTCTCTCTCCTTTCTCTCTCTCTGTTGCACTTACCTGGCATCTCGCACAGAAAGGAGGCCGTTTCGGGGCCACCGCAGCGCAGTGCGTGCCAGCGGTAATCGCGTATGGGATCAATAACGGCACAGAGCGGGGCATCCATCAGTGGCAGCGACTCGGCCCAGTAGCCAGTGTCGGCCACCAGGGGACGCGAGTTTCTGTATATCCCCCCAAACGAAAAGCACAAGCAGAGCAATTAAAATTGAGAAGTGGAGAAATCGCCTTGGACTTTCATCGAATGATTTGTCATTCATTTGTGCTAAATTTACTCGACTTAAGTACTGCATGCAGGACTGCACTATTTTTGAACTATTTTCCATTATCATAACCATTTTATATTTCTGCTTTAACTGACATACTCTACATACACATATCGTACACCTTCTACGAGTATGTTCAGGGCAGCAGCGCCGTTACCACTCGATGCAAGCGGGTACCTATGTATACAGACTATACATATACCGATGCTACGCCCAACTTATGCAACTTCTGCTGGACTGCTTCAATCGGAGTAACCTGCATGAACTCGTCGCTGGAATTGGATCCCATCAACTGATCCACACTTCTACAACACCTACCCCCTACCTACCCTATTCTAGACCATATGCATTGACTCCCCTGCTAAATTAAATTAGTTTTAAATTAAATAATAATTATTATTGTGTTTTTTCTGTTTCAATTTCGACTCTGCTTAAGCTGTAAGCTGCATCAACTAAAGCATTTACCCCACAACAAATTGAGTGGAAATATCCTTCTTATTTACATGGTATTATCTGCATATCTGTATTTTTTCTTCTATATAAATTGATTTTCCCGACTGTCTGAAAGTCGTTTGCTTGCATTTTTTCTCTGCTCATTTGGTTTGTTACGCCAGAACTATCTTCATTTTTTCCGTAGCATATTCCCCCAACTTAAACCTCTGCAACTTTAATGGAATTGTGGTACCGGGAGCTCAGGGCTCCACACAGAATCATAGATCCAGCCCAGCCCAGCCGGCTAAAGTCGTGCCCTAATAGGACCCTTTTTTTGTACACAATCCCTGTCAGTGTCTGTGTCTGTTCCGGAAGCTCTTTTCGGCGTTACGTTTTCCGTGTTGTGTTGCTTGGGTGTAGGTGTAACTGCAGGTGTTGGTGTGTTGGTGTGTAGGTACTTACGACCACATAAAACGATCCGAATTCTGCGGTCGCATGAGACCAATCCAAACGATGTCGTTCACATCCAATTCCCTCAGTAGGTCGCGCGTTGCATCGAATTGAAAACTGTTGTCGACTGTTGTTCCACACACATGGAAAAAACATTGTATCAGCAGACACAAAGAGGGGGAAAATATAAAGGGAGTGATAGACAGAGAGAGAGAGAGAGAGAGAGAGTGAGGGGGGAGAATGAATAGAGTTGAATTGAAAACAAGACGACAAATGGTTTTTATTTGTTCTACACAAGAGTATTTCTGTATTTAATTCGCTTCGTCTGTTGTGTTGTGTTGTTGGAGTTGATTTGTTTTGCTTGGCTTGATTTTTTTATATATCTACATATATACTCGTATATATTTTTGGGTAGAGCCAGGAGCCAGCCATCCCTCGAGTGACAGCAGAAATTGTTAACAAAACGCTGTTGCAAATTATTTTTGTTTCTATTTGAGCATTGCTGTTGTCTGTCTGTCTGTCTGTCGTTTGTGTTGGTTTTCGTTTCTGTTTGCCATTGTTATTTAGCTTTTGTTTTACGAGTGTTTATTCAACCCCCCATACCCCCCCACCCACGGAAATTTACATGCCTGCCTTGCCAACAATTATTCTAGGCCCAGGCTCTAGTTTTTGTCAGCTTTGACCATTCGCTTGCCAAAGCAATGAGCACACGAATCGACGCTGCATCGAGGCCATGTAGGGCTGTGCCGTCCCATGTCCAATTGATCCCTGAACTTTTGACCCTATCACACAGAAGTTTGGTTCCTTTGCAAGGGCAGCGAGGACAGCGGGAAGGGGCAAGCTGTAGAGTCCTCTGATGAATCGAAATATTTGGCAGATAAGAAGAAGCTGCCGAAGATGATCTGCTCGAAATGGACAGAAGCTTCGCACCATTCAAAGCTCTTTGCCATGTCTGTGTCCGCTGCGCCACGCGCCTGAATGGGGCTGCTGGCTGGCTTGCTGTGTGTGTGTCTCCAACCAATTTGCCGGCAACATTTTGTGGCATTATCCAAGCGGTCGATGAGCCATTTGAGCGCTAGTGTCATACTGATTTAGCTGCACTGAGAGCTGTTTTGGCTATCTTCATCTGACCCCAATCTGCCCCATACCCGCCACTGCCTCTGTTCTGTTCTCCCCTTGGCACTGCAGCGACAGCATTTGTCAGTGGGATTTATTGTGTTATGCGGCATGGCATGGCAGGGCATGGGATCGGAGGGGTGGGTATTTACATAGCAAATGCAAACCGAAAGCAATGCGGTAAATGAGATGGCCCGAAGGGGAGCGGTAGCAACAGAAGGGGGGGATTGGGGGGGGACGCCCTGGAAAAGCTTTTGGGGGCGCCTGGCCACATAAAAGACTCGACTCGACTCGACTGTGGCTGCGTCACTTTGCTGTCATTTCATTCATTTGTGAGCCACAATGGCAGCCCAGCAGCCCAGTAGCCCAGCAACCTCACCCCTTTCGGCCTTCGTTTGTCAGCCAGAGGCCACTCTTTGCCCCATCTAACGGCATCTCCTCTGCTTGCCTCCTTGGAGCCTTGGCCAGGTTTCTCCTTTCCTGCTAACTGCATTCATTTGGGGCGCTAGGTAACACAGCCAACAGCAGCAGCAGCCCAAGCAGCAGCCCAAGCAGCAGCCCAGTTCTCATTCTCTCTCTCTCCTTTCCCTGAGTCCGCTGTCACAACAGCTGCCGGACATTTGTAATAATGTGCAATCCCCCTCCCCCACCCCCACCCCTGCTTTAACCTCTTTTTCCTGCCCGTTTTCACCTTCTTTGCACCCTCGTTCCATGCTCGTTGCTGTCACTGGGCTTATTTGCATTCCACATTTTGTTGGCTTTGGCGGTTGGCGTTGGGAATTCCTCAACAGGATTCTAGTCTTAGCTGTTGGACTTGATGTTTGGCTTTCATTAGCTTCTGGCCCCAGCCCCCAACACCCCCAACCACCCCAACCCACCGTGTTAATCGTCAGCTGTCGCTTACCTGTCACCAGATTGGCATGATGAAACTGGCAGACGGCATCTGCCTCGAACCAGGAGATGCGATCGCGGAAGAAGCGATAGAAGACATTCAGACCCTCCTGCGGCATGGTCCAAGTGTTGCTCACGTTCACCTGTAAGCACAGAAAATAATAGAGAGTGAGGGGAGGTGGTTGAGTGACGGTTTATTTGTATGCGGCCACCGTGCGTATACGTTATGCACTAAGCATACGCCTGGTGGCCCCCCCCGTAAAGCGTTTACATTTTTAATGCCTCTGAATCCCACTCTCTCTCCCTCTCTCCCTGTCTCCCGCTCACGTGGAGTGAGTGGAGTGAGTGAGTGAGTGTTTTGGGCTGTGTTTTGGGCTGTGTAGGATGGGGCTGTTCGGTGCTTCTCGGTGTTTGGGATTCTACGACATTAAAAATACATACAACGAAACACACGCGCACATTTGCTCAGGGAATGAGATGGTGGGGCTGGGAGGGAGCTGGGTAGATGTAAAATCTGCTTTGAAGCCTGTCCCCATATATTTCATTACAGCAGGCGAGCAGGAGTACCAGCGGAGGAGCTCTGCTCTGGAGGAGTGGTGGTGGGGTGTTGGGGTGCGGGGTAACAGATGCCACAAAGCGAAGTCATGGCACCATACGACAACCTTCCTTCCTGCCGTGCCTCAAGAGAGAGATTCAAAAAATGTTCTTTGTAGCAGCCGCGTGCTGAGACCAAAAACCAGCAGCATGACAGAAATGTTGGGTACTCATTTGTGCCTCTCTGCCTGGCTACCTCGCTGCCTGGCTGCCTCGTGCCCAGCCCCTTCCTGCTGCTTATCCTCTCTCTCTCTCTCTTTTGGGAATGGAGTGACAGGCATTGCCGCTTCGACATTAACTAATTAGGAGCAGAGGCTGTAGCATAAGAATAAAGCACATGGCGCATACATACATACATATGTGGTTCATACAGGTTCTCGGTACTCGTAAATATTTATGCAAAAATGTGTACTCATAAAGCAGAAAATCCACAAAATGCCGAAGGCTGTGGCCAGACTGGCGTCTCGGCATCGAATCAAACAGAAATTTAAATGAGCTAGAAAATGCCTGAGAGGTTTAATCCAAGCTTTTGGCTCTACCCAACAATCTTTCGGCATTGTGTGACTCCTTGCAGAGTGCAGAGAATCACAAATAGTTAGGGGTTTTCCATGGCATCGCCAATGTCATCCCTTTTGGGAGTTTTCTATAGCATTGTCAATGTTGCAGTCCCTAGAATTTTGCCACCATTGAGGGCCAATTCCTGCGGCCATGGGGTAATGCTGCCAGTAAACTGGCACATGGTCGTCGCGCTAGTTGGTGAATAAGCTGCACTGTTGCCGTAGGATTTGTATATGTTTCTTGCCGACTTGCCATTGAAAGATCCGAATTTTAGGCAGACGGCAGATCCACCAATTAGAGGAGCCAATTTTTTTTGTCCCATCCTATTCCCTTTTCCCCCTCACTCCCTGCCCTCATTTGGCGAATGAGTCAACATTGCGTAAGAGACGGGGGCAGCAGAGGCGAGCAGAGCATGGCAGAGCAGGCATTTCATTAACTTAATTAACATTTAATTGAAAAATTAAAAAACAAAGAAAGAAAAAAGCAGCAAACTTTTTTCTCTGTCTGCTGGATGCGGGCAGGGCGGGGCGCACTTTCATCTCCTCATTGAGGCTCACAAAAAATGCCATAGCCTGGCATGAAAGCCCTGGCAGAGGAAGCCGTGGCAAGGGCAGGGTCTAAAAATAAAGAGATTTAAGAGACGCAAATATAAACACCAAAAGCGGGGAGGGCCCAAGCGTGGGGAGTGGCGTGGCGTGGCGTGGATCTGCGTGTAGCCAGGATGAGTCACTTATCAGTCGATTAATTTTTGTTTTTATATCAATCATCGCTTTGTGCTATTGAAGCAAAATGGGAGGCAGGGATACGTTTATGACTGTAATTATGGGATTATGATGGATATGTGGCCGTTTGGCTGCTTGTGGCAGCTCTGAAGGGTAATAAGTGGACCCACAAATTCTTAATATGCAATTTGAATCGAGCCTTCGGAGGAACACTTAATAACATGTTTTCCTCGATTGCTGTTTTGGCTGTTCTTTTGTCTCGGGTTTATATTCAAATCATCGAAAACTCTTGTGGGCACTATTGAAAATGCATCAAAACTGTGTGCAACATAATTGACTTACAAATGCGCTCATTGTCCGTGAAATTGCAACAGGGCGGAAAAAAGGGGTGGCAGGGTGGCGAAAACAATGGAACCAATGGAAGCACTGCTTGATGCAAAAATTAGTAGTAGGAATATTAAGTACTCGTAGGAACGGACTTCCTGCATTAAAGCTAGGCTATGATTTTCAGTTTACATTTCCAATAAACGAATAGAGTCATTGGCTTCGAATGAGGCGAATGGAACCCATTCGCACTGTGTGATTAACGACGGAGCAACTGATCAACAGCAGACAAGCAGTGACAGTAAAACAGCAAAGAAGCAGTAACAGAAGTAACAGCAGCACCAGAGCAGGCAAGCAGCAACAGCAGCCAAGCAGTAACAGCAGCGAAGCTTTAACAGAAGTAAAAGCAGAACGAGACTAGCAGCAGATCAGCAGCAGACAAAAAGTAACAGCAGAGAGGCAGTAAGCAGTCCGCCTTAACATTAGTGGTATTAGCAGAAATCAGACAAGATCGAACCGTGCCATTAAAGTTACTTATTCTTATATTTTAATAGTCTGCCGCGAGATCATATGCTAAATAAACATTTAATTAACAATGTTTTGTGTTAATTTACAAAAATATTTAAAACTACCCAATATTTATTGGGTTTTAGATCGCGAATTTCTTGCTGCTGAAGAGGTCGGGAAAACAGATATATACATATATATATATATATTTATATGTGCATTTAACTATATCAGAATCTTCCTGAGGAACAGCAATTAAATTAGCAGCAACTTGAGCAACATCAGCTAAAAAGCCAAAAAGCCAAAAATCATTCACCCGCTGTCAACGCTGATCCACGGCACATTTTGTGAATGCATTCAACCCATTCGAAATTGGTTCCCTTAACGGGCTATTATATTTTCATTTTCCTGAAATTTATTGGTTATCTTTTTGTTTGTTGCTCGGCTGTGGCTCCACCTGTGTGCGAGTGAATCGTGCGCAAATCATGAGTATCTCGTTCCTATCCGAGCCATATAAATATGCAAGTATGCAATCCGCCTCAGATCAGCCTCAGCGGTTTTAAAAATCAAATACGTAGGAGATCCACGCACACAGTTAGAAGGGGCAACACGATACAGTAAATGCGGAATAAAGTGAGTGGAGTGGATGGGGGGTGCTCTGCATTAGCAATCCTTTTGATATATTGGAATATTTTATGGTCCTGCCACAGCTCGAAACTTTGCTTGTCACCTCCCCTCCGCCCACTCACACACTTCACCATGGGAGGACACCTTTAGAACATTTTTCGCTTCCTCCTTCCCCCATTGATGCTTCTTCGTGTCATTTCTCATCTTCTTACCCCAAACATTGTGGCAAGTGTCACACACACACAGCTGTACAGCTACTATACAGCATATCCACTCGTACAGTGATGCACCAGCTGCCGTGACACACTGACGAAGAAAAAGGCGGCCAAGTAAAGTGAGTGGCTTACACACAGAATATAATACGAGTATTTATGAATTAGCAATGTTATTTTCACATTTAATTTCCCATCTCCTTTTTCCATTCACCATTCTGCATTCTTCATTCTTCATTTTTTACTTTGAGGCTGAGTACACCTCCAGCTCTCTCAGTCCCTCAGTCTCCTCCGTTGGCTGCTCAACTTGTCGAGGCTCGGGCCATATCGAGCATTCTTGATAAATGTCAAGGGCCATTGTGCAAGTTGTCAGTACCCTCGCCTGTGCCTCCCCGATATGTGTAGGCCTACAGTATTGATTGCTAGCATCATGCCCACGACTCATTAAACTTGTGCACAGAATTAACAATTTATGCATGTACATATGTATGTATATAAGTGTGCGTGTGTGTGTGTGTCTTTGCACTTAGTGAGCGCTTCTTCATTCAGCTAAAGCCCAGCCCAGTCCATTCCAGCCCACTCCCACACCAAGGCTCCCTTTGCTATGCAACCCTCCATCTGCATCTTACAGTGAAAACTTGCAGCTTACTGTCCGCTGTCCGCATCTCCACTGTCCGCTGTCCGCTTTCCACTGTCCACTGTCCGCTGTCTGTTGTTTCAACTTCAATTATAAACTTTAAATAATTCAGCCTCGACCTGCCACGACTGTCCTCAGCTTCTCCCACGCCCCGATATACATATTTCAGATCACTTAAGCCGCCTGCACAGCCAAAAGAAAAAAATAAAGAAAGCTCTGGTAAGTTTCCGTTGCTGAGGCATACTGCCAGATGACAGACGGTTGTAAATGAAAAAAAAAGTCACAAGAATCCCTCACAACTTCAAACATCACATAGCTGCTAGGGAATAGGGAATGGTTGGCTAATACTCCGATAATCCTTGAGATAATGGTGCATACTCGTAGCCGAAAAGCTTACTTAAGCGTGGCCCCACGATATATCGGACTGCGCCTAGTAGCCGGCCTGCTATACCTCTCGACTGAAGACTGAGCTGCACTCAATACAAGAAAAGACATTGATCTCTGATCAGCCAATGGTTGGCTGATTTAATCTAAGCCAAAATCAAAAATAATTGCAAATTCAGCAAAAATGTTTCTTGTTGGAATGGGTGGGCATGGCATCACTACTGGCGCCCTGCTTTTCATGCAGCTTGATAAACGCCATATTTTGAACGGCATTCCGCTTGAGTCCGCTGGGCACACTCTGTTGGGTGGTGGAAATGTCCACAGTTGGGGTGCGGGCGCAGAGGCTCTGCAGCGTGAGGGAATCGTCGAGTTGCAGCTTGACATCGAAGAGCTTTGCATTGTCCAAATCTGCAGTTCTCTGGCTCTCATTTCGCCTGCCTGCGTCTCTGCGTGCAGTTGGGTCAACCGATCCACCTCCGTTTGGGCAGCTACCAAGAGGCCTTTGTGCCGATCCAGCTCCAGGCGCAGCGCATACTGTTTGGCTATAAACGGATTAATTTTCTGCTGTAGCTGCAAATAGGTTTTGGCCAAATATTGTTTCACTGCGCCCCAATTCCTTTTCCATTTTCACAATGCGCAGCTGCAGTCGTGTTTTCTCCTCATACAATGTGGCCACGGTATTTAGTGTCTCGTGCTCCTGCTCAATCAGCAGGTGCATCTCCTTGTCCCGCCCTTCCAGTTGGTTTTTCAGCGTGACAGTATTATCTCGACTAAAAAAACCCACGCGAGACTTATTATTCTTGAGTAAAATATCTTTGAGCGAACTCATCTCAGCCACGATGTCATTCAAGTGCCTATTCAGCTGGGCATTGGTGTTCTCCAAGGTCGCCTGCCTGGCCTCCAGCTGCGTGATGTACTGCTGCTGGCGCACGTTCTCTGGCTCCAGCTGCTGGCATCGAATCTGGGCCAGTTCGAGCGAATGTATCTTGAGCTCCTTCTCCAACACCATGGCCTCAAAGTCCGACTCCAGGGCGTTGTATCGCTTTTTGATTTTATCGAGGTCGATCTTAAGCTGGGTATTGCACTGCTCCGCCCACCTCTTCTCCTCGCGCAGTTTTTCGAGTTGGCTCTCCAGACTCCGGCGTATCACCTGCGTGTCCGCCAGTAGATCCTCCTTGGACCCTTCATCCAGAAACTCCCTGCCTTCTGGCTTAGCCTCGGGTGCCGGACTCTTGCCCGGTTGTCCGCTCGTGTCGCTCATTTGCTACGAAAGTGTTGAAATTATTTAATCGAATTTAATCTTTAATCTACTTCAATTTTGTACTTGTAGACTTCAATTTTGTAGACTCTAGGTTGTGGATTCGGTCAACGAATCTGACTAACTGAATATTCCCAGTCGAATTTGTTGCTCAAGGCTACTGGCCAGCCTGCTGGGTTTCCTCTGCTAAACGTACAAAAAGTGTAGCCAAGTAAGCGTGTGATTTGGATCTTTTTTTTTATTTTTTTATTTTTTTTGGGTTCATTGTAAGCAATTATCACAGACAAATACTTAACGTACTGTTTCTGTTATTAGCAACTTTTGTTAAGGGTTAAGGAAATTTATATTTACAATTTACTATTTTAAGTTAAATGCGGGACGAAAACGGACATTGTGCAACAATAATTTATAAGTTCCTGGTGGCCAACTCGGACGGATGGATGCGGTTTAACCTTCGCCTGGTTCTGCTCCCTACCAATCTCCTAGCGAGGACGTTCGGGTGGCTCCTCAGTTTGGTCAAGCATCTTGTGGCTTGTTCGCTAATAATGGCACCGACTGAGGGGACTTCAAGGTCTTTGGCGATGTCTCTATTACGGACATACCATTCAGCACCACAGATATTTCGGAGGGTCTTGTTCTGAAACATCCTGATCTTGTCCAGGTTCGTTTGCCATACCTCCATGCAGGCGCCAGGATTACCTTATATATGCGGATCAGATCTGAATAAAAAAAAATGAATTCCAGTGTCTGAATCTCCGACGCTCACAGCGCCTGCTGTCTCTCTCGCTCTTCCCTGATCAGTGTGCGTGCGCCACCTGGCGGAATGAGCGAGATATAACGGCCGCATGCTGATGCTGAATCAAATACGCAGGAGATCCACGCACACAGTTAGAAGGGGCAACACGATACAGTAAATGCGGAATAAAGTGAGTGGAGTGGATGGGGGGTGCTCTGCATTAGCAATCGTTTTGATATATTGGAATATTTTATGGCCCTGCCACAGCTCGAAACTATGCTTGTCACCTCCCCTCTGCCATCGCCCCACGATCACCACCCACTCACACACTTCACCAGGGGAGGACACCTTTAGCACATTTTTCGCTTCCTCCTTCCCCCATTGATGCTTCTTCGTGTCATTTCTCATCTTCTTACCCCAAACATTGTGGCAAGTGTCACACACACACAGCTGTACAGCTATACAGCATATACTCACTCGTACAGTGATGCACCAGCTGCCGTGACACACTGACGAAGTAAAGAAAAGGCGGCCAAGTAAAGTGAGTGGCTTACACACAGAATATAATACGAGTATTTATGAATTAGCAATGTTATTTTCACATTTAATTTCCCATCTCCTTTTTCCATTCACCATTCTGCATCTTCATTTTTATACCCGTACTCAAAAGGGGGAAGTGGTAAGTGGAGGGGGGGCACCCCAGACAAGCCGAGACGCGCCGCGCCCCCCGCCCGCCGCCCGCTGGGCCGGAGACGCACCAGTCGCGCCCCCCCCACACAGCGGGGGGGCAGCAAGAGCAAAGCGGGGCCCCCCCACCACCAACGAACGCAAACATCCCGCCAGCAGCGGGGCGAAGCACGGCCCGCACCCCGCCCTCGTTCATTTTTTATTCCTCAATTTTTATTCTTTTTTGTACTGTTTTGGCTTTTGACCATCCATCTTCAGGTGGCTTTTTGTAGCCTCACCTTTTATTCAACTTATGTTTTGGATGATTTACACTCCATTATGCTAATGAGGCAGCTGGCCTGGGGCAGGGGCAGGTTTGGCAATCATTTGGGTCCACATTGCGTATGAGCGATGGCAGGAGAGGGCAGATTGGATCCACTATACTGGAGAAGGGGGGGAGCCGAATGGGAGGAGGAGTGTTGGCTGTGGGAGTTCTCTGCCAGCTCCCTCGATTGGCAACCACAAATGCGATTGAGCTAAAGTTGCTGCAGGAGTAGAAAAAGAGCAGGAGAACAGGAGAAGCAAGGGCAAAATGAGCACTCTGCAGGGTACACCTCCAGCTCTCTCAGTCCCTCAGTCTCAGTCTTCTCCGTTAGCCATATCGAGCATTCTTGATAAATGTCGAGGGCCAATTGTGCAAGTTGTCAGCAGCCCGTACCCTCGCCTGTGCCTCCCCACAGGCTATCAAGGTAGCAAGGAATTTAGAGCGGAGCGCTGCCAGCAAAGGTTGTGGTGCTGTGGTGCCGTGGTGCTGAGGTGCTTATAAATAACACGCTCTGACGAAGAAATATGCACAGAAATAAATGAAGCGAGAGCGTGACCCGTGCCAGCGTATAAAATATCGCAATGTCACATTGCCACTGCAATGTCCTTGGCGGGCCACCGCCCTAAGCCAAACCCCTACCCATACCCATACCCAGCACCTCCTCCTCACATCCTCCCCCTCCAGCACAGTGGAACATGTAATTGTAACAGACTGTGCCCGCTCCCCATGCTCCTCATCCTCCCGTTGACTACAATAACCGACTCGGGACAGCGGCAGCGACAACGCCCCCACCAAGACAGGAGAGGCGACAGGGACAGGACATGGCGGTGGGCAGAGGGAACAGTGTCATGGGCGGGGGCGGGGACAATGGCAAGAGGCCAAAGAAAATGGCAAGCGAAGCTGCAGCTGTCAACTGTCGCGCTTGCTTACATGCACGAAAAATTTATTAAAATTGAAGACAGCCAGACAAGCTGCACTGCCAACGAGCCCGTTTGTCAGTCAGTCACTCAGTCAGTCACTCAGTCAGTCACTCAGTCAGCTTAGAGGTGAGAGCGTGACACGATAGATTCCCAGGGGGAGAAGGGAGCTCCCAGAAGCTTGCCTGATGGACAGCAAAGCAGATGGAGGATAAAAAAAGCAATCTGGAAAGTCAATCAAGGAGCAAGACAAATATGGAAGGGACTATGAGAGTAAAGAAGGTATAAGAGATGAGTGCGTGACACGAATTTTAGAGAGGAGCAGAGAGCAGAGAAGGGCAAGGAGCAGAGAGCAGAGAGGGCTTGGTACAGGAACAGAAAGATAAGTGAGAACGAGGCACGACGTATCCTGCATGTGTTGCATGTCGCACCACCAACCAGCCCCAAGGATAACATCGCAATTTGTTGTGCATCGCCTAATCCTTGCGCTACTTTCGAGCCAATGTGAATTATGTGTGGGACACTTAAGTCAACTCTTGCCGCAACCCAGACGCCCCGCCCTCCCCACCAGCACAGTGCACAGTACACAGAGCCCACAAGCCAACATCCAGCCAAAGGAGAATGAGAATAAGGATGAGGCTGAGGCAGAGACGAACAGAATGAAGTGCATGGGGCAGGTACAGAGGTACTCCTGTCCCTCCCTTCGTTTGTGTGAATTTTACAGAGCTTTTACTTTTTGCAACCAGATTAAGTGATTCACTTGAGCCAAAGCCCCAGCCCCACTCCCAGCCCCACCACGGCCCAAGCTCAGGCCATTAAGGGCGGGCAGAAGTGCAAGGGCTCCGGCATGGGCATGGGCACAGGCACAGACATGGACTCGGAGTCATTGCCAAGACGCTCGACAGAAATTAAATGTCTCTCAAATGAAAGGAAAATCATTGCCAGCTGCTTCGGAAATGGATACTGCAATAAATATGTATGGGAGGCTGAGGCTGCTCTTGTGACTGAGATTGGTCCTTCCTCTTCAGTCAGTTTCATTCAATCAGAGTCCTCAGAACGAGACAAACCTCGAATCGAAGTGGCTGTGTAGCTGCTTGCAACAGAGAATCAATTTACATATGCGGGCAGAGCACACTGTTGATTGTGCTGGCACAGGGACAAAGTAGACTTCGCATCTCAGCATGCGGCAACGCAGATGGGTGGCACAGAGGCGCTGGTGGCGTACGCACACTTCCACGCAGCTGATTTGATTTTACGTTGAAGTATTAGCTACCTCTCGGCCTTTATTTGACTTTTACCAACAAAGGAATCAGCATTCTCTCCTCACTCCCCCAGGTGGCGCACGCACACTGATCAGGGAAGAGCGAGAGAGACAGCAGGGGCTGTGAGCACCTTCAGCCACTGGAATTCATTTTCTTTTATTCAGATCTGATCCGTATACATATAAGGTAATCCTGGCGCCTGCATGCGAATGGCAAACGAACCTGGACAAGATCAGGGTGATTCAGAAGAAGACCCTCCGAAATATCTGTGGTGCTGAATGGTATGTCCGTAATAGAGACATCGCCAAAGACCTTGGAGTCCCCTCAGTCGGTGACATTGCTAACGAACAAGCCACAAGATACTTGACCAAACTAAGGAGCCACCCGAGCGTCCTCGCTAGAAGATTGGTAGGAAGCAGAACCAGGCGAAGGTTCCATCCATCCATCCGTCAGATTTGGCCACCAGGAACCTATAAATTATTGTTGCACAATGTCCGTTTTCGTCCGTTTTCGTCCTTTTGTCCTTCGTCTTTTTGTCTTGGTAACCATTTAACTTAAAATAGTAAATTAAGATAATTCCTTGACCCTTAACAAAAGTTGCTAATCAACAGTAACAGTACGTTAAGTATTTGTACTTTATTGCTCTGATATTTGTTTACAATAAACCAAATAATGAACCTAAATTAATAAACAAAAAATCCAAATCAAACGCTTCCTTTGCTACACTTTTTGTACGTTTAGCAGAGGAAACACAGCAGGCTGGGTTGGCCAGTAGCCTTCAGCAACAAATTTGACTGGGAATATTCAGTTAGTCAGAATCGTTGACCGAATCCACAACCTAGACTCTCTACACAAGCCAAAAAAATAGAAGCGGTACGAAATAAATTTAACATAAAGATTAAATTCGTATTACTAATAACAATTTCAACACTTTCGTAGCAAATGAGTGACACGAGCGGACAACCGGGCAAGAGTGCGGCGCCCAAGGCTAGGCCAGAAGGCAGCGAGTTGCTGGATGAAGGGTCCAAAGACGTTTTTTACTTGGAGTGGATGGGCAAGCCATTGGGAGACCAGCAGGCAGATAAGGGCAAGAGTCAGAAGTCGCACGAGGGCACGGCCGAGGCCCAGAGACACGCAGAAGCTGGAGGAGGAGCACGGGGCAGCATGGAGAGCAGCGCAGGAGCCGTGAGGAGAGAGCAATGAAGGATCTACTGGCGGACACGCAGGTGATACGCCGGAGTCTGGAGAGCCGCCTCGATAAACTGCGCGAGAAGAAGAAGTGGGCGGAGCAGTGCAATACCCAGCTGGAGTCCAAGCTGAGGACCCTCATCCATGAAGCAGCTCGATGAAAATGCGCACATAGCGGCGAGCTGCTGGATATGAACAGACGACTATGAATCACAAAGCGATACAACGCCCTGGAGTCGGACTTTTAGGCCATGGTGCTGGAGAAGGAGGTCCAGATACATGAGCTGAGGGCTCGCTCGAGCTGGCCCAGAATCGATGCCAGCAGCTGGAGCCGGAGAACGTGCGCCAGCAGCAGTACATCCAGCAGCTGGAGGCCAGGCGGGCGACCTTGGAGAACGGCAATGCCCAGCTGAATAGCCACATGGAGGACATCCTTGCTGAATCTCGATGATCTGCTGCTCAAAGATATTTCACGCGGGCCTCAGCCGAGTGGCCAACTCAATGAGGAGCTGCCTCGGGCGTGGGTTTTTTACCTAGATGATCTGCAAAAGCACTGAAGAGGAAGGCTGCTCTGCCACGCTGAAAAGGAGGAGGCACCAACCGTGGCCATTGAGTGACGAGAAAACGCGACTGCAGCTGCGCCTTGCATGGAAAAGGAATGGGGCGCAGCGAAGCAAAATGGCCACGACCTCTCGCAGCTACAGCAGAAAATTAATCCGTTGATAGCCGAACGGGATGCGCTGCGGGATCGAGGCCAGAAGCCACAGCCAGCTGAAGAGCATTCAGCTGGACATGCTGAGTTGAGCGAGGACAACAAGCATCTCAAACAGGAGCAATTGAAAAGGCGCATGTCCACGAAGCGGAGAATTTGCGCCAAAACCTGATTGCAAGGCCCTTGGTGGCTGCCCAACGGGGGACGACTGACCCAGCTACAGCAGAAAATTAATCCATCAGCAGCGCAAACAATTCGCCAAGCTGCGCCTGGAGGGCTGGAGTCGGCAGGCCAAAAGGCCGGTGTTGGAAGAAGAGTCTGCAGGGCGAGCTGCAGCAGTTGCAGAGCGGTGCAGCAGTTGCAGGCGAAATGTGAGCCAGAGAAGTGCAGTAGCAGTGCGGGAAGTTGGCTGAGATTCGTAGTGCTGAGATTCAAATGAGCAGGCTGCAGAATTAACAAGAGGAGGCGAAAATCTAAGCGAGCACGTGGAGTGACAAAGCTCTTCGATGTCAAGCTGCAACTTGACGATTCCCTCACGCTGCAGAGCCTCTGCGCCGGCACCCCAACTGTTGACATTTCCAACACGCAACAGAATCTGCTCACGGCCTCAAGGGGAATGCCGTTCAAATCAAGGCGTTTATCAAGCAGCAGGAAAAGCAGGTAAAGCGGAGCAGCGCCAGTAGTGATGCCACGCCAACAAGAAACATTTGGGCTAAAATTTGCTGCAATTATTTTTGGTTTTTGTTAAGATTAAATCAGCCAATCAGCCAGCTGATCAGAGATCAATGTCTTTTCTTGTCTTGAGTGCAGCTCAGTCTTGAGTCGAGAGGTATGGCAGGCCGGCTACTAGGCCCAGTCCGATATATCGTGGGGCCACGCTTAAGTAAGCTTTTCGGCTACGAGCATACACCATTGTCTCAAGTATTATCGGTGTATTAGCCAACCCATTCCCCATTCCCTACCAGCTATGTGATGTTTGAAGTTGTGAGGGATTTCTGTGACGTTTTATTTTTCATTTGCAACCATCTGTCATCCGGCTGAGTATCTGGCAGTATGCCTCAGCGACGGCAACTCACCAGAACTTTCTTAAATTCTTTCTTTTGGCTGTGCAGGCGGCTTAAGGGAGCTGAAATATGTATATCGGGGCGTGGGAGAAGCTGAGGACAGTCGTGGCAGGTCGAGGCTGAATTATTTAAAGTTTATAATTGAAATTGAAACAACAGACAGCGGACAACGGACAGCGGACAGCGGACAGTAAGCTGCAAGTTTCCACTGTAAGATGCAGATGGAGGGTTGCATAGCAAAGGGAGCCTTGGTGTGGGAGCGGAGTGGGCTGGACTGGACTGGGCTGAGCTGGGCCTTAGCTGAATGCCCGAAGTTAGTGCTCGCCTCGTTGGCAGGGGGAGTGGCAGATTCCACATTGGGGTGTGGCCACTGGCCGCCAGTATGCAAATTGATTAGCGAAAATTAAAGCGGTGAGAGTCCAAGGGGAGTTGGGGCCACTCCAGTGGCCCAGGGTCGAAACTCCACTGAACGACGGGCGATTGCCATGTACAGTGAACCCCCGGCAATCCACCTCTGCGGCCACACCCGTCATCAGCCTCATTCTGCAGTCTTGCAGATCTTGCAGTCTAGAGTCTAGAGTGGACTTGAAGTCTGGTATGGTGGCTGGAGCAGGTGACAGCTCATTGCAGCATCGTTATCGATATCGATAAAGTTTGAGAATGGAAACTTGTTGGCAAAAGATTTAAGTTGGCAGCAAAAGAAAATGTTGCTAATCCTGGCAACGGACCGGAATCAGTGCGAGCTGCAACTCCTTTTTTGTGTCTCCGCTTTCCGCTTCCGACTCTCACTCACTTCCCACCACCCTCACCACTTGCCGACGGCCAAACGTTGCATAAACTTTTCCCTGGTGGGTAGCGGCAGCAGCAGCAGGAGCAAGAGCCCATTTCCAAGGCTCTGGGCTCTGAGCTGGCAGTGCAGCAGGCCATTCCGCCCGCTGTAGCCACCCAGTGGAGCCCCCCACCCCGCTGTAGCCAGTGATATCAGGGCATAGATAAAACTTCGACAGCTTGCGGATTCGATTCGATTTCTAATTAAAAGTGAACAAAGTTTTGCTATGCAACATTTTGGCCTGATGATCGCAATCGAAAATGTCGCACATTATAGTGGCGGAGCAGGGGGAGCAGGAGGAGCAGGAGGAGGAGCAGGAGGAGCAGGGTGAAAGGAAAGTGGCAATAAAGTAACCGCAACATGGCCAAATGAAAATTGTGTGCAGCGGAGGACACAAAGGAGAGTCACACAGCCACAGCCACCGCCAGAGCCAGAGGCAAAAAGCCAGTAAAAGTTTCTCAACTTTTGTCACATTTAATTAACATGAATCAATGGCTCATCCAGGGGCGGGTTGGGTTGGTGTGGGTTTGGTGTGGGTTTGGTGTGGGTTGGCAAAAGAGGCAAAAACTTCCTGAGGCTCTCAAGTTCAATGCTCAGCTCAGGCACGCAAGCCCTCAAAATTTATTGAGCTGGGGATGGAGACTGGGACTGGCACTGGGACTGGCACTGGGACTGGCACTGGGACTGGGTGCTGGGGCCTGCAATAAATTTGAAATTTTCATGCCAACGACTCATTAAACTTGTGCACAGAATTAACAATTTATGCATGTATGTACATATATATATATGTATGGATATAAGTGTGCGTGTGTGTGTGTGTGTTTGCACTTAGTGAGCGCTTCTTTATGGGTATGGGTGTGGGTGTGTGAGTTTTATGACTTAACCGACACAAATTACTTAATGCCGTTCGTTCGGTCGTTCATTCTTTATTGTTTAATTATTAAACAAGGCCTGAAAGGCATAACAAAGTTTAACACACACATTAGACCCTCTTCACATATGCCTGTGTGTGTGCCTGTGTGTGTGTGTACTTGTATCTGTATGCCGGCTTAATCAGGCTCTCTTAGCAGCAGCACTAAGCAAATGCCTCGATTAATGGCCACACATTTGTTATCAATGATGCCCAAGTGAACGATAATGTTTTAACAACAGCCTTGGCTGTGGGGCGGGGGCATGGGGCAAGCTACCCACTGATGGTACAAAAGGAGAGGCAGCGGCTGTAGCTTAGCAGCACCATCACCGCCATCATCATCATCATCATCATTATCATCAGCATTATCGTTCTCATTATCGGCCTTGTCAGTTGTCATTATGGTTATGGCAGCACTCAGCGGGAGAGCAGCGCAACAAACAAAAAAAGAAACTTAAAAATGGACAGCAATCGACTGCCAATATGGGGCACGTATATCGATAATCCCCGCAGCAGATATTTCATAATAGTCCCCGATATGTGTAGGCCTACAATATCGATTGCTAGCTTCATGTTCTGTATCTGTTCTGTGCACACTTAGCTCCGTTTTTACTGCTATTAAGTTTCTTTTCTGTTTCGATACGAAATGGGGCCTCAACTTTTGCCCAGTTGGTGGTTGGTACCTTTTTTCTCTCAGTGCAGCAGGGGCCCGCCGAGCTTGTGGCTGCAAAGTATCATATCGAGAGGTGCGGGATGCCGTAAACCATTATATGACCGGTTCAAAAGTTTCTGGCCATTCTGAAATGTTCTGGAAATTAATCAGGCAGCTGCTGCTGCTGCTGGCTCCCTTCCTCCCTCTCCCGCTCTCTCGATGCGTTTTAGTGATTAAAAACACGCACACACACACATGTGAAGGGAGGGGTGGGGCGGATGGGGCAGATGGGGGAGAGAGCGCTTTTATTTACTGTTAATTAATTCGTAATGTAATCTCTTTCGAAAGTTCTTTTTTATTCAGTTTTCGCTTTTCATGCATGTGTCCCACCTGAGCTGGCCCCCTGCTGGACCCTGCTGCCCAGCATCCTGCCCCGTAACGTGGCAGGAGACTGAACTGAAAGCGCCAGCTTCTAATTTGCTGCTAAATGGAAGAAGCGAAAACGCTTTGTTTGTGCATAACGAGGCGTGCAGGGCCCCCCAAAACAAAAGGAGCACAAGGCTACACAAAGGGGGAAAGTGCTGCAGGGACGGCAGCAGGGGGCGGGCGAGGGACTCCCTCAGGGCAGGGGGCTGGTGCAGGTAATCAGGGCGGATGATGAAACGACAGAGAGCACAAAGAATCCATTGCGAATGCGACTGCGACTGCGTTTGCCAGCATTCAGGCAAAAGCAACGAAGGACAAACCTCAGTGACCCCACACCACAGCACCGCACAGCACCGCACAGCACCCCCCACAGCCCACCAAATGAGGTCAAAGCAAAGGGCAAAAGAGGAAGGGGGCGTGGGGGCTTGCAAGTGCTAAGGTCGGGCGGAGGTGATGGAGGGCGTGGTGGCAATCGAGTTGATTACCTCGCGAGAGCCGAACAAAAGACAATGGCCCGGCACTCGCTGGCAGCGCTTAAATGGATTCAGTGGGGGGGTGGCCACAAAGAGGGGGCACATGGGCAGATGGTGAGAGAGGGAAGGGCTAAAGAATATCCACGTGCCAATTGCTTCATTACTTGCACATTTTCAACTCAATGGCACTCTGCCGCACTTGCCGCAACTTACAAGCAATTTCAGCCACTTGCACTGAACTGGGGCGGCGATCTACAACTAACGATCGTTGATAATTAATGTCGTACCTGGAGTCCCCCACCAATTGGACCCCCTTTGCATACAGTCGCAGTCGCAGTCTCCTTATTTCCATGGCAATTCTCTGCTCAATGCCATTTGGTGCCAAACTTCCTCCGAGCTAATAAAATCCCCAAAAGGGCATTGCCTGCCAAAGCACAAATATTATTTAACCACAAACACACTCACACACACAAACTGTACCCTTATGCAATGTATACATATATCTATGTGCGTGTGTGTGTGTTTGTGTGTGTAGATATCCATTGCGGATATGGCAAACATTTGCGTAACGAAACCCGGCACCCCGCACCACTGACCGGGATCCATGCTCTCTGTCCGGCCTCTCCCTCCTGCCTCGCTCCACTGGCCTAACAATTTCTTAATTACGTTTGTCAACAGTCGGGGAATTGCACAGGTGACCGCAGACGAGCATAAACAGTGCCCCAAGGGCCCTCCCTGGCCACACTGATGGAGTGGAGAGTTGCTGTTGTGGTTTGCCTTGCCGTGCCTTGCCTTGCCGGTCTAATCCGGTTATCTGCTCTTTGGTTGTGGGAGGGGTCATGGCAGGCGTTATGGAATGCATGGATGCACGTGGCCGAGTGGGAGGAGCCGCACAGTGGGCACAATATAAGACATGGAAGTAAGGAAAGGAAAAGCCTCACACAAATTTCAATAGCCAATTAAATGCGATAGACATTTGTGAATGGATCATTATAGTGCATGAGCATACAGAGGACATATCATCATCAGGATTTTAATTATCCATTATAGTGGGCCATTCTCTAAAAAAACTGCAAGAGGTGTGAGGAGATCAGGTAAGAAGAAGGAACCAAATTCGAAAGGCAGTATCAATTTCAAAGCTAACAAAAGTTGGAAAGTAATCGACAGAAAGAACAATATTGTACATAGCATACCTACATACATACATACGCATGTACATACCATTTTTTTCTAGGCAGCAAACATGATAACAGCCTGTTACTGCTCTTCTCTCCGCTAACAGCATGTTACCGCTTGGGCTTACAGCTCTCTGTTAGCGCTCTCTAACAGCGGACTGTAACCTCGCTCTCGCTCTCGCTCTGATCTGCGCTCTTTAATGATCCAAGGCTCTCGAGCGGCCTTAGCTTGCAAGCTGATACATAAATATATACTCGTATACCGCCGACTTTTCGTCTACTCTTTGGTAGAACTAGTGTTAATCTACGCACTAATATTTTGAGCCAGCCTATCCGCCCCTCCTGCTCATACATATGCACATAAAAATGAACACGATTGATAGCACCAGAAGGAGAGGAGCGCAACAGAACATGTTGCTGGAGAGTAAGTAAAATGTTGTAAGAGTTCCTTAGGGAATCGAATTGCGATTAACCCTGATTGCCCCAAACGATGCCTCAGCACATCCTGCTACACTCTGTGGCACCAAGAACATTTCACGGTAAACTTTGTCTGCTCTTTGCAGCTGGCAGCAATCAGCCGATGAAGCTGAATGCAAACAGTTTTCAACTTTTCAATGGCCGCCTGCAATGGCTGCAGTGCCTGGGTTAATTTAAAGCGAAGATAACGCAATTATCCGGAAGTTGAAGTTGAAGTTGGCAGACCCAAGAGAAAGAGGACAGACGCAGACACAGACACAGCCACAGACACACAGCCACAGCCACACACACAGACGTGTGTTGTGCTGTGCTGTTGGACCCGGAATTCGTGCTGAAAACTTCCGAATCGACACAGGACACGAGGCTAATTTCATAAATTAAACACAAAATTAACACGTCCTCAAGAGATGGAGAGAAAGAGAGAGAGAAAGAGCGAGTCAACTTTCACACCGGACAACACATTTCCGTGGCAATCAAGGCTGGAAAAATGGCATTATGAAAATAACTTTGCACTTTAATTTTCGATCCCAATACACCATGGAGTTGGCAGTCCTCTGACCATCTGTCGGCTTACATCATTGTCTGTTTGGATACCCATACACACCTCCGGCCCATCTCCGTCACTGCACAGATATGCAGATGCAGATACTCGTATCTTTGGGATATCCTATCCATCTGCCTGTCCTTTTTACTGAGCTTCGACTACTCACAATGCTGGACACATGAGTGTCATGTCTCTGACCCATGCTCCGAGGAGTGACAGGAACCCCATTGAAAACTCGCTTAAAGGTGGCACAAGCTGCTGACTCAGATTTCCCCAAGGCCACAATGTCACCCATCAGATTACGGGCCTGAGCGGGCTGTTTGATTGACTTCAAGGCCTGGCCGGTGCTGCTCGGATCTCCCCATAAAGATCGCAATCGGCTGGTTCCTCCGCTTCGTTTTACAGTTGCTAATTATAGCCAGTGGGTGGGACAGTCAGAGGGCCAGTGGGTGGGACAGTCAGAGGGCCAATAGTGAGTGGGTGGTCGCGGGTGCCAGTCAGAGGTCAGCATGCAAAGGAGTAGGTCAATTCCGTGGCTCGTGATGTGATGTGTCCGGTTCCGTTACTTGCCTCCCCATTCACACATTTTTCCGTGGCGCCTTGCCTGGGTGCGAAGTAATTGGCTGCGAAAATGCTGCCATAAATCAAACCGATAATTATGTGGGCGACTGCGCAACATTTTTTCGCCCAGCCAAAAACCAAAACCAAGTTTCGCATCAACATTCCGTATCCGCATCCGCATTCGCTCCACATCCGCATCCGCATCCGTAACGGACAGCTCATTTTGATTGCCATCCATAAATTATGATTTGATGTGAGAAATTGTCGGGGCGCAGAAGGGCAGGGCAGGGCATTGAGCCTGTAGTAGGTAAATGCAGCTCAAGGTCGTGAATTTATTTTCACTTCTTTTTGTGCCCACTCCATCCATCGCCACCCCTCCCCCCCAAGGGATTTTTCCTCTTTCTGTGTGTGTGTCTGCTGTCGGCCTTCGCTTGGCCGCCGGCGGTGGCGGTGTCCTTGAAGGGGCGGCACAGCACGGTACGGCACGTTGGCTGTGTCTGGGTCTGGGTCTGCGGCTGACTGAAAGTGAATCTGAAACAGGAGCAGGAGCAGAAGCAGAAGCAAGAGCAGGAGTTGGACTTGGATTCGAAGTCAATGCCCATGGACTGCGGCTGGATATGGGCCATACAATGCCCTGGCTGTGGCATGATTAATTGCTCATTGTTGCGGCGGCGGCCACATCGTAAATTGCTTTCACGTCTCGTGAATATCGTGTCAACCGCACGTGAATGAATGCCTTGAATAAGAGACGCGCAGAATGGAACGGAATGGAGACGCATGGAGCACCATTGAATGGACAGGCCATGAATGGGTGGGAGAGGGAGGGAAGGCCAAGGGCGGGGACAATTTGCCGACAGCCTCGGCCTCGGCTCATCTCTTGTCATCCCATTTGAGCGGCTAAGGCGTTCCGCGTTGTTTATCTTCCTCTCACCAGAACCCCATCCCATCCCATCCCATCCCATTCTATGCCATGCCCCTGTTAATGTTACATTATTAATGCATCTGCATGGAAGCGTCTCCTCCCCAAGCCACCTCGTATGTAAATTAAGGGGCGCACAAGCACCAACCAGAACACTCCACTAGACTAACCCAAAAGCAACGACAAAAAAATAGAAACGAAGACGGTGGGGGGAAAACCAAAGCAACAGCAATCCGTGTTTGTCTCTACCCCCCCAAAAAAAGAGGAAAAGGGAGTGATAAATGATTGAGAGAATATAATGCTCGTACTCGCAGCAGTATGCCCGATAAATCCCAGATAAATCCCTACCCAAAACGAGATGCCAATCCCCGCAGAGCTTTTTCGCTCTCTCTCTCTTTCTCTTTCTTTCTCTTCGAGCGATTCCTATTTAATTTGCATTAGGAAAATAAGTTGCCAGCGAGTATCTCGTACAGCTGCAGAAAGTTAAATTAAAGTGCATTGGATGACTACAATTTTAATTCATAATTCAAAACAAGTTAAGAAAAAATCGAATGAAAAAGTGCTTAAAGCAAACCATTAACTTTCAGACTTAATTTCCGTATAATTATCATTTCACATGTATTTATGCCATAATATATTAATTGATAATCAAAATAGCTGCCATCAGAGCATCGATTGCTCGACTTCGAGTCGTTATGCCATCCCAATTCCAATCCAAAATTGGTATTTAATTTAATTGTTGCATATTTTGTGTATGCATTTCAATGGCTGTGAAAAATGTTTGTTGCACTCAATTCGGAATTTAAATTGTTCTTGGAAGGCTCAGTAGGTGGATGTACATAGGTGGAAGGGACAATCGCAGATTGCTTTCCGTTTGCCGGCCAGCCTCATAAATTCCTGGAGGTGAAACCAACCGTAATCATTCCACTTGTTCTGCTCGTACCTGGGCTGCAAATTGCTGCCAAAATGAAACAACGTACTCGATTCGGGACAGGAATCCATTGTGGGTGTTGGAGGAGTAACTGGGCGCCACCACCCCCCCTCAGTGCTCCACTGCGGCTCCAGTTATTATTGCCGTTGTCGTTGCTCGGTCCACGGGGCAATGGCAATCACGATAATAAGCATAAATAAAAAGGCCAACAAAAAAATTACACAGCCATAAAAGCAACCCTCAAGCAAGTGCAGCCCCTAGCCCCTAGCCCCTAGGCCACTAGACGTGGATATCCATCCAGGCCAACAAAACCCCAGACCAAGACCGAAACCAGGAACCAGGACACAGACCCAGAGAGAGAGGAAGAGAGTGGAGGAGTAGGAGGAGGCGAACAGGCAAACAAACAAACAAATAAACAAACGTCGAGAATGAGAACACAAACAAGTTCTGTAGTGGGCTGCAACCGCTGAACAACCTCGTAAAAACTTATTTAATTTGTGATTTATATGAATAAAATTGTGTAGTAAATTCTCTGAAATTATTCATTTCGCAGCGCTTACGGTAGGGGTGGACAAACCAGTCAGCAGCAGAGGAGGCAGCAGCAGCAACAGCCACAACAAAGCAGCAAAGAAAAATGGAATTGGCAAGCCGGAGACCGACTGAACTCAGACAAAAGGATGATATGGTATGAGAATGGGCCTGAGGATGGGACTGGCACTGGGACTGGGACTGGGAAGGGGAACTGGGGAACACCAAAAGGATAAAGACCAAAACAAGGGGATGAATTTGGGGATGGGACACCGATGACGTCGCCGTTTTGCAACCATAGTCCTCCGTCCAAACCCAAACACAAACCCAAACCGCGGCTCAACTCCAGCCGAAATAAAACAAACTTTTTCTTGCTAACCAAAAGAGTTTCACATTTTTGATTTACTCGGATCTCGGACACAGAACAGTCGCAACTTTGCGCATCTAAATTTGGGGCAAGCGTTGGTCAGGTCAGAGTCAGAGTCGAACAACTTTCTTTGTATTCCCAGCTCTCGCTCTAAATTGCTGTGGCCTACTATGTCCCAGCACTTAGTCCCCGTCTGGACCCACGAACGCCATTTTCCATTTTTAATTTTCCCTTTTCCATTTGCCTGCTAAGCAACCGCAATTTAATCTTCAAATTAAGAGCGGGTATTTTAAGAGGAAAGTTTAAATTGTCTCTTGCTATTAGATATCTACACCGATAATCATCTTCCTGTGACAGTTGCAGCTGTCACTAGTGCACCCTAGTGTGCCAGATTAGAGGGACATCTGTATTGGCGGACAATCAAACGGACAATCACTTACATATCACTGACAATGCAAGACAATGGAAGGACCCTTGTATTATTTATCATAGAACTTAGGATAATCCCGCATCAATATTGGGGAATATGCAGCCACTGAAATTTAATTGGCGATTTCTTTCATATTGCATATTTCAAAAATGTCCTTCTTTATTATTTAGATATAGATATCGAACTATCTGAATAGAATCGTTTCTTAAAAGCACTAAACTGGGGGAAAAACCCCAAACTCCGCAATTTATCTGCCCTCGTAACAATTACTGACAGCAGATGTGCCCATTCCCGCCATTACTCTCATTTCCAGCTAATATCGTCTGTAGATCTGAAACCATCTGCACCATGGAAGTGAAGAATACCACATCAAGCATTCCTCAAAGAGAATTTGCAAGAGTTCACTATTAAATTAAGATCAGTGCATGATTCTTTTCACTCATGTGCCTTTTTCTCCATTTCTTGGCTGTCCGTTATTCTTTTCAATTTCTATTACTATAACTAATCCATTCTGTTACTGTACTCATTTGTTCGGTGGACCAGTAAAAAGGTGGGGCCCCAATAAAATGTTAATGTTAAACCCCACATCATCAAGTTGAATTAAAAATATAAAATAGATAAATAAGAGTCGCACATAACTGGGGAATCATAGGCATGTAGCCACGGACCGTTGCCAGATCGAGCGGGATCGATAGCGTTCATAGCTATCGATGGCTTTAATCGGGCGAAGGGAAGGGGGAGGGAGAAGGAGAAATATAGAGAAATCCTAAGGGAGCAGGGGAAATTTATGGGTGTCCAGAGGCAGTAGGAGGAATATAGTAGTACATATAGAGAGGTCCAACACTTACCGCACGTGCATCGCAACGGAGGCCGTGGCTGAGAAGGTATAATCCCAGGAGCGGCATCACCCAGCAGCGGGGGCCAAACTGTTGCGGCGGTCTCGACATTCTCGCCAGCGCTTTAAGGACCTCTCTGTCGACTGTTTACTTTTGGATTGCTCAAATGCTCAGTTCCCACCTTTTTTCGAGTGCTCTTTAATTTGTCACTATAAAAAAAAAAGGGGCAATTCTTCATTAACGTAGCGACACGAAATACGTAAAAAAATACGTATTTTATTTTATTTGATTTTTTATATTATTTATTTTTAGAGTTTTGCCTGCTATCTTCCAGCCCCTCGCCACCCCAGGTCCACTCTCCACTCTCCATCCTCTGACTGGTGCTTGTGCGCTGTTCGGAGGAAGGCGGAAGTAGGAAGTAGGAAGGACATTTGCCGGCGCCTCTGCGGCTTGTTTACTTTCACTGGCAAGCGGAATCGGACACACACACAAGCAGGCACCGACATGCACGGACATGCACAGACATGGAAACAGCGACGGCAAACCAGCCAAGAGAGTACGATATGGAGCGAACCCAAGAGCAGCAGGGAGCAAGCAAGAGCAGGATGGCAGGAGAAGAGCACGTAAAACGAACCGAACGCGCACGCGGCACGAATTGTTCTGACGCTGCGACGGCGAAGCGGCTGCTTTTGAATGTCCGCCATTTCGCCTTGGTCCTCGGTTGGGGGCCCAAACGCGGCGAAATGAGGCGAAATAGCGGAAAAGCTTTGCGGCGAAGAGCGCGAGAAAGAGAAGGAGAGAGCGCTCCAGAGCCAGGCCAGTGTACGGAGTTTATAAAATGTACGTGACGTGACTCTGTGGCTGTGTGGCTGTGAGGCTCTGAGGCTCGCTTCAAGCCTGAAGTATATGTTAAGCTTTGCTCCTGGTGGCCCCTCTTCATGTGCTTCCTCCTCCCCGCCCTCGACCGGGCATTTGGCAAAAAATGCTCAAGGACACTTGCCGCAAAACTCATACTCCAACCTGCCCCGTCGCCCGCCCCGGCCACGGCTACGCTACGGACAAGGACTCTCCAGCCGTAATGCTTTCATTGTGCAGCATTTCTTTTTGTTGTTTGCCTGATTTGTTTGGACATTTTTGGTTAGTTGTTCCTCCTCCATCTTCTTCTTCCTCCACCTTCTTCCTCTTCTCTGCTGTGTCTGACCTTGCCCCACCACTCCCACTTCCAAAACAGTCCACACCCAATACAGTCCATACCACTCTCTCTCTCTCTCTTTCCCTCCCTCTCTCTATGGTTTCCTAACTGGCACTATAATTAGAAATGTGTTCGAGGTGGACAATGGCCGCCACTTAAACTTCACGCGCTCGATTTCACTTCTATAAGTTTCAGTGGCATAATCCCTGGCCAAGCCCATTTCCCTCCCATTTCTATCCATCCATCCATCCACACATTTCGCTTCTCTGATGTTGTCCCTGTCCCTGTCGCTGTCGTTACCGTTGTTTCGTAGTTTACGGATTACACTTGTCCTGCCACTCCCACCCGTCTCTATGCTCTATCCACATCCTAACGAACTATTCCGCATACACTTCAATCCGGGGTGGATCGTATGCATGGGGGGCACTCTCCTGCTTCATCGAACGCCGTGCTAATCGCATAGGGCGTTCCATATTCGTTGTTGCATGGCGCCACCTCATGTTTATTTACCCTGTCGTGGCAGGGAAGACAGGAGAGACGATGTCCTGCAGCTTCTTCTGCCTTTGTGCTCGCCGCTCCTGTTGTACTGTTGTACTGTTGTACTGTTGGGCGGAGCCCAAAGCTTCTTAAGCCTCTTTAATACCGTTCCTAATGGTTCCGATGCGCTCTCGCAGCAGCCAATCCTCCATTAGCGCCACTTCGACGACTTAATGGCGCACGTAGCGTCCAAATGGAAATGCGAGCTGCCGCTCCTCAGCTGGCCAGAACGGGCGTCCGTCTTTTAGCCTGTAACTAGCACTGCATACATACATACATATATGTACTGTACTGTACTGTACATATGCAAAATAATTCGTTTTAATATGAGAAATTAAAAATGTCTTTTGATATTGAAGTTGATGTGACATTTTATTTGATTTTATTGGATGAATCGGGTCATCGGATCAAAATCAGGCTGCACAAAAAGACTGAAGACTGAAAGACAGAAAGGTATCACTGAAAAGAGAGACGAGTTCACAGTGATTAAGTATGGAAAACCTTTTTTAACATCTTTATTTTCTTCCTTTAAACATTTTTGGTTCATTTGGATGCACAAGTTTCCGATTCATATTTTGTTTGGCTTCAAATTTCATCTTTTAAGTCTCTCAGTGATTAATTGATTACCAAATTATCTATGTGCTACTGTCCAGTATTAAATTGATTCTATTAACTCAACTTACATACATATATACAAATTATGGTGAGAAAAATACATCACATATATTTTATTCAGTGCCTCTCAATAGATTCTCTCAAATATAATATATCTATTATCTAATATATGCCCTGTAATTTGGCAATGAAAATATAGATTGGACAACAAAAAATAAAATTGATGTTACTAATATGTTTGGATATATTTACATAATATATATAATATAATATCCGAATTGTTCCCCACTGTTCGCATGGGCTCAACATAAACTCAGAGCGCAGCCATGACCTACCCAAACAACAGTAATTCACATGTTGCGCATGTTGGAACTTGCGATCCACACACAGTCCACAGATAGAGAAAGAGAGCGCTGACACAGCTGACGATCATTTAATTAGCAGCGCTCTCTCTGGTGCGCAGAGCGCAAACGAAGACCGAAAAGAGAGCGCATACACCACCTCGTTTAGTGCACAGCTTGCTTCCACGTGCCGGCTGACTCGCCCATCGCTACGTCCACGTCGGAAGACAGAGAAAAAAGACCCCAGACAAAAGAATGAATGTATCGGACGATATAGAAGTGCGTGTTGTGGAAGCCGGCGAGGGTGAAGCCCTGATGCAGTTCCTACTGGAGCACTACTATCGCGAGGAGCCGCTGACCGCCGGCTGCAGTCCGCCGGAGCCGGACCAGGCCGACAAGGATTTTCTGCTCTCCAACATCCAGTACGGCACCTGCCTGGTGGTCATGCAGGGCGGCATTCGCATGGTAGGCGCGGTCGTGGCAGGGCCCAAAGATGCCCACGAGTCGGACCACCTCGCCGTGGAATTGGTGGAGCATTCCGGCACCAAGTGGGGTCGCATCCTGGGCCTGCTCGCCCGGGTCGAGCAGGAGACGAACGTTTGCCAGCGCTACGGCGTACCATCGGCCATTCATGTCCATGCCTTGGGCATAGACCACACGCTGCGCGGCCTGGGTCTGGGCGTCCGCCTCATGAACGCCGTGGCCGAACGCGCCCGTGCTCTGGGTCATCCCCTCGTGACGGTCGACTGCACCAGCCTCTACTCCGCCCGCCTGATGGCCCGTCTCGGATACGAGCTGATCAACACCCTCCGCTATGACGACTACCTGGACGAGACCGGCCAGCAGGTATTTCGCCCACCAGCCCCCCACGACAGTGTGAAAACCTATGTGCTCCGCTTGTAAAGCATTTCTTATCTATCATTTCGTAGATAAGAGATAGGGTACACCTATTTACCATAAGGCAATCAAAATCTATACTAAAACTTACTCTTGCCTGACTTGCAGTGCCATTAATTAGTATGTAGATATAAGAAACAAGAAAAAGAGCTACCTCGAGTGTGTAGGGCTAACCACACAACGGACGATCTGTTCCAAGGGTATTCACAGCGTCGACTCAGCCAAAACTTTTGTTCTCTCTCTCTCTCTCTCTCTTTCGGTACTCTGCCTGCGCTTCCAAAGCTTCTTTCCAATTATGGAACTTGTGGAACTTATCGCAGGTTTTGGACCCACTCTGAAGTGCACCTGCCCCTGCCACATTTCTGCTGGAATTAATTTCTCACTCGAGTGAAATTTCCAATGCAGAGCATCAGCAAATCAACTTAAAAAAAGAGTTGTAATTCGATATTATTCATTGTGCTGGGAAATGGGTTGTGGAACATATCTTTTGAGCGAGTATTATCTTTTGGATTTGTTATTGCTGGCCAGCATTTTGTTTTTAATCTGTGTGCCAAAATAGAGACTCATCGCAAGTTCCTCACTCAGATATTTCGAAATATGTTTAAGGAGTTCAAAAATTGTTACAAAATTACATTAAAAGTCTGCTTAAATGTAAATAAATTGCATTTGATTGGATTGAAGCCCCTATTTGCGATTCAATTAATTGCTTGAATCGTTGAGGATTTAAGATGCAAGAAGGCTTAGGGTGGCGTGGAGGGTGGTGAGAGTGGATAATGGCGGTGAATTGTGCTCGATGAGTGGCAGAAGGCAGGCCCTTATTGTTCTCCTCTGGCAGCGACCCGTTCCGAGTGATTGGGAGTGCCTGATTGGGGGCATTACCATGACAACAGTCTGTCTAGTGGCGCAAGCTGCAAGTCGTGCCGAGCCGCGGCACCAATTTCCTGCTTGACAATAGAACAATGACGGCAGCCACTCAAGTCATGGCCAATTAAGCGATTAAACAACCAATTAACAAGCAGCTTAAGAAGATCAGGGAAAGTGCACAGGTACCCCCCCACCACCACCCCAAAATACAGCCATAGATCGGAATAAATACAAACCTAGCGATGCCCAATGCAGTGCTAATTAAACGTAAATTGCTCACAATAAAATAAATCATGATAATGAAAGTCTAGTCAAGCAAATCCTTGAAGTAACCAATCATTTGGCCATAGATCTCGCTCTCGTAGTCAAGAAAAATGCCCTCAGAGTCAACATTTAGCTGCACTTTCACAATGGGCTGCTGCCGGTAACTGGATGGAACTGTGGAGATCGCGGCTTCGATCTTCAGGGCACTGAGCAGGGCCAGAAGTTGCTCCTTTTCGGTGGGGTACTCCGTGGCATTGATGACCTCGATGGCGGCTTTCTTCAGGTGCGGCAGGAAGTTCTTGTAGCAGCTGTGGGCTGAGACTTCCGTTTGGGTCAACCTGCGACGACGTTCGGCCTCCATGGTGATGAGCAACTGGGGTGCCATGACGATCATCACCTCGATGGCGGCCAGCTGGCGGGCGTACTTATTTTTGTGCGACTTGCCGTAACATTTGATGGAGGCCCACGAGCAGCAGGCCACGAATTCGGGTGCCTCTGGGCTGCCGTTCCTCGCCACAATCTCCATGAGGGGCAGCGGCAACTCGTGCCGAAAGCAGTAGTTCCGCAGCTCTGCCAGCATATCCCGATCGAAGTTCTTTGGCTCAATGTTCGAGCTCAAAATGGTGGCAAAGTCGATATACATTTTAGCGATGCGATAAGTTTTGCCTCTGAAATAAAACCACAGACCGAAACGAAGCGGGTGACTGTGTTCCCGAAAATATAACTGAAAAGTTGAAGGCAACAGAAACTTCTCTTCTCTTCTCTTCTGCTCTGCTAATACCCAGAATTTATTTTTGGAGCAGCCGGACAACGGCGTGGTCCTCCGCAGCTTCAGACACTGGCTCTGGGCCCACCTTCGGAGCTGCCCGTTCGCCAGTAATGACCATGTAATCTGAGATTAGTTTAGGCTTTCTCTTCACCAGTTGCAGCGAAATTTGTGCTGCAGAAGTGCCACGCAGCGCACCTTCATGAATCCGAACCTGCCCTCTCTCTCCTAGAAGCCTGCCATAGCTGGAGGCTGCTGCTCGAAAACTTCAAGAGGCGCGCCTACATCTACGAGCATAAGGACGAGCTCGATGACGGTCTGCCGCTCACCACCTGGAGACAACAGCGCAGGACCCTCAGGATGAGCTGGGGGCGGGCATCAGTGGGGATACGACCACTTCCTCCTCCAGCTGCTGTAATTGTGAGGCGAGTAGGACAAGGACTAGAGTCGACTCCTCCAACAGCCTACCACCAAAATAGAATTTCTGTTTGTGATTATGGCTACACTTGTGTGTAGTATGTGTATGTATGTATATGTGCCCCTCCCTTCCCCCACTCACACCACCCGCTTGGCTACCACATTATCCCGTACAGATAAAGCGGAAATCGAAGCGGCAAATGAGCGACACAAATCGATCAAAGCGGAATCGAAGCGAAAAACAAACCCTGCTGTAACCAATCGAACCTTAAACTGATTCCGTAATCGAACCGAAACTGGAAGCGGTGCCGAACACCCGTAACCGTAGCCACCGTAGCCGGAACCCTTTCATGCTGCCATCCGTGTAATGTTATTAGATGTAGTTATAACAACAGCAGTGACATTTGAGTTCATAATTGTTTCTGCACGCAAATCAGTCACACAAATCACACAGTGTTGTGGTGTGTTCTGGAAAGCTCTATGCCGACTCAGCGCCTAACGGTGCCGAAGTGTGGGACTCTAGCCCACCAAAAACCAATCTGTGTGTGTTAGAGAAAGAAGCAGAAGAAGAGGCACTGAAAATAAATGATCGGCTGTCGATTTAATTTCATGATTTTTGCTCGGTATCTGCAACATGTGCCGCGGCTCCTGCCACGCCCGTTTCTCTGCCAAAAACCATGGGCAGGTAGTAGAAAAAATCTAACCCATATTGAGCTATTCATTCATTCCAAAGTACAACTAATAGCGAGTGCTGGAAATTGATTTTGTTTCGCTTATTGTGCGATTATTTGTGGTGTGCGATTGGACACCCTCAAACGCATTTGATTGACTAAACATGGCCTTGGACAGCAGACAGTAGAAAGTATCGAGCCAAGAGTGGAGGATTAAGTCACTGGCAGAAATTATTTGCCCATTCGAGCTCCCTCCAGCCGTGAGGAATGTTCCAAATGAAGAAGCTTCTCGTGCTGATCCTTTTGGTCACGTGTTTCAGCTGCGTCAATACCCAGCTCTGGAGTGCGCCAGTTTTTTTCTTCCCAAAACTCATACTAAATGTGTTCAATTTTGGCATGTGGAAATGCATTGGCCGCTCGTCCAAGCAATTGGCCTGGCCCGCCAAACAGGCGGCCATCGAATTCGTGAGGTGCATCATACGCGAAGCACTTGGCAACAGGGTCGGCAAGATAATCACGGCCATGGGTGAGGCAATCAGAGGCTGTTCGGGGGGCATAAGCTTGTATTGCTTTTTTGACATACTGAAAGCCATATGGGTAATTATCTGGCAGGGCATTATGCTGCTGAAAGATGCCATCTTTGCGCCCTTTAAGCTTGGCAAAATGCTGATGATATGCCTGTGGGTGGCACTGAGCATTCTGCTCTGCCCGTTGGCAATCTTTTTCATCGAAGCCATTCAGTGTGTCATGGGAGGTTGGCTTTAAGAGTTTAAATATCGAATAAATGTTGTTCATCTTTTTGTATGGAGTTTGGGAGCAGCCACAGGCCACAGGCCACTGGGGAAACCTGAGCAAATAGCTCATAAAATGTGCTCAGACCGAAGCTTCTTCTGTTCTGCTAATATCCAAGAGAGTGGAGGCCAACAGAAGCAGTCCATGAGGCACGAGGCTGCGGCAAGATCGCTGGGCACGGAGCAGACGATGGAAGATGCACAGAGGTAGATATGGAAGCTTATTGGCCAGCTATATTTATGAGCATTTGTTGCCAGACTATTTTCTTATTGCGCGTTCAATCTGTTTTCGCTGTGGATTTATATTTATTTCCATGTCTCTTTCTTCTCCATAGATCCCCAAAGCACCCTGCAGTCTGCAATATTTGATTTTATTCCTCTAAGAATTCCTCGTATTGCTCGTGTCAAATTTTTAGCGAAATTCGATGGGACTGACTTGATTCTGTGACCGCCAAAGGAGCAATTGGTGCCTGTCCTGCCCTGCCCTGCCCTGCCCTGCGGGCTTGTTGATGGTCCAGCTTGGGTCAATTTGCTGGTCGATGGTGAAATGGTACTCGATATTATGTAATAAGTGGCAGTCCTTGGCGAGTGACTCTGCTGGACTGGGTCCGGGGGTGGCACTCAATGGCAACGAGAGGACGTGCGAGGCACGTGCCTGTGCTCGTGCCTGGACCTGGGCCCCAAATCTCTTCCGAATCTCAGCTCTTTCTCTCTCTCTCACTCCCTGTCTCTCTTACTCGACTCGTAATCCAGGCTCTATGGCTTTGGTGTTCTCTTGCCCGTCTCTCCCCTGCTCTTATGGCATGCGTTGGGGTGCTCATTATCCAGCTGGACAGAGCTGCAGCCAACCACAGCCAGCTGCAGCTGACAGCAGTGGGGGCAGGCTGATAGGAGCATTCAATTGGGTGTGGGCAGGGGGTGGTGCTGGTGGGCTGGTGGGCTGGTGGGCTGCGGGCAAAGGTAACCGGCAATTATTCATTGCGCATACGACCCGTTCGACGCGCTAATTAGACGCCGCTGCTGCTGCAGCTGCTGCTGCTGTCGATAATGAAGCCGCTTCTGATTTCATTCAGTATCCCCTTCTCCTTCGCTGCCTCCCTCCCACCCTCCTGCTTTCCATGTTAAATGCTTATGCGAATGCCAGGCCACGCCTACAACCACGCCCTAAAGCTGATGGCACGTAGGTCCAAAGTCCAACGTCCAAAGCCCAAAGCAGCCCACCTTGCACCGGCCATCGCCCACAGATGCCCCATGCCACACTCCACATGCCACATGCCCCCCCACACACTGTTGTCCATATGGCTGGGCACGCCCCACGGCTGTTTAAGCTGTGAAGCACGTCCGCGCCGGTCTCTGACGTGGCATGCATTCCAGCCAGCCAGCCAGCCAGCCATCCGTGTGCAATATCTGCCTCGCCCCGCTTCCCGTTTCCCTTTTGCCATTGCCTGCTGTTAAATGGCCGCGTCTAAAGTTTGATGCTGGCTAAGGCGGCAAACGCGAGGGCCAAGCAACACGAAACAAGTAACAAAAGTGCGACACAAGTTCCCCTACACCTACCCCTACCCTACCCCTACCCCTGCCCCTGCCCCACTCCTTTTCAGCGTCAGGCAGAGAATCAGCCTGATTGTGGATCCAAAGAGGACGCCCAAGCCTGATGTTAATGGGATTTACTGTCCGTCACTCTAAGACTGGCCAAATCGAGGGGAAACGACAACAAAATCAGTGCAGAAAAAGGACTGGCACAGGCACTGGCAGTGGAACTGGCAGTGGAACTGTCGTGTCATCTACTGGAGACATTATCCGACTCAGATGGGGGCTGTCCAACAATGACAGGGCCCCAAGGGCCTGCACCCCAAAATATTTCTCTCAGAATCAGTTTTACGCTCTGCCAAAGGGCTGGGAGGGCTGGGAGGGCTGGGAGGACTCATCCAGTGACGACAGACGCAGCAGAGTCGAAAACTGGCAATTCCAATGGAAGTAAAGATGTACTGAACTTCCCCTTTCTATATGTCATGGATTATACAATATAGATTTGATTCCTTATCTCGATTCGATGCCAGAAATTTGCTTCGGTCCCAGTGGTGCCATGGACACACTTCCCACCACATCCTTTCGTATGCAGGACGCTGTTGCTTGTACCATACACACATATACATATAAATAAGACATGTTCACGCTTCCTTTTGCTACTGATTGAGAGGCTCCTTTGACGGCTTCACCGGCTCTTCCGGCTTTGCCTTCTGCTCCCAGGGCTGTTGTCGCCTTTGTCGCCTTTTATTGCCCCGCCTGTCAATATCCTTAGACGCTGGCATATTTCACAACTTTGCCCCGAAAATTCGTCTGCGTCCCACAGACGACGACGACACTTTGCACGCTCAGTCGAACTGACCTCTGATTCCCATGTGGCACATCAGGCAGCTGTGTGCTGTATGCTGTGTTGCATGATCCGGCACCTTAGGAGGTGAATGGTAAGGGGGTAGTGGGGTAGGGTGGGAGGAGGTGTTGCCATAAACAACAGGACATGGAATGACTGGCTTCGAGTGGCCCCAGGGATCAGCGGAGCCATGCTCATGCCCCTTATTCAAATGTGACCCCAGCGCCACCCCGACCACCACACACAACCCCTGACCCCTGAGCTGCTGCTGCTGCTGCTGTCGCTGTCGCTGTCGCCTTCCTTGGTTGCCCTTGGCTACGCACGATTTAAATTAAATTGCACTTGACGCATTTGCCTGCAGAGCTCCGTGTGACAGAGCCATGACACGGCTGGCTAGGGACAGGACATCAGACCGGGTGCCACATGGAAGCAAGCGAGCGAGTCCGAACAGCATGCAGGAGGCAGAAGGCAGGAGGCAGAGTGCTGGAGTGAAGTGAAGCTTCCCTCCCTACTATTATTCAATTAGTTGGCCATCTGCTGCTGCTGCTGCTGCTGCTCCTGCTGGACCCTCTGCACGTCAAGTGCCCGTAAATAAATAATAAATGTAATCCAATGCCTGGACGTTGGCTACAGGTAGGAGCCCTTTTCCCACCACCCCCCACCCACCTACTGGCATGGCATGGCATGTATAAATGAATGAATGGATGGGATGGGATGGGATGGGGCCGAGCAGTGCATATAGCAAAGGATAAGGATTAGAAGCGGTTACAGTTTCCACTACCCCCTCCATTCCGACCCCTTCCGCTTGAAGGAGAGGCTTGAAGCTAACCAAAAAAAAAAAAAGAAAAGATAATCCTGTGATGGTGCGGTATTCGATTACAAAATCGGAAACAGATGGAGTCAGATAGAGCCAGAGCATGGGCGCAGCAGCAGCAGGTGGAGCATGTGAGAGTTGAAAGGAACCATGCTGGAGATGGTTATTGAGTTGTGGGAGGAGCAGGGGAAGGAGAGGAGGAGTAGGACCTTCGACCGAAGGAAGCTGCCAGTGCACACAGAAATCTAATTTAAAATGTGCACACACACACACACATAGAGAAAGAGGGAGAGAGAGTGGGAGGACAACAGCGACAGACAACAGATGGCAAGAGCCCGAGCAACAAGAACCAAGAAGAGCAGACAACAGGGAACAGAGAACAGGGAACGGAGTACAGGGAACGTGGAAGGTGGAACATGCAGAAGGCAGCAAGCAGGGCACACCGAACGCCCCCTGGACTACTCCAGCCTGAATGCTTGCTGCTTCTGCTTCTGCAAGGAAAGTGAACACCGGAAAAAGGGAAGCCAAAGGTAACCGACGCAGCCGAGCGAATGGCAAACAAGCGACAAAACAAAATCAAACCTTGCCCCAGGACAGGACAGGACCCACCACCCCCAGCCACTGGCCACGAGCCACGTGGGCCATGGCCATGTACCTGAATGAAGATGTGTGGAGAGCATCCAAGCACTGCGATTTAATCTTATAATGATGCTGGTCTCCGCCCAAGTTGCAGCCCCCTTTAACCCGGAACGGGAACGAGAACGAGAACGGGACCGGGACAATATTTACACGTTTTCGCAGTTCATCGTTTGATAGCTACCAGAACACGGCAGACAGACCCAAGCAGACACCACATCGGTCGGACCTCGATTACAGGAGCAGCAACAGCAGCAGCAAGAGCAGGAGCAGGAGCGTGTACACGGCCCGGATTGAACACGGCACGGGCACTGCCGGAGACTTGCAATGGAATGGAATGGAATGGTTGGTGGTATGACAACTGGCTAAAGCCTCTGCCTCTGCCAGCATTCGTCGCCAATCAGCAGTTGAGAACTTCCAGATATTCGCTTTCAAATGCACTGTTGGAGAGGCAGCCCACAACATGTGGGAATCGCAAAAGATTCAAACTATTTTTGAGCAGAGCAGACACACAGGCAGGCACAGGAGCTGAGACGCCACCACACCACACCCCCCACACACATACAATGGGAAACTGGTCTAAGGCGGCGCCAGCTGCACTTTGATTTCAGCTTACACTGTGGACAAAGCAGTGCGCTTCTTGCTCAAGCAGGGTACTGCTTGTTAAAATAAAATAAAATGAGAGGGAAACAGGGAAATATACATATGTACATACCCATTAATATTTGGTGTGCCTACGTTTATGTTAAGGTTTTACTCGTTTTGTTCCGTTCCCTACGTTTATGTTAAGGTTTTACTCGTTTTGTTCCGTTCCAGCAATCTTAAATATCTCGATTCATTTATGGAAGTTTCCCCGTGTAGAGAGTTTTCGTAGAGTGTAGAGGAAATATTTCCTGAGATGCTCCGCCTTCGGTCCGTCCCTCAGCCCATCAAGTTTCTTGGATAAACATAAAAATTGTTCAAGTTTTTGTAGCTTTGAGCTGTCGTGTCCTCAGCATCATAAAAAAGCAGCAGGGGGAATAAGTGTCTTGCAATGTAGGAAGGCTGTGCCAGGTAAACATGCACGGACCTGCCTGCCCGAGAGAGCGAAGAATAAAGCAGAGAGCAGAGCAGATCGCGCAAATGAGAGACGAGGAGCGACAGCAGACGCCGATAAGAGAACTCACTCTCGCCAGTCAGCCGCTGAATTGTATTTAATGAAACGATTTAAGCTCACACAAACTGTTATAACCAAAACCTAAACTGTTATATCTTTGCGCAATAAACATTCATTTAGATTAAACCTTTCACATATATTATATATTGAGTTTAACATGGTTAAGAAGTCATAAAAATGTACGTATGTATGCATTGTACATAACATTTATGAAAACGGATAATTTTTTTTGGTTACTTTTCGAGCAAAATTTAGATTCGATTATTGAGAATCTGGGCGTGGTTGATCCTGCACTTGATTCTGCACTTGAGGCTCTGCCTCTGGCTCCTTCTGCTGCTCGCTCTGAGCAGACACTTGCGGCTGCTCATCCTTATCGGGATCGGTCTGTGCGGGCCACGAACTGTGTCCCAAATTCAACTCGGAGAAGAAAATCCAGCGGGAGGAGAACAGGGAGACGCGATAGGAGCGCTCGTCGGCCACCAGGATGCTCTGCACGGAGGTGGACTTGACCAGCGTGGTGTTCGGCTTGATGGAGTACATGCCCTGGCGCTCGCCACGCTCGCTGGCGATTGTGTCTGTGCGCAGGTACTGGGAGCCCGCTTTGGTGATCACACAGAGATCGATATTCGAGCCGGAGCCCAGGTCATTGAAGACACCCGCCGAGATGGCCTCGCGCACCAGCTGCTTGCCCTGCTCCTGATCGAGGTCCGGCTTCCAGCCGTGCTCCAGCACGGACATGGCGGCCAGAGTGCCCGATCCCATGGCCGCGTACGGCAGCTTGTCGTTGGAGCCGCACGGATAGATGCAATAGATCTGCGGCCCCCACCTGTCCACTCCGCCCATGACCAATGCGGCACCGATATTCCCCTGGTAGCGGAAGAGAGTGCGGCGCAGCATTAAGCTGGCACAGACCACCGGCACCTGCCGGCCCATGTTCAGCTGGTGCAGATCCAGCTCCGAGGAGGTCAGCTGAGTCATCATTTCAGTGTCGGCGGCGGTGCCAGCACCGCAGCAACTATCGGAAAGGGAAATGGATGGGAAAAGGAGCTGTTAGAGGAGCTACAGTAGGGAGCATCTCTATCGGGTGGCACTCACTAGATGTGGGGCTGCAGATGGTGGATTTTGGAGCAGTTCTTGTCGGACACAATGGGGCCCTCGGTGGCTCGCGTGTCAGCCCCCAGGATAACGCCGTCCTGACAGATGATGCCCACAATGGAGGTGCCAGTGCGCACCGCCGTCGGCGGCTGATAGCCCTCGGCCAGTAGCTTCGCATTGCTGTGTGCAAATGGTGCATTAATTACCCATCCAGTCTCCGTATCCTACCAGATCCCAGATCCCTCCCTTCGCTTACCGCCGGCAGTTGATGAAGCTGAAACCGCTTCGTGGTCCCAGTTCGGCCTTACGCTGACCCTGGATCGATTTCTGTGCTAGAGGCAGCATTGCGAACAGACTAGACTAGATCAATACCAGAAACACCAGAAACACCACAATAAATGTAAATGGAAATTTTACTTTACTTGTAACTTGAATGTGAATTTTCAAGGATGTTTTCCAATGATTTTAACAGGTTCCTTTGATCAAGTAGGAAAATCGAATTGAAAAGAAAGCAACCCTTTTTTTTAAATCTTAATAATTGCGTTCGACTAACGGTGAATTTACAGCTAAGACTTGAATTCTGGTGGAGTACAACCAACGTCGGGGTTCCCAGCTTTCTTACCCAATTCCGTATATATTATAATAGAAAGTGGTGCAGAATAATGTAAATCTACATTTTGTTTGCCTGACCACTGCCTGACCACTGTAGATTAACATCGTTCACCGTTAACAGCGGCCGTTCTCTGTTCTCGTAGTTTCGTTTCGTTCCTGCAGCTACAGCAGCTTCATATGTAGCTTAGCTGTTCTCTCGCGCTCTATCTATCTTTCTTTCCCTCTCTCTTGCTCTATCGCACGTACTTGGCTTAGCTGCACTCTTTTACTTTCGTTCTGCCGCTTGCATTAGCTGAGAGAGCATAGTGGAGAGGTGGATCGTAGAAGTGGTGTTCTGTTCTGTCTGCCAGCCCCCCCCCCCCCACCACCTTTAATGTGTGGTTCGCATTTCAAATGACAAACAATTTGACAACGCCTAATTGGTTGTCTTTCAAATATCTTTCATACATACATATGTATGTATATAGTGTTTCTTCCGTGTCCGACTGTGTGTGTGATATGTGTGGTCTGAAGTTTGCCCGGCTGGCAGGCTGGCTGGCTGCCCCCTTCAATCTGACACGTGACGCGGACTGGCGACTGGAACTGTTTGTCGTGCCGAAATTCCAGTATAAGTGTGCACATGTCTGTGTATATCTGTGCGTGTCCCCCCCCACCACCTACAAAGGGCGAGCAAGCAGTGCACACAATACAGTACATGACGAACCCCATCCATGGCTATCCATGGCTGTGAATTTAGTGGGGGGTGGTGGGCGGCATGGCATGTGATGTGCCCACCTCCACGCTCCTCATGACAAGGGGCACATGTCGCACAAATCAATTAGCATTAATTAGAATCCAATTATATTTTAATCAACATTTGGCCATAGACGAAAGCCAGAACATGCCGCAGAAGCAAGCAGAGGAGCGCAGAGAGACACCACGGACATTGTGGGTAGATAGGATGTGGATGCGGATGCAGAGCCGGATGCGAAGGCGGTTGGTTGCCAACGTACCAGTTGCAACTTGCAAATCGTGTAACCAACTTTATGCAACTTAATTGCCTGGCTGCCGCCCGGCTGGAGAACAGTTGCAGCTGCCCCGGAAGGAGTCCAGTCCGATTGCCCGCCACCGCCACCGCCACTGCCAGACTGTGGCCTGGAACTTTGTCTTGGCAATTTCGTACGCAAAAAAGGGAAACTTTTGCCCGTAGCGGTGAGGCGCTGCCACAAAATGCAAATGCAGCACAAACAATTTCCGTGCCCGGACTATTCCTCATATTTTTTTATTTTTATATTTTTATATTTTTTTCATTGTGGTTGTTAGCTTTGTGAATATTTAGCGAGATTTTGGCATTCGGACAGCTGATGCGGAGGCGTCAATTAATCCGTATGCAGAGCCAGTCCCGTACCAGATAAGAGGCAGACTGAGGCAAAGATGCGGCGCGGCGCGGAGACAATCGCCATCTGAATGCAACCGATTGGAGCAGGCCTAAAAAGTGAAGTGAAAAGAAGAAAAACTAATCAAAAGTTGCCCATCAATTTGTATTCCCCTTATTCCCCTTATTCCCCTTGCTTGTTTTTCTGTTAACAGCAATTGGAAAAGTTTTTTAAGCCAAAGTGAACCCACAGATTCCGCCAGTTAATCTTTTCCTGTCTGTCCCTTTTTATTTTATTTTTTTGCTTTTATAACTTTGCCGCCTGCCACAAACATAATTAGGGGTCGAGGGGGGGGGCACAGGGTACGGCAGCGCTGACAAGGGATGCGATGCGATGCGGCCCCCTTAGCTGATTGAAAGATTAAAAATTAATAAGATTATAATATCAGTTTCGGCTCAGTTGGTTGATATTTATTTGGGTTCGAATGTCAAGCAGTGTTTTAGGGTCCAAGTGGGGAGCGGGGGGACGTATTGGTATACTTCGGGGTATCCATCACATTTAAATCAAATTAATTAATTAGCTAGGCAAACCCACCAGATGAGCTGATAACCTGCTGCATTCTGTCCATTTTGGCATTGGATTTAGTGTGGATTTAGTGTGGACTTTGTGTGGATTTAGTGTGGATGTTCTGTGTGTAGAATGTATCCCCATCGACTGCAAATACTCCTTGTATTATCGGGGCTATGCTGTGGGTTTTCTTTCCTGCCTTTTTTCCTACTTCCCGCCCCACCCACTCGAATTGATTCATTGGCCATGGCCATATTGGCCAGCAGCTCGTCTCATATGCCAACTCATGCGTAACCCCACTCGGCTTATAGCTATATGTATGTGTATGTGTGTGTGTGTGTGTGTCCCCCGTATTGGCTCAAGAGAATGTTCATTATGTGAAATATTTCATTGCATTTGATGAAAGCATCAACTTTGCAGCAAAAAGGCGAATCATGCTCTGAATTTTTCGTCCTGCTCTCCCTGATGGGCCATCATGCTGATGGCTTTGACTCTTTTGCTGCACACATCCATCGGCAGGGGAGTCGGAGCAAACAAACACGGCGACACGGACACGGACACGGACACAAATACTTTGACAGTCAGAGTGCTTTAATGTTGCCTGCTACTGGCCGTGTGCCCCCCCCCCATTCCATGTCCCAGTACCCCGGGCTTCTCTAGCGAATTGGCGGAGGGCTTAAGTGGTTCCGGCTTTTCCCCTGCGGTTTTCCAATGACCGCTGCAGCTCTGCACCGGACTGGACGGGACTGGACGTGATTGGCCCTTTATCGCTGCCCAGCGGAAAAAATGTTTGCCAACGCTCAAAAGGACTCGCGCGCCCTTGTGCAGAAATTCATTTGCTGGGGATGCATGTTGCATGTGGCATGTTGCATGTTGCATTTTGCATTTATGCAGCTTTTAGCGTTGACGTTGGCCCTGGCAACATGATCCGTCAAGGGAGGGGATTATATATGTATGAAAAAGTCAGAGTCCACAGCTAATTAAGCTTACATTTAATTTGGTGTGTTTGCGTGGCTGTTTGCCAGTTCCCATGTGCATAATTAACGTGGATAATTGGACACAGAAATGTGTACATATATACATATGCTTTGTGGATTAGTCAAATTAAAATGTACAGAAAATAATCAGGCAAGGAAATGGGAGATAAATACGCGCACCCTTTAAAGCTGGAAGCGTCCCTCCAGAGGGCATTCGCAGCAACTTCAAACTCAAATGAGTTGAGCAGTAGGAGGAGCAGTAGGAGGAGGAGCAGTAGGAGGAAGAGCAGTAGGATGAGGAGCAGTAGGAGCAGGAGGAGCAGTAGGAGGAACACTGGGAGGAGCAGGAGGAGCAGTAGGAGCAGCCGTTGCAGTTGCAGCAACTGCAGCTGGAGCTTGGAGTAGCAAGTGGAAGTGGAAGTTCAGTCGTCTGCTGGCCACATAATTCAATTAGTTATTGCCGAGCTTATTCTGCTTGGTTGGGTTTGGTTGGGCGCGGCGCAATGTGCAACATGTGTGGCGCAGCAAGCGAGCGGTGGGGGGTATGTTGCAGCAATTAAAGGAGTATCCAGCGTGGAGGCGTAGCAGCTGGCAAATGAAAACAGAAAACAGAACCAGATCAAGCCACAGCCCAAAGGCGGCTTTCAACTGCCGATCTCAAGGGAATATGAATGGATTTTTGCATTATCTGAATCTCGTCATTTGAAAAGAAAAGAAAACAAAACAAAAACGAGAAGGAACGTGTGAGTCGCTTGGGGGGCGGCGGCACCCGATATACCCGTACTCAGTCAGTATATACATTTTTGAGCTTATGATTTTTAAGAATTTAAGAAAAAAAAAAATTTTACATTTTACATTTTTTTGCTACATATGATATCTACATCTACATATACAATGTATATTCTACATCTAACATGTAGATTGTACATGTTCCATTTAGATTCTACATCTCCTCCGCTAGGGGTTGCTCGCGCACTGAACGCGGCAGAGTGTGCGAGCGAGAAGGAAAATGAGTTGTGTTGTCGTTTGCTGGAGGGGGGGCAGGGGAAGCAACAGAAAATTTATTTCTTCATTCTGGCTATAATTATGATCCGATCTGATTCAGATTTGGCAATCTGGTAGATATGGTCATTCTCTACGATACTGCGTCTTTAGTTTTATCGTATCTTTAAAATTGTGCCTGCCACAGATTTTCGTCCTTTGTGGGGGCGGAAGGAGGCGGGGCGAAATTTTGAAATACACTTGTAGCAGTGTGATATCACATGAGTCTGGAAACGAAATTTGGTTTCCCTAACTCTTATAGTCTCTGAGATCCAGGCGCTCAACAAGACGGACGGACGGACGGACGGACGGACAGACAGACATGGCTATATCGACTCGGCTATTGATGCTGATCAAGAATATATATACTTTATGGGGTCGGAAAATTTTCCTTCTCTGCGTTACACACATCCACTTTTACCACAAATCTAATATACCCCTTAACTCTTTTTTGAGTACGGGTATAACTAGCAAAGACTGAGCATAAGTGCTCCATGTAGAAAAGTAGAAACCGGGCAAAGGACTCGCCCACAGAAGGTTGCCAGAAGGTGAAAGAAAAGCTTCAGTGGTAACTCCGACCAATGTGGAGAATTATCATCATATATGTATATATGTAGTATCTATCATATCGGAACAATCAGTCAGCAAATAAATTGAATTAAATATAGGGATTGGCTGGACTAGCAGCTAGTATGAGGAATCCATCTTGCAGCCTCGACAGCCTCTCTTTGTATTTAAATATTTGCATTATATTTTATCTATATACATATATGTATATGTATATTTTATTTTTTATACCCGTACTCAAAAAAGAGTTAAGGGGTATATTAGATTTGTGGTAAAAGTGGATGTGTGTAACGCAGAGAAGGAAAATTGTCCGACCCCATAAAGTATATATATTCTTGATCAGCATCAATAGCCATGTCTGTCTGTCCGTCCGTCCGTCCGTCCGTCCGTCCGTCCGTCCGTCTTGTTGAGCGCCTGGATCTCAGAGACTATAAGAGTTAGGATAACCAAATTTGGTTTCCAGACTCATGTGATATCACACTGCTACAAGTGTATTTCAAATTTCGCCCCGCCCCTGCCGCCCCCACAAGGACGAAAATCTGTGGCAGGCACAATTTTAGATACGATAAAACTAAACGCAGTATCGTAGAGAATGCCCATATCTACCAGACTGCAGATCTGAATCAGATCGGATCATAATTATAGCCAGAATGACGAAATTAATTTTCAGTTGCTTCCCCTGCCCCCCCCCGCAAAAAGCAAACACAACTCATTTTCCTTCTCGCTCGCACACTCTGCCGCGTTCAGTGCGCGGGAAACCCCTAGCGGAGGAGATGTAGAATCTAATTGGACATGTACATCTACATGTTAGATGTAGAATATACATTGTATATGTAGATGTAGATATCATATGTAGCAAAAAAATGTAAAATGTAAAATTTTTTTTTTTAATTCTAAAATTCTTAAAAATCATAAGCTCAAAAATGTATATACTGACTGAGTACGGGTATAAGTAGAGTCGCGTCCCCAGAAGCGACTCACACGTTCCTTCTCGTTTTATATTTATATTTTATTATTTTCCTAATTTCTTCAACTCCAGCACACGGTGCACAGTGCTTTGAAAACTGTGTTTAATTAAATTCAATTAAAGTTGCTTTCGGAGCACTCCCCAGCACCCCCCCCCCCCCTCGTTTGATGGGGATTTGATGGGCTCCCCACGCCCTGCCATTGGGGCTGGCTGCCTCTCGCTGCTGTTTTTCTTCGCCGTTCACTTTGTGCTTCTCCTTTTTTTTCTTCTCTTTTCTAACTGGAAAAGTTTGTGGCGCCCTCCCCGTCTCCGCCCACGCATGTTGCATTGTACTGCGAATGTGGGCACGGTTACGGCTACGGCTACGGTAACGAGGCTGGGGCTGGGGCTGGGGTTGGGGCTCGGGTTGGGGTGCTTATGACTTAATAAATACTCCACAGTTGGCGCAATGTGGCTGGCAATTTAATAACAAGAGCAAACGGCATTGGGAGCAGGTGCAGCAGGTGCAGCAGAATTTCGGATACTGTTTTTGATTTACTCCACCAGCACGGAGAATAGTTGCAACCTGCACCCCACATTACTTAATGGCTGGTGTAGGGCACGGAGACGGAGACGGAGACTGGCGGTCGGGTGGGGGGATACCTGGAAACGCGAACCGGCGCGGACCCATTAGAAGGAGACCGACGAAAAAAAATCAGTTACAGTTTGCAACAGCTTTCCGAAGTTGATTAAAATAAACGACTTTCTGTGAAGTTATTTTCAAACGGGGGCAAAGAAAGGCCACTGACTCCACTCCCCGCAAACACACTCTGCTGCGGCCAGTCCGCGGAACTGCCTAGAGGTCTGCGATCCTTTGTGTACTTTCCATTTTTGGTGGCAGGAGAAATTCAAGGAACGCTTTAAGCGTTTCCAGGTTTAAGGGTTTCCATGCTATGCCAGTTGCGGGTAATGCAACAGTTCTAAAGCACAATTTAAGAAGTTTTCAAGGAGTCGATGAGGTCCTCCCTTTGGCTCTTGGAGTAGAAAAGAGCCTCTCAAGTCGAAGACGGTGCCGGCAAATCGCGTAGGGTATCCCATAGTCGCTGTGCCATGCTGCCACCTCATTATATTTCCCCTGCAGCTTCTTCTACTGTTGCTGCTCGGTGCCGAATCATCTAGAGCCTCTTTAATACCTTTCCTCATGGTTCCGCAGCAGCCAAGCCGAATTAATGGCGCACGTGGCAGCCGCATCCCTTGGCCTGTACAAGGACATACACTGCACATACGGGAAATATGCAAAATAATCTAAAAGCCAACTGCACATCGATGCTCCTCCATTGCTTTTCCTTTGGCTGAAATTCTTTACACATTCTTTCGACATTTCTGTGTTCGTTTTATTTTTTTAGGGCAACCAATGCAGGAATCCCAAAGGCTCATAATTATCCTCGGGTTCGTTGCGTCATCCTGTGGTGTCATTTGCAGTTACCGCCCCAAGTGGAAGACCCCAAAGAATCTGAGTACAAAAATTACAAATCTGAGTGGATGGCGGCGGGGTAAAGGTGGGTGCTAAGATGACGGGGGAACCCTCATTGGCCTGCCCAGGTTTCCCGCTGTCCTTTCGCACACAGTGCAGGGCAGAGCAGAGCGGAGCAGGTAGAGTGGGGCAGAGCAGAGCGGAGTGGAGCGGAGCAGAGTGGAGCAGAGCAGCGCAGAGACTGCCTGGGCTAATGGTGTAAATGGTGCGCAGCCCTGCTAAATATCCGTTCTATCAAATTCAATTAAATTTGACATGGGTTCACAGCTCTTACGGGCCGTAATGGGACGGTCTAGGATGGTCTGGGATGGATGGTGCCTGCGCCTTGGGCCCTGACAGCTCCCCGTACTCCATTCTGTAGGAGCCATCCAAGCTGGCTGCTGGGCTGCGGGGCTGCGGGGCTGCTGTATTCAATTATTTGATTCAATTTCCAACGACAAACACACGTGTCTGACACCAAATCAAAAGAAATGCTTTTCTGATCCATCAGCAGGAGGAACAGGAGCAGCAGCAGCAGGAGCAGCAGCAGCAGGAGGAGCAGGAGCAGGAGAGTCAGGGTCATGCATGGAGTCCATGCAGTCCATGTGCGCCATAAAGTGGCCAACGCCCCAGTGTAATAAGACACAGAGATGCCATACAGTTGGCAGGCAATGGAATGGGGTTAAGGCTGTGACGGGGACAGGGTGGGGAAAGGGGACTGGGGCTGGCACTGGAAGGGGGGCTGGTACGAGGGCTGTGACTGGGAGGGAGACTGGGGCATGGGCTGGGGTTGCAACTGTGGCTGGAACGAGCTGAAAGGTTCGCCCTGCCACGAGGCTTTGCACTTTTTTTTTCGCCTCCTCTGTTCCTGGCCATTTGGGCAATTGTGGCGCTGTGTTCCTTAAATTAAAACACACACAAAGAGACATGCACAGAGAGACAGAGAGAGTAGAAGGAGCTGGAATAAAAAAGAAAAACAGAAGGAAAATTTGCAACTTGCCACAGCCACAGCCACAGCCAGAGCTACAGCTACAGCCCATGGCCCATAAGCTCAGCGCTCAGTGGCATGCCCCAGAGTGCGAGTCCGAGTCCGAGTCCGGCCGTGCTGATCGGGGTCGCACGGACATGCACTCGGGGGTCATGGCTGCGTGTACACTGTACAGTAACCTCTCTCCCCCCCCCCCCTTGCTTTCCCCACCGAACCCTACCCACTTGAGTTGCCCTTCTGTTGCTGCTCGCTGAGTGTAAATTTGCTCGTTAAATTTGTTGGCACTCTCGACTAATTTGCACTTGCAACGCAATGGTCTGAGGGCCGCCCCAAACTTCTTGTTGCAGCAACGTGGCATAGCAGAGGGAGCGGGGGGCATAGCAACGGGATGGACGGGGGCAGCATAGCAGTAGGCAGATGGAGATGGAGAAGAGACTTAGGAGGGGGGGCAGGGGAGCAGCTGTTCTATTTTCCTGGCACTGCTTTGCATCAGGCTAATTGAAAAGACGATGGAATGGCCGGAATAGGGTCTCGTCTCGTCTCGTCTCGCTTCCATATTGCCAGCGCAAGCACCAGCACTCCCCCCCCGGAGAGCTTACGCCGAGTACAGATCAGGAATACATATACATACATACATACATACATACATATGTATATGTGTGCATAAGCCTACATACATACATATATACACTGAGCTTGCTGCTCTCAGGCAAATCATGCGAATGCAAAACGTTGTAAATGTTAATCAAATCAAATCAAATCATTTGGCAGGACAATGCCTCATGCGAGTATATGCCAATCAACCCTCGGGGAAGCTCAAAATACGTTCTAAATACCCACCCTCGGGCCAAATTATGTCCACAGGTGAACGAACATCTGTGTGGCAGTGGGAAGATGCACTGCCAAAAAAAATCTATCCACTGTAGTTGGGTAGATTCTCATGCGTAACTCAAAGAGAGAGAGAGAGAGCTATGCACTCTCAGTGAGGAAAATTATCTTCAAGTATATTTCATTTATTTGCGCTCGTACTTTTGCGTGTTTTTGAGAGACACTTTGGCACCAAATTAAACTGCTTCGATCGTGGAGGTTTTGTTCTCTCTTCTAGTCCGCTTCTAGTCTCTCTTGCTTTTACGCGCTCTGTTATTTATTCTGTTATGCGTTCTGTTATTTATTCTGTTACTCGTTCTGTTATTTTTTCTGTTATGCGTTCTGTAATTGGTTATATTATTTGCTCTGTTATGCATTCTGTTATTCGTTATATTATTCGCTCTGTTATGCATTCTGTTATTAGTTATGTTATTGTTTCTGTTAGATCTCATTGTTAGCCCCTCTGTTAGTTGCAGCTGTGTAAGTTATTTTTTCTGTTCTGTTTTCGGTGTGTAACGTTATTTTGATTTTTTCTCTTGACATTTTCTCTGAGTGCTGAGAGTGGCTCGGGCTGTGGCTCTGACTGTGGCCCAGTGGGAAGGAAATATGAATAATTGGCCCGCATTTACTTGCATTGTTGTTCGTCTTGTTTGGGGGCAAAATCAGTTGGCTGATTAATCGCACGGACTTCATTCATAGCCAGGCCATAAACCACAGGTTCGAATGCGGCATGGAGGTAGAGGCAGAGGCCTGACTGATTGATGGTCGGTCATATTTAGTCGATAAATGCGAAATGAATGCAGCCACACAAGAGCTTAGAGAGCGGCAGAAGTTGAGGCAAGGAGTGGCAGAGCCCCTCCCCTTACCAGCCGAAGTTGTGGCAGCCAGGAAGCTGTTCCGTTGCCTGGCAGGACTCTCGGCTTTGGCTCATTATTATGCAGCTCATGAGTCTCGTTAGTGGCAAAGTTATACGAGCATACATCAGCATGCCGCACAACTTTGCAACACCAGCACGATGGCAGGCGGCATAGCAACAGCAACGGACAGGGCTGGTGGTGGGGGGAGGATTGGGGGTGCTGCTGCTTCTGGCCTGGCACAGCGGAAAGTGTTAAGCACAATGAAGTAAACGCTGCCAACTTCTGACATGGCTCAGGATCGTCCTCGTCCTCGCAGCCACAGACCGAAGCCAAAGCCGAGGCGGCACTCAAGCTCAGCCTCAAGCCCCCTCCCCACCGAAAAACTGCAAGCCCCAAGCCGAAACCCAAAGCCACACACTGAGCCCCAAGCCCTAGCACAATCTCCACCCTCCCCCCCCATAGTCAAAGTGCACGGCAACTGGCCCCAGCACATTGGCGGGGTGCCCTACGCTCAGACCATTTCCATTTCCGTTTCCGCTGCCGAGCCGAGCAGCGGCTCTGGTAAAGCTTTTCCTGAATTCGCCGCAAAAATGTTTCGGCCACGGCGAAGACGAACCACAGATTTGAATCGCCCCCGCACCCACCCCACCGCTTAGCAGCGTTTGCTTTGAGTTTTTGTTTGTGGCAAATCGACAATGATTGCCCTCACCCCCCCCCCCCTTAGCCTCCACCGCAAAAAAACTCCTACGAGAGGGGCATGTACGGGTATGTCCCCCCGACTTCTTTCTCGATTAGCCTGCAACTGGACAACTGCTGGAACTGTGGCGTGGGGCACAATCATAATGGGCAAATCAATTATCAATTTCGAGCCGATTCCACGGAAGTTATGGCCGCTCGTAGACATTCCTGATCGACCCACCGAGTCTGAGGCGGCGAGGTAAGGGAAAGGCGACCGCCAGGATCCAACGCGCAGCAGGAGAGGGGGGGAATGGTGGGGGGGGAGTGCTGGCAGTGGTGGCAAGGTTACGGCTTGATCGAATTGATTTATGGCCCAAACATATTTCCTTCATCTTTTGCCATTAGCTGTCAATGCGAAGTGCAACTGTGGCTTGTGTGTGTGTGTGTGTGTGGCTTGGAGTGCTGCTGCTGCTGCTACCTCTGTGGCCACTCTGCCACCACGCCTTACCCCTCCACCCTGCCCTGAAGCTGCAACGCAACATCAGCTGGTCAGCAAAATGCATCCCTGGAGTGCAGTTGGCAAATTGCACGGCAAACGTCGCTGGGAATGAGCTGGCAGCTGGCCACTGGCCACCTGGGGGCGAGCACGGACAGGACAGGGCAGGGGGGTTGGTGGGGGCTGAGGCACAGCTGAGATGATGAGGGTCCGTTGTGGCCACTCAATTTCGGTATTGGCCAGCAGCATACACCTGCGCAAAAGGAACACAGAGACACAGAGAGAGAGAGAGAGAGAGAGGAAACATTTCCCTTTGGAAGCAGCTGTGGTGGCCCCTGCCCTGTCATTTCTCTCAGTGTAACTGCCATACAATTAGCAGCAAATTGTGTGGGCGGAGGGAGGGGTGTGGCAGGCAGTGGCAGGGTACTGCATGAAACGCACCTAATTGAAATGACGCCAGCTGCAATTATTTTCCATTCTAATGCGAGTCCCCACTGTAACAGGCGAATGTGAAACCCCAAAGGGGCGGGTTTGGGGACTTAGGGGAGTGGGGCCTTGTGCCTGGGCTAGCAGTTCGATTAGGTTCATTCACATCCCACTGAGGATCCACTGAGGAGGATCCTTGCGCTGTCACATTCAATTAGGTTTCGGCTGCAACTCCAATTGAAATCCAATTGGAAACAAAATCAAATACAAAACGACGTCACCAGCAGCCATCGACAAACAGCATTCGACCCGTTCAGTCAGCAATTTGCTCCACTCGCCTGGAGGCAGGGCCACGCCCACTACATCCCGCCCCATCCATTTCAGCTGCTGTCAAATTGGCGACAATTTCGCCTCGGCCCCTGCAATTTTCGCGTTTAATTAGCTGCAACTGCAACGCGTCTGAACGGGATTGGATGGGATTTAATCCTGGAGTTCCCTTTCCACCGTTGCCCACCCTTGCCCACCCTACCGCCTGGCCACATTCCGGAATTGTGTGAATGCAATTTGTGCAGCCATGTCGCAGTCCGCCCCATAAACACCTTTTTTTTTAATTTTTCCCACTGCCAGCCACGGGTCCAGAGTCCAGAGTCCAATTGCCGCATAAATTGCCATTGACAGTTGAGTTTTGCAGTTTCGCTCTCAGTCTGTTCCCGCTCACTCGCGCGCGCTCTCGCTCTCTCTCTCTCTGCCTTCCACTCACTCACGCGCTCTCCCATTCTGCCGCCCACTCACTCGCGCTCTCTCTCCCTCTATGCCTGCACGCGTCTCTGCTGTCACTCTGTCTGTTTGCCGCGGTGAATCCCGAAGGTGCACAAGCGAAAAAAACTCTTTCGGATTGATTAATCCATTGGAACTCAGAGGAGGGGCAGGATATCAAAGCAACATCCACAGGAATCATGCCCTAATTCAGTTTTACAACAATGCCAAATACATTCATACATATCTTTACATAAGGGGTGCGCTTATTTAAAAAAAGACCCCTTAATTTTCACAGTTCTCAGGGTCTTCAAATGTTCCTTACTGTCAGCGTATGATGGCTTGTATTCACACTCAATCGCTGGCCAGCGGATGGGTGCAACAACTGCTGTAGAAGTCACATCAATATTTTATGAAAGTTTGCAAACAAAAAAAAGTGACGGTGAGAACCCAAAACTTGGTTTTTAATTTTTAGAGCAGATTATATTTAAAGAAGAGGACGAGGAGGGAGTAGGTGCCGTCCGGCATAAATTCAACTTTTCATTTTAATTAAATTAAAATAAAATAAATTATAAATTAAGTGCAAATTTGATTAAAAATTGAACCAAAAATTAACTTGAACTGAAGAGTAAACAAAATAATTATAAAATTAATGTTCGGTTGCTCCGAAAAATTAAAAAATATTTTTGTAAGATGGAAAAATGTTTGATTAAAGGTCAGATGGACCCTTAAGTGTGCAAAGAAAAAAGATGAGACTGAACAAGGCGGAATTCTTTTTTAATTCCGCATAAAGTTACCCAGCGGTAAGTAAGCCCCTTCGAAGAGCAGTAACTGGCACAGTTTGGTAGCTCCATGTGCCCCCCTCCCTCAGATAATCTCACCTCGTGTGTGTCCACTGTATGTACGTGGATATCCACTAGCCAGATATTCCTCTGCTGTCGCCCCCTGCTAGAAGTGATTTTACATTCCCTGGTCACGTAGCCGCTTCCAAATTCCAGTTTGTTTGCTGTTTGTGCATTTCAAATTGAATCCTCGTCACTGTCCGCTATCCATACATGAATGTACACACATACATACATACATATGTGTGTATGTAAAGTGGGCGTGGCAGTGCAGACAAAAGTCTGCTGGGGGCATATGCATTCACCTCGGCCTCCTAGAGGAGAGCCCCAAGGCGCCAGGTGCCATAATCGCTGAAGCTGAAGGAAGTGCTGCCAGGGGCCAGTGCTGCTCCTGCAGCTTCATTTGTTGCTCAATTCAATGCTCCCCAGTGTCTCGTCTGTAAGCTGGGAAAAACTCTTCCTTCTGTATCGAAAAAGTGTCAAAGTCAAAGCCAAGTGGGAAATGACTTGGTCGAGGTGTCCCATCCCGTCCCGTCCTTCCTTGGTTCGATGGCAGGCCACAAAAACACCAAGATAAACAGTGGCCCCACCCCCTCTCCATCCCACTATCCTTCACCCGTACAGCTTCAAGTTTGTGTGCTCGCTGCCCCCCCGTCGTATGTGAAGAAGAGAGAATTATTTTTTCAAGGCAAAGGCAAAAGTGCAACTTGGTCAACATCCTGGTTTGGCAGCAGCAGCAGCAGCAGCCCAGGCATGTGGCCCACTGACAATGACAGCTGTTCGCTGTGTGAATGGGAAGATATATATATACATATATATGGTGGGGGGTAGCATCCAGCTTGGCTGTGACATTTCACTTGCTTGGTGCCCCTCGCATTTTCACTAAATTGACTTTGCCTTCTATCGTTTAGGGGTGCCCAGCCCCCCGAGCTCCTGCTGGGCATCCACGCCCCATCCATTGCCAAAGTGCCCTGCTCTGCTCTGCTTTGCCCTGCTTTGCTTTGCACTGCTCTGCTCTGCTTTGCCCTTCCCTGCTTTGCACTGCTCTGCTCTGCCCTGCTCTGCTCTGCTCTGAGTGCTGCAATTTTTTATGCTCCGTTGGGCAGCAGAGGAAACACCTCTATGCCCCTGGAGGATCCATTTCGGTGGCATACGGCAGCCACTTTCGACTGTCCCCCCTGCAATGAAACTTTTGGAAGATAACTGTAGACAGATAGAGAGAGAGATAGAGAGGGAGTGAGTGATAGAGAGGGAGTTAGTGATAGAGAGGGAGTGAGATTGCAATCTATAAATATCTAAAATCCCATAAAACTCAGCTGAAAATGGGCGTAAGGTTTGGCAGCTGGCAAACAGATGGGTGCGGGGGGTGGTTGGGTGCATCACTGAGGCTGAGATTTGACTGCACCACCCAGCAAATGTCATCATTGGACTTGTGGCCAACCAGCAACCAGGTGAAATGAGTGTAGGGAAGGGCACTCCAATGTGCCTATCCAAAATCTGACATGCGGTTGCCTTTCAATTCAACCGAAAGAAAGTGCTGCACGACGAGAAATCAACAAAAAAAAAAACATTTCAGAAAATTTAAAAATTTTAAAATATAAAAATTTTAAAAAGAATTTGTATGTAAGTGCTTTGGAAACCTCTTAAAACCGAAATAACTAGAAATAAAAATATCATAATATATTTGGGTGTAATATTATTTGGACTATTTTTCAATCATTAGGTATAAATTGGCGATTATTATTTTATTATATATTATTATTTATTATTTTTACTATTTTTAATCAATTAGGAAATAATATTAAAATTATTTATGTGCATCAAATTTTTATTTATTTTTTTATTATTTATTATTTTTTACTATTTTTAATAACTTAGGAAATAATAATAAAATTATTTATGTGCATCGAAGCCCTTGGCTCCCTACCTAGAACTATTCAATTATCTGCCCATACAATATTAGCAGATTTCAGGGAGAACAGAATTGTTTTGCAGTGTAGAAATGGATCTCTGCAAATGGATTTGAAAATGGAAAATAGAAAATGGCAGCCCGGGGGTAACTGCGACAATATTTGAGAATGATTGCAGGCTTGTGCAAGCGGCAAGCGGCACGGTGGCGGTGGCGGTGGCGGCTTTCATGTACGTGAACAGCAAATTTATGTGGCACAACTGCGATTGATGCCACCAGTCAGTCAGTCAGTCAGTCCCAAAAATTGCGTGGCACCTACCTCCACTACTCGTCCTGTGGCATGGCAGCTTCAACCTGGTTGGGATGCGATTTTCCATTGCGAAAATGTCGCCATGTCAAAGTTTGGCATTGCCAAATGCTCGCCTCACTTCACTCGACTTCAATCTTTCTCCTCCTCCCTTCCGCGTCCTCCTCCTCCTGCCCTGCCCCGAAGGCTGTCTCCTGTTCAGCTGTGATGTGCCCGCCCATAAAAGTCTGTTGCATAAACCAATATCGCATTTGCTCTACGCTGCCGCCAAATGCAGATGCCACAAGTGTGGGGCGTTGCGGGGGCAGGTGGGCAGCTGGGCAGAGGATTGTGTCAACGCAACTTCTTCGATCCGATGGTGGGGTGTGGGGGGGGGGAATGGCAATCGTTTGCTGATAACGTAAACCGCTTTGATTTTTATTTAACTGCACATTTCTCTACTATACCTCCCCCAACTGCACCCCCACCACCACAACCCACCCCCATTAAATTGACATTTAATGGCAACTTGTGGAGGATTTTCGTTTCGTTTCGATTCGTTTTTCGTTTCGCTGGAGAAATGCAATTTTCTGCGGTTTTCCAATTTTACCCAATTTCACAATTTTCACAATTTTCCATTTGCCATCACTTATTGCATTTATTTATTTTGTGCGACGCATCCCATGCCCCACCCCCTATCCCTACCCTACCCACTCTCTCCCCCTCTCGCTCTCTCTTCAGTTACTTTTTGCTTCATTTTTGCCTTTCTCTGCTCTGCTGCTCTTCTGCCTTTTGCCTTTTGCCGTTGAACGAGTGAAATTGATAATTTATAAAATGGCAACAAGAAAAGAAAAACCATTTGGCTTTTCCAGCACCAGCAACAGAATTCGCTGCCCTCGCCCACCACCACCCACCCACCCCCCGCTGAGCTGGGTGTGCAACACATTTTGCCGCGTTGCCTCATGAAATATTTGGCAAGTTTCGGCCGTTACCTTCACTTGATAGAAAGCATCCTGCGGCAGCCTGGGCCTGGTCCTGGGCCTGGGCCTGGTCCTGGGCGGCGGCCACTTTTTGGGAAGGGGGCGCCGTCTTCTCCTGTAACCAGCCAGCTACTAGTCTCCTCTGCTGCCCTCTGGCATCCATTAAATTATGCAAAATACACACACACACACACACAACATACATTGGAGCAGGGAGTTTTCCTGCTGCTTCAGTTTTTGTTTGTTTTTTGTCTTTGCCTTTTCTTTTTTTTTTTGGTACATCCTTCTTGCAGAGAGTGTTGCGATTTTAATCAGATGCTTGCAACCGCACATGAGCAAAAAAGTTTGATACCCTATCCAGAATTTTCACACATAGATACATACATACATATATATATGTGTAGATGTACATATTTGCATACATATTTATGTATATTTTTGATCAGTTTTCATAGCTAGCCAAGTTCCCACTTGAATGGGTATTAGCTGTCATTCTTGTAGTTAAATAAATATTGATTTTGTTGGAAGATAACTTAACAGAATATAATAATATATTTCCTAATAATGTTTCTGCCTAATATTATTGCATAAGATTTATTTAATTACTCTTCTGTCATATTTTAATAAATAAAAATAAATATTGATTTTATTGGAAGATAACTTAACAGAATAATAATATAATATTTCCATATAAGGTTGCTGTCCAATATTTGTGCATAATATTTCTTTAATTACTCTTCTGTCACATTTTAATTATTTTTATTTAATTTATTTTGTGCTGTAGCCATAATTTAGGCAACAAGTAAAACTTTTATTTATTTATATATATTTATGTTTCGTTTTGAAGGTGATTTACTTAAATCTAATACAAATACAGTGGAAGATCGGAAACTAAAACAGTCGAGAAATTAGAACTCTCCAGAAATTAGAAATTAGACACCCCAGGAACCAAGTGATTCTAATTTCCCAACTTCCACTACACATTAACATTCTGACAAGAATTGCTTATCATTTGGGAAGATTTTTCTTTCTTTTTGGAATTGTTTTTTTTTATTTTTTTATGTATATTTTTATATTTTAATTTTTGAATTGTTATGTTTATTATTAATGGCTATGCATTTATTTATTTCAATTATTTTTAGCTTACTCTAAAAACAAAACGCTGTATTTTCTAGTGTATCCAAAACTTTGGCCTCCACATCCCGAGAATATTTTTCGTTTTTTCTTTTTGTTGTTGTTGTTTTTTGTCTGTTTTAAGGACATATACTTTGCACTTGGCTGTTGCTTTTACTTAACCAACTGAAGCGTAGCAGCTACCCCTACCCCTACCCGTACCACTACCCGTACCCCTTTTTGGCCATGCCCCCCGAAACTGCTACACGTATTTATTTGGCGCTTCGCTGCTTTTATTTTATTGAAATTTATGATTTCTGACACAGAATTTATGTTGTTTTGCATTCGGGAGTGTGCGGGAGCATAAAATAAACCTCAAATACTCGTAAAATGCTCGCGCCCAGAGAGAGGGAGAGACAGAGAGAGCTATACCGCCCCCCAGCTCCAACAAAACAGTCCCCTGTAGCCACACAACACAGATACAACCCCGAGTACTCAGTCCCCACTCAGTCCCCACTCGGTCCTCACTCAGTCCCCACTCAGTGGCACCATCCCCCCAGTGTGAGCTTCTTGTTTGGTCTAGTCCCCTACCCCTCCCCATGTACCATTATCGTTGGGGTGTGGGCTGTGTCTGCGTGTGTGTATGTGTGACTGTATCTGTGTGTCTGTTGCTGGTGCTGGTCCTGGACCTGGCCCATGCGCGTCACTTATTTAATTCGCATAAATATTGAAAAAAACTCCATTTTTTATGATGTTTTCTTGTTTGGTTTATTGCACTTTTGTGGCGCCTTTCATATTGCACAACTTGCCACAGCTACAGCACACTCTGCCCCCCTCTCTCCACCCCTCTCTCACTGTGTGAATATCGGAATGAGACTGTGTGTATTGATATTTCACACTTCCGTTTGCCAATAAAAACAACTGCAAAAGAAATTGCATTGAATTTAAGTCCAGCCTGCAGTTCTACCCATAAATAAAGTTGGTCCAGCGGCAAAGGCGATGCACTGCCTCCTCCCCTTTTACAGCAAATGGAAAGCCGAACCTGGGAGAGTGGGGGGCCTACTTAACCTACTTAATCTACTGGTAAATACAAAATACGAGCAGCAGCAGCAACAACTGGCCCCTGCCTGTGGTGATTGGAAGCATCAATCCCAAGTCCAAGCCCAATCCCAAGCCCAATCCCAAGCCCAATCCCACCCCCCAAAACAGATCTTCTGACCAAAATGCTTGGGTGTTGGCCATGGATTGTCAAAACCCAAACCATTACGGAGGAGTGCTCGTACTTGCCAAGCAGAACACTCGTATTTATATTTGCCAGAGTGAGCGGAAACAAGGCCAGAGCACACAGCACCACAGCCCACAGGCTCTGAATAGAAGAAGGCTTCTGCTTGGAGAGCCACACACACATCCGTTTCCATCCTTACACATCCTTCCAGCACTCACACACAGTTGAAATAATCCCCAAAAGATGAAAATTGTGCAAAATTGTGTGTTGGTTTCACTGATTAAGGATGGCTTACTGGCTGGTTGTCGGTCGTTCGTTCGAGCCCCACCCACCTAGGGAAATCTCTTGAAACCCAAAAAGATGAATAGAACCAGACCAACATCTAATATGTGCGAAATTTATCAGCCCCAATACACACACACACATCCCTCCTACAGGCCAGCCAGACAAAGCAGCTAGGACTCTGGTACTCTAGGACTCTAGTACTCTAGGACTGAAGGCAAACGGCATGGAAAATCGCAATAATAATTTTTGGCTTTCAGCTTTGTGCGCTGCTCAGCGTTGAGCATGTAGAGTGTAGAGCCCCCATCGCTGGCTGGATGCAACGGATGCGCCCCCGCCGCCGGTTGCAGGGGTGGCAGTTGAGTGGACAGTTGCGGTATCCATGCACACACGACCAAGCAACCGGACACACACGAATGCTCCAATTATGGCCAGCTCTATGCAGGGGCCAGCCGCAAACCCAAAACTCTGAGCCAGAGCCAGAACCAGAGCCAGGAATCGAAGCTCCTTCCGTGCTTGCTATGCAGATGCAGATGCTCAACTGAGTATCCCTTATATTTTCGTTATTCTCGTTATGCTTGTCGGTTAGTTACAGTAACAGTTTGGATTAAATTTTACAATGCATGTGGATGGGATGATGGGACTGGGATGATGGGATGCGGAGGGCAGAAAACTGGCTCCTCCATCTCCAACCTTCATCCTTCATCCACATGGGCCGGGCCTGCCCAGACTTGTCCTGGCCATTCCCCAACGGGAGGGAATCCCTCTCTTCTCTCGGCCTTAAAACTCGTTCGTTGCTTTCCTGTGGCTGGTTCGGTGCGTAGTCCTTTGTGCTGATGCCTGGTCTTGGTCCGGTGGGGGGGGTTTGTGGTTGTGTTTTTTTGGGGTTTGGGTTTGCTGTGTGGAATTAGCAGCCGATCATTTGGAGGTAGCCCTGAAACTCTTCACCCAGCGCATTCCTACCGATGAAATTTAATTGGTTTCAGCCATTAAAACAGACAGCAGACAAACACTTACCCCAGACCAGAGAGGCCCTTTCCATTGGCGGTTGACTTTTTGTAGAGCGCGGCCAGGAGCAGGAACTGACCGGTCATCAGCAGTTCACGCTTGCCGTAGCTCAGCCAGCCCTGGGGCTGCTCACGTCGCAGGGACTCGCGACGATCTAATCCTAAACGTTCGCCAGCTTCGCGTCGGGCGAGATCTCGCTCCACGCGTCGCATATCGTTGCGCTCTTTTTCATCTCGACGTTCCACACGTTGTGCGTCCCTGCGACTGTCCAAGCGTCGCATTTCGGAATCGTCACGGGCTGCCTCACGGTCCTCCCGTTCCTCACGTCTGGACGAGTCGCGTTGGACCCTTTGCAAATCGCCACGTTCCACTCGTCGCAAGTTTTCACGTTCTATTCCAGCATCTACTCGCTCGCGCTCGTCACGCCTTGAATGGTCGCGTTCGTCCTGTCGGCGATCGGCTCGAGTTACATCACTCTCGATGAGTCGCAGGCCCTCTCGTTCCACATGTCGCCTGCTTTCCCTGTCGGCGGTTTCTACCCTGCGATCAATGTCACGCCTTTCCTCAGTTCGGAAAGCCCGTTCTTCCCGCTCAACTCGACGCATTTCGTCGCGCTCCACTTGCCGGGATGCGTCCCGCTCCTCTGAACGCAGCTCATCACGTTCCTCTCGCCGTTTGTTCTCCCTGCGAAGGGTCTCGCGGCTTTCACGTCTCGACACCTCACGTTTCTCACTGCGGGACTCTTCGCGCTGCACCTGAACTCGTCGCGTTTCGAGTCGTTCTGTTTGTCGCATGTCCTCTCGTGCGTCCAGGCGCTTGACTTCGTCTCTCTCGCGCTCCTCGCGTTCGCCACGTCTGGACATGTCCCGTTCCAATGTTCGTGAAAGTTCTTGCCGCTCACGTCGTTCGACTGTTCGTTCGTCACGTCGTTCCCGTACTCGTTCCTCACGTGGTTCGACTGCTCGTTCCTCACGTCCTTCCACTGCTCGTTCCTCACGTCGTTCTCCCACTCGTTCCTCACCGCTCATGGCGAAGCGCCTTGCAACATCACGCTCATCCGACTCTCGCTCCTGAAGCCTTGGTAAATCTTGTTCCGATCTTCGAAGATTCGTTTCTCGTTCCACCAGACGCTGTGATGCACGGTTCACTCGTTGTCCCGATTCTGGCATAATTCTGCGTGAGTTTTGTCGTTCCACTCGTCGTAGGTCATCTATGTCTGTACCTGTCTGTCGGCTGCTCTCTCGGTTAGCTCTGGCATCGCGACGGCCATCGGAAGAATTCACACGACTGTCTCGCTCCACTCGTTCGGCATTTCGGGAGTCAACTCGAGCCACACGTCTCTCGTTGGATGCATCCAATCGTCTGGCTTCGGTTCGTTCACGGGCCGCACGTTCATCGCGTCTGACAGCTGTTCGTTCCTCTGCCCTGGATCGTTGGCGTTCTTCCTGTCGCTCTGCTCGCTCCACGCGGCCTTCACGTACCTCCCGTGTCCTATCCTCCACTCGTTGCGAGTCCCGATTGATGGAGCGCACCACCTCCTGTCGCAGGACTCGGCTGGCCTCCAGTCGCACTTTGGTTTCCTCGCGCCGCTCGTCCCGACGATCGTCGCGGGCCGCGGTCTGCACAGGCACTCGTCGCTGTGCGCGCTCCGGGTCTTGTCTGTAAACCAGCCGCTCATCGTATTCCTCCAGACTGCGGCCATCCCACTGGCGGCTGCTGCAGACGGCTGAGTCGCGGTCACTGCCACTGCCATTGCAGGAATATCTGCTGTTGGCCAGGACCAGGCTCAAGCATCCAAGCTGCATCAGCAGCAGCAGGGCGCTCAGCCTCAACCTCCCTTGCTTGCACGACCATTGCAGTTGGGTTGGCTGAGAGATTCCGTTCAGGTGCTACCGGTACGATGTTTGCTGGTTCGTTGCTGTTGCACCAGCAGGCTTCAGAACTTGACTGAATCAACCAGTGGAAGGTCTCCGTTTTTATAGCAAAAAATACCAACCGCAAGTTTATTCTCTGGACACAATTTGTGCGGAGTTCCAAAGCCCACGCACTTCCTGCTCCGGCTGCTCATCCTGCTCATCCTGCTCGATGGGCTTCAATTTGCTTTTGTTTCTCCTGATTGATTGAATTTCGCTTATCGCACATGTGCACCACTGCACCACGACGCTTCGTTGTGGCGCAGACGCGCGCGGACTCCACTCAAGTGGGCCTAATGCTCCCCTCCCTACCAGTTTTGCGGCTGTTACAGAATTTTTCATGAATGAAATTCGCCACTGACGTCACTCGGACTCGAACACTGTCGTCTTGGATGAGGCGACTGCCATGTAATAGATAATATTCCATTTACTGCCTCAAAGACATGACGTCAAATGTACCCAGCTAGACTGGGAGGTCTTGCCTGGCCCCGAGTGCACAATTCCGATAACTTCAATTCAATCAAAATCAAATTAGAACGCAATGAACAATGTGGCTGGTGGCTGTTGGCTGTACTTAGATGGGCATCTGGCCGTAAAATTGTGCACTCAACGGAGCAACTGTGACCAAAGCTGGCTACCCCCGCTGGCTATAAAAGCACCAGGCCTCCACACGCGTGGCTAACAGTCGACTGGATTGACGCGTGCAGAGCGGAGCGGAGTGGCTGTCCCACGGCTGGCCTCGGAGCTAAAGGAGTGACAGCCGAGACGGCTGCAGTCTGGAGACAGTTGCCTGAAGTTGGAGCCACTGAACTGGACACTTGCCGCAGAGCAGACATAGACATAGACAAAGTATTGCTAGTTAAGTGTTTGTGTGTCCATAAATTATCAATCCTCCCCTTAATCAATGACGTATTGTACCTTAATCACTGCTGTTCTCTTAGCCACTTAAATGTTGCTGTTGTTTGGGATCATATTGTCAGCTTCTTAACTTACTCGTCTAGCCATATACCCATACCTATAACTATAACTATAGCTATAGCTATGTATCTATTCTATATATACAATATATGTATGCAACTTCTACTCTAAACGAACAAACAAATGTGCTAAAATGCACAAGAATACAAAAACACAAGAAGCACATATGATAATGATGATTATGATGATGTTGATGTTTGTTAATGGGGATCGATCGCCCGAGCCATCGGCAGTTATCCAACCATATCCATCCGCATACATAATCGAATTAATCAAATTAATTGTACTCTCGAATATTATCAAACAAACCAAAATAAAAATACAATTGCAGCAATAATAATACTCGTAATTTTCATTTATATTTGAAGATCGTGGGGCGTGCTGCCTGCTGCCTTCTATGGCTGAGTTAAAAGCACAGAAGGTGCCACATAAATCCTCGTAACTAATTCAATCAGTTGGAGATGAATTCTATGGCTCATGGATAGGGGTCCCTGCCCTGACTGGTCTGCGTGACGGATTTCTTCCATATTTCCTTTCCTGCCTTTCCATATTTTCCTCGGCCGTGATTTATGAATTTCTCTAAATGCACAACTAACGATGACACACGGGCTCCTTGGACATTCCTACAATGGGAACGCCCCTTGAATTCCATGCTTCCGGCTCAGATGGGCGCGATTGAAAGCTGTCCAGGTTCGTATGCAGCTCCCAGTCGATGCACTTGGCGAAGCAGTCCGTTACCCTTGATGAGAACCACGGACATGATCCCTGCATAGCCGAAAGCGGGCTCTCTCGCAAGTGGCGCGGGAAAAGAACAAACAAAAATCTTTTGGCTATTTCAGAATACTGTGAAAGTTTTTATTTTAATTTTCTTCGTATTTTAATCTCTACTTTTGGGCTTTACCGTTTTCGAACCTTCCTGTGGATTGTTTTCGTGTTGTTTCTTTTTTTTTTTTGTGTGTGTTTCTGTTCTGGTTCTGATTCTGCTTTTTGTTTTTCACTTTTTTAAAGTTTTCTACGCATAACTCTAGACACAATAACTGGATTGGGGTACAAAAAAAAAGGGAAATCGACCCGTGTACATTGGTAAAACGTTAAATTTTTTGGGACTCTTAGGACTGCATCCTACGCTCCTTTTCTTTGGTATACAAATCAAATATATAATATTCAAATTTAGGTCGCTGCCATATCGGTGCGAGTGTAAGTACTGGCTATATAAATACATATATATATATACAATAATTGGGTTCTTATTGCTAGGAGGACAACTTTCACTTTTTCATCTTCATCTTTGTTCACTTTTCATTTCATGGAACAGAACCATGCAACAGGTTGTCTCTCTCTCTCATTTATGGGATCATCATTTGGTTGTTTCTTTCTTTTTTATGCGTGTTGCCTCTCTCTATGTCTCTCTCTCTCTTTCTTATGTGTATGTGTGTGTGTATTAATTTTGAACAATTAAATTTCTACATTCAAACACTGACATTTAAAATACTTTGCTTGCCTGCTCCAAGCACAACAACTACAATAAAATTAGCTTTAGTCTTAAATATATATTTAATACTCTCTTTAAATCCTCCAAGGCAAGAAGACAGGGGAGACTGCAGCTGCTGGAATGCATGGAAATCAAATCTTAAATCTATATAAACTGTTGGCTAGCTGATCAATTCATCATTTATTGTTTTTCTTTTGAACACACACACTTAATTTTTAGTCCAAAATTTAAATTAATTCCAGGCAGAAATTGTTTTTTTTTTTTTTTTTTTTTAGTTAAATTTCTTTTTCAGCTGCAATCTTGGATGGGTCCCGTTCCCGTTTCCGGTCCTCTGCCCATTCTGACTTAAAATAGTTCTTCAACGAAATTCTAGATATTCTTTTGGTTTTTCGACGGACTCTGGACACATTGGCTGGCTGACTGGTCGGACGACGGCTTTGAATTGAACATGGCAAATACTATAATCTAATTGTGTATCTCTGCGAGTGAAGTTTCACATTCGAGTGTTTATTTATTGTTGTTCTCCTGCATTAGATCCTCGAGCGCACCATTGAGACGTCCCTTGCTGAGCGCCTCCACCAGCATATGCAGTCGATCCTCCCGCTCCGAGTGACGGCGCTCCAACAGCGACACCTGTGAAGCACACACACACACACAAACGCGTTAATAGAGCTCGCTCAAGGCCCAATTCGTGCACAGAGAAGGAAAGATAAAAGTAATCTAAATCAAAATCAAAATCCAAACCTCGATTTGGTCTTGAGAATCTAACGAAATTTAGTTAGACCATTATTTTTCAGTCGGTTTTGTCGTATGGGGGGCTGTTTGTCCTGATTGTCTCTCTGGGTTTGAGCCATTGGTTTGACTTGAATTTGGGTCTGGGTGTGGGTCTGTTTCTGGTTCTGATTTTGGTTCTGGGTTCTGGCTAAGCTGCTGTCTGTTGGGGGATATACCTTGGCCTTGAGTGCATAGTAGTCGACGGGCACCTTTCGCCGCTTCTGGGTGGCAAAGGCCTCCTCCCGCTCGTTCAGACGCTGCTTGAGAATGCGCACCGTCTCATTGCAGGTGGCCAGCTCCCGTTCATGGGCACTTTGCAGGGTCTTCAGCTACAAAAACACAGAGATCAGTTTGAGGGGAAGGGCGGCTGTTTAGCTGTGTTGGCTTACATCCTGCAATCGCTTGTCGTGGAGCGTCTTGTAGTCAGCCTCCAGCAGGCGGTATTTATTTTGGGCCTCCTTCAGCGCCTGACTGTCAGTGGCGGCTGGAATATGATCGGGATAATGATCGTAGACACTGGAACGACGCTGTGCCGAGGCGCCACTGCTGCCGCTGCCGCTGCCACTCGCCTGGCACTTGGCGGTGGTGCCTGTGAAAGAAAGACATTAAATATTTGACTAGAAATTAAAAAGAAAATTTGCTTAAGAATTCATCGGTGAATCCCGCTCCCGTCACGGCTTATGTAAGTGCCCGAAGGGTTCATTGAGCCCGCCCCCCCCGCCAGTTTTGTGTGTGATTTCTGTTACGAATTTAACGTTTTCACAAATGGATTGCATAATCGTCGGGGGCAGCAGACGGGAGCCCAAAAAGAAATGAAGAGCGATTTGCATTTTTACACGCGCGTACGAAAATTAAAACATTTTTTTTGTGGCCCACCACTGCTGCTGCCGCTGCTGCTGCTGATGATGCTATTTATGCGACGGCTGTTGTGTTCTGTCCGCTTTTGGCATTTACAATTATTAACAAAGCAAATTTGACGGAGCGACGGCTCATTAATTAGCCCACAAAACGCACGTCCAAGAAAGAAAGAAAAAAAAACGTCCAAAAACGAAACAAGAAAGCAAAGACAGGGCCTGGACACGCCGACGCCTGCTGTACCCTATTAACTGATTTGTGAACAGTCAGACAGACGTAAAGCAAAAACATTTAGGAATCGCTCATTTAATTATTATTTATCTCTCAGCACAGCAGAGGGTTTCGAATCATATTTTCTATAGCATTGGGGTACGGATATACCATTTGGAATCAGGATTACGAGCTACTAAATGAAGTAAATATTTAAGCACCAAAAACATGACGAGCAATGGCAGTAGTTCGATTGAAAAGAAAAAAAAATTAAAAAAAAAAAAATTAAAAGTGTACACCAAGAGCTAAATGCTAGCTAACTGCTGCCGATCAGTGATCACTGATCAGTTATCACATATTCAGTGATCAAACTCTTAATACCACTGCTATATACAGGATAAACTTTGCTGTTTGTCACAGCTGCGACCACCAAGTCATGAAATTATAAAACTTGTGCCAGCATGCTGGCCTGGCTACAGACTCGATCTGCGATCACCGATTCCCAGCCAGGCGGCATCGTCCAGCGACCCGAAACCCAAAACCCGAAACAGCGTCTTTGACTTTGACTTTCGCTTTCGAATTTTCTTTTTCGAACAGCAACAAAATTCAAATTCAAATCCAAATCAAGCAAATGTAAACAACAAGCTATAGACAGCAGGCAGGCAGGCAGGCAGCATGTGACATAACCAAGTGCCCGAGATGCCGTACGCTCTCTGCGATTGCCACTGCCACACACAGCCAGAGCCAGAGCCATTGCCTGGGAGTGGGTCTGGCACTGGGACTGGCACTGGCACTGGCACTGGAGTTGCTAGCCGGCTAGCCAAACGTGTTTGGTCTTGGGCATTGGCCGCTTAACGCTTGCGCAGCTTAGCTGAGCTTACAGCTGGGCCTGACTGGCTGACTGGCGGTCGATCGCTTGGCTGCAATTGCCGTTTGAAACGAGTGCAAAAAGTGGTCAAAAGGCCGACAGAGTCGACAGCCGTACAATGATTTATTCCAGCAATTTATTTGTCGTCTCTGGCTAGCTGGGAGCGGGAGTGGAGCCGAACCGAGTCGAGTCGAGTCGAGTGTACGTGCCGGCCGAGCAGAGAAAGTCCATAAATTACCGGCCATCCATCGTCGACCGAGTGACACAAACACACAGCCAAACCACAAGTAGCCAAAAGTGGTGGGAGGCGGGGAGGCATGCACACACGCGCGCGCGCATGCAGAGTTACAGTTACAGATACAAATACAGTGGAAGAGGCTGGGATAATCACCTGGATTGCTGGTCTCCCTATCCCGCTGCAGCTTCCGTATGGTCTTCTTGCACTCATCCAGCTCCCGTGTGAGCCGCTGCATCGCCTTGTTCTTGATGGCCAAGTCCACCCGCATGCCACGAACGGAGCTGAGCAGCTGCGACTCCTCCTTGCTGGCCAGCCCCGGTCCCGATCCCGTTCCCGATACCGAACCCGATCCCGTGCCATGGCTGTGGCTGTGACTCAGAACGGAGAGCGTGGAGTCCGATTGTGAGATTGGCAGCTTGGACACGGGCATCTGCTGACCAGCAGCCGCAGCAGCCAGGGGCCGACGCTGTGTGGTGGAGCTGGCACCGCTCTGCTTGGAGTTGGGGCGCGATGTATTTGGCGTGGAGTTGGCCGTGCTGCTGGTGCTGCTGCTGGCCGAGTGCTGCGCCTGCTGTTGCTGGGCATGGAGGTGGTGCTGCTGCTGGCACAGGAGCGCTGGCGATGGGCAGCCAATGGTGTTGGTGCTGTGATCGCGGGTCCCGTTTGTCGTTTGGGTCCCCGTGGCCGTGGTAATGGCAGCTGTGGTGGTGGGGCCATCGGCCTCTGCCTCCGTCTGTGTGCAGTTGTTGTAGAACCTGTCCGCTCGTTTCTGCATATACCGGTCCAAGGTGCGCACCTGCGACTCGATCTGCTCGTTCAGCTTCGTGTTGATCTCCTGCAGGCTGAGAGAGAGAGAGAAAAACAAACCACACAGAGATGGGATGGATTAGCCATCGATGGGGGGAGGTTCGGGGCTGAAGCTCACCTCAGGACCTGCGTCTCCAGGTCGGCAATGTGCGTCTCGTACTTGGACTGCACCGAGTTGAAGCGCGCCTGGACATTGGCCAAGATCTGCTGTGCCTTGTGATCCTGCTCCTTGGCGTCCGACTCCAGCTGGGCGATGCGCTGCTCCAGCAGCTTGCGGCTGTTCACATTCTCCTGGTCATTCAGCGAGCAGAGGCCCGAGCTCTTGGAGGCCACTAAAACGAAACGGAAGGGTAAGGGCGGGAATACTCGTATTAGTCAGCCGAGGAGAAGGAGGGGGGGTGAAACGGGAGAGAGACGACAAACCTATTAGCGCCGAAACGGAATCCGGATGCTTGCGCATCAGAATGCGCTCCATTTCGCGGCACTGTCGCTGCAGATCCTGTATGACGCGTGTGTCCTTGTCCTTGCTTTCGCCCGCACGCCGCCGCTCCTGCTGCGCCTCCTCCAGCTCCGCGCGCAGCGAGCGCTGCAGCTGCAGCGCGTCGCTTCGGTCACGGCGCGCCGCCTGCAGCTCCGACCTGAGCACGCCGGCGCACTCGTTCAGATGCTGCACATCCAGCTTGAGCATCTCCGACTCCTCCTGCAGGCGTCCGTTGTGGTCGCGGAGCGCACGCTGCGTCTGCGACAGCGAATCGCTTTGGAGGCGCACCGACGCCAGCCGCTCCTCGGTGTCCTTCAGCTGCTCCTGCAGCTGCTCGATCTCATGCTTGAGCGCATGCTCCCGCGAAACACTGCAGCCGATCTGCTCGATGGGCGAGCTGAGGGTGCTGACCAGATGCTTGGGCGAGCTGCCCACCGCCTTTTCGCTGTAGCTGGCCATGGGCCGAATGGGCTGGCTGTAGGCGGTCTGGCTGTAGATGTGCGTGTGGCTCTGGCTGCTGGTGGTGATCCTCGCCGGCACCGCTGCCGACGAAGAGGGCGTGGAGTTGCGCCGTGGCGCCGCATCCGTATCCACCTCAGCTGTCTCCTCCATCTGCAAGGGGAAAAGGAGGATTCGTAAGTTATGGGCGGACACGTGAAAGTGGGCGAGGGCGGCGGGGGCGGCGAGTAAACGGGCGCGTCGGGAGAATCGTCAAATACTTTGTCGGCGTCGTTGTTGTTTCTTTTCTCTCTCCATGTACAGTACAGCTCCGGTCTCTTTCTACTTAAATTTCTTCTGCTGTCTATCTATCGCCCACCCCATCCTCTCTCTTTCCCTCACTCTCTCTCTCCTCTTTCAAAGAAGTCGGCTGGGGAGGGGGAACAAAACTAAAACGAAACCAGTCGACAGTCACAATAAACCCACAATACAATGACAACTCCATGTCCCGTTGCACAGTGGAACAAAACTATGCGAAACGCCTGTACAAAATTTTGGGTGCAATTATCGATATCGATATTATAATCAATTATAATTGAGTGCACCGGACAGCCAGCTCCCTGGGAAATCCCTGGCACAACCTGGATTAGGATATAAACCCAAGCGATCCCCAAAGAAATTGCCGTGCATCCGTGCACAGAACTTGTCGCAAAGGTCATGCAGGTCACACATGGTGCCCACTGTATCCACTGGCCGCAAACCCTCGTCAAATGTTATCGACAGTCAACTGGCCGCGGCGGCAAGGGTATAAGAAGATAATTGTGATGATGTGGGCGTGCAGCAGCAGCAACAGCGCAACAACAACAACAACAACAATGCACTCAACAAAATATTGAAGAAGAAAGAAAGTTAGAGGCTGCCTCCTCCTCCTCCGCCTGTCACAGCTTCTCTGCCATCCATTGTCCGTTCGGCCTGTGCTTTTTCGGTGTGTATGTGTGTGTGTGTGTGTGTCGATGTGTGTTTTGTTTTTCTGAAGTTGATTTTTTTCGGCGCCTTACCTGACGCCGCCGATTGACTGACATTTACTCTAAGCGGTGCCGTGCCGCTGCTGCGCACTCGCCCACTCTCGCTTTCATCACGCCGTGATTGGGATTCTACCTGAAAAGCATCGCAAACCGCCCCCGACACCAACCAACGGCACCTCGCTTTTTTCCCCTACTGTCCGTCCATTCACTTCATTCATACTTTTGTTTAAGTTTTTTGTTTTGTTTTGTGGCTTTGCGCGCTGTCACTTTCCACTTTAAAACTCACTTGAAATACATAAATATGTCGCAGCTACATACATGTCATACATATGCACAAAGTATGTATGCCTTACAATCGATTCTGGCACATTTTTGGATGTTCCTAACTACAATCGTTCCTACGATCATTAAAAAAAAAACTCCTTTGGCACAAAAAAAGAGAAAACGGGATTGTATGTGGATCCTAAGAGCGGGACACTCTGAAATATGTACATGCATACCTGCATACATATGTATGTATGTATGAATCCTGTCAATTAATGTTGACTTATTTGTATGCGCTTACGATTGGAATCTCCTTAAGTGTGATTGCAGAATATTTTACAATGTATGAACATATGTACATATGTATGTAACGAACCGCCTGTTGATCTTGATCCTGCCCTCTTCATATGAGTTACATTATGAGTACATATCTACATATCCGAAATTTCACGACTGAGAGAGAGAGAGACTCGCCCCATGATGAAACTATAATAAGCTGTTGTGTTTCCTCTCTTTCGGGTCTTATTTATCACACACACACACACATCCAGTTAGAACTAAATTTGCTGTTGTGTCTGCAGTTTGTACGAGCGAAATAAGCTCCGAAGAGAGAGCGCGCGTGGCGGGAATACGTACACTTCGCGCCTATTCATACACATCCTATTGGGCACGCTCTCTCACATGACGCGGCGCACATTGAGTATCGCTGTTAAGAAGGGTTCTGCAGGAATGCTGGAATTGCGGAATGGCGAAATGGAGATGCAATGGATGCAAATTACTGTGACTTGGGGTTTGCGCCTTCGTTTAAGCTTACAAATACATATAATAAGTATAATCATATGCCAAAAAGGGTTCACTTTTTACGAGTATATCCTATAATCAATATCTAGTATCGAGTAAAAAATAACAAAAAGATTGCGCATAAGTGCGACCCACTGATGGACATTTGCTATGCCGTAAAGAGTGGCCTGTGTGTTGTGCAGTGCAGTGTAGTGTAGTATTAAGGACAATTTCACTACTTGACCCAGGTAATTCCAGCAATTTTTATGTGTGTGTGTGTGTGTGTTGCTTTGCAATTACTTGAACTCTCGCTCTTCCTCAATTGTCATTTGATAAACTCCACTTATAAAGTGAAAGGAGCGGCCAACAACAGCAACAGCCAACAGCAATGGTAACGGCGCCAATTGTTTGCGCGCGGTACGAGGTGCGGGTTGATTAGACAGCAGAGGGAGGAGCGTGGGGTAATACCAGCCAACAGACAACAGCCATAAGATGTGGATGTCGAGTATTTAATAAAAATCTGTATACATATGTATGTATGCATGTACATTTATTCAGAAATCATGTCAATGAGCCACAAAATTGGAAACTTTTCTGAAGCGCGAAACAACAAAACAACAACAACAACAAAACAAAACAACAACACATTGAGTGTGTATGCCAAGCATACATACATACGTACTGAAGCATCCAACGATGAATGAATCAATCAACGGATCAATCCAGAACGTATGTACATACATACATACATATGTACCCTGTGGGTGCGCCCATCCTGCTGCACTTCACTGCTAGCTATAGCTGGCTATAATCCATATTATCATATGGATACTGTGTACCCAATTCCAGTAACAATATGAGCAATGCCGGCATTGCTCGAGCAGTTAACACGCAATTGCCAATTGAAATCGATTATAAACTGAGGCCTGATTCAGTTGCAGTTAAATATGTAAATGGAAATGGAGTTTCAGAATGGCCTCAATGATAAGAGGAGAGCGCTGTGGCAGTGGCAGTGGCAATGGGAGTGCAGAACAGGCGGTTGGGGGGCGTGTGCCTGTGCACATAGAAAGTCGAGCAATCGATAATTATAATTATGACAGATGACAGCATTTTAGCACATAAATACATAATTATAAATGTTAATTAATCCGCAAAAGAAAAGCAATGAAAAGTTTTCCCTTTTGCCCCAGTAAATTGTTAAGCGCCCAAAGGAGTTGCCCTGTTCCAGTTCCACAGTTTCTATAGGGGAAATGTTGAAAATTATCGTTTATATTTTTTATTTATTATTAATTAAATAATTATTCTAATGTATTAATTTTTTTTTTATAAATCTAAATTCAACTTTGGAACTAAATTCCTCCGTGCTAAGCTGCGATTTATGCATGTAATCGCTTAAGAAAGTTAAAATAATCGAAATTGAATCTATTCACTGGCACTTTGATAATTCATTTTGTTTTGTTTATTTTTTTGTTCAGTTCCAGTTCCAGCTACCAGCTCCAGGCCCCAAAAGAAAGCGAGAGCGGGGATGCCATGGATGCCTGCCATATGGTTATGCCGATTGTCATTGTCATTGTCGTTGGCGACATTTGCCTGCCATCGTATGGGGGGGGTGGGGGGAGATTTACATAAAAGATCAAGACAATTTGGGGCTGAAGATTCGTGCAGCCGATAAGCAGGGGCGGGGCGGTGAGACTCTCCACAAGGAAGAGCTGCACAAGCTGCGGTGCGGTGCGGTGCGGTGCGCTGCGAAGCGGGGGCCAATGCCGCATTTACATACATAACACGATTGCTCCAAACACACACACACACACACATGCACATGGGACAACAGCTCTGTCGGGTAGCCCACTGTAAGTAACGCCGCTGCTGCTGCTGCTGCTGCTGCTGCTGTCGACGCAGCAGCTGGCTGGCCGCTGGCTGCGGCAGCTGAGAGAAATATCGAAAATGAAATGGCAATACTTTCCCAGCGCTGGTATAAAAGCGACACTCCACGAATGGGACATGTCTCATTACGGTTTAGTGTCAGATCTCGCAAAGATGTACAACGGGAGATCGCGTAGTGCTTTAAGGACGGGTCCCGGTCCAAGTCCCATTATCTTGCTCACCATAGCTGGCACCCTTCTGGGCGTCGCCATGCAGACGACGGCCATGTCGCTGGATCGCCTCGCCCTCGAACGTAACGAGCTGCCAGCCCCAGCCCCAGCCTCAGTCCCAGTCCAATCGGAACAGCTGCAGCAGCAGAACAATCTGTTGGTGGATGACATGAAGCTGGCCTCGCTACCCACCGCCGGTGGCGATACGGACATGTACATGCTGGTGCCGGAGTCGGTGGCCAGCCAGCTGGATGCAGCGGATCGCAACACAATTGAGAGCGCAGCCGAATCCGATGCGGACGCCGAACTGCCGGGCAGCTCGGACATGCTCATGCTGGAGAGCGACGACACGCCGGCCATGCAGCTCGTGGAGCTGCCCAGCGACATTACCGTGGCCGAAACGGCAGCAGAAGGCGAGCCAGAAGCAGTGCCCGACACCCAGGCCGAGATCCACAGCCAGCCGGAGATGATCGAAGAGCATGTGGTGGAGCATTCGGTGGAGGGAACAGTCGCCAGCAACCAGAAGCTCGGCAGCAGCCAGGAGGCGCAGCTGGAGAACGCCGAGCAGGCCGTGGAAACAGCCACAGAGGCGGCTCCATCGGCAGCTCCACTCGAGGAGGAAGAGGAGCAGGTGCAGGAGGAGCAGGGCGTGCCCTCCAATGATGAACCAGCGGCAGGCGCGGAGGATGAGGATGAGCCCAGTACGGCCACGGAGAGTGCTGCTGAAATCATTGCCGAAGCCGTTGAAGAAGTGGAAAAGGAACTCGAACAGTCTGCGGATCCAGAAGCAGCCTCCGTCCCCAGCAGAGGAGGAGCCAGAACACCAGCAGCAGAAGCAGCAGGAGGCGGAAAATTCCCAGCCCGAACAGCAGCAGCCACAGGAGGATCCCGAAACGCAGCCAGAAGCTGAGCCTGAGTCAGAGGCAGAGCCACAGCCACAGCCAGAGCAGGAAGAAAAGATTTCTGAGCCTGAACAAGCTCAAGCTGAATCCGAGCCCCAAGTGGTGCCCCAAGTGGAGCCGCACGTGGAGTCCCAAGCCGTGCCAGAGGAGCAGAAACCCAGTGAGAATGAGGTGGACACCACAGAAGCATCCCTGATGGACAGCATGGTCAAGGGCATCGAAGAAGGCCTCACCGCTGCCATGGACCACCTGGTGCCCGAGGAGATTGCAGAAGCAACAGAAGACAAACAGACAGAGAAGCAGAAAGAGCAGCAAGAGCAGCAGCAGGAGCAGCAGCAGGAGGAGCAGCACAAGGAATCACCAGCAGAGCTAGAGGAGCCCGAGGCCGAGACCAGTGAGCCAGTGGCTCAGGAGGTCGAGGAGGAGCAGTCCCCAGCCACAGAAGCGGCACCAATCAACGAGGAGCTGTCCCTGGGAGCAGCAGCAGCAGCAGTCCAGCCTGAAGAGTTGCAGGAAGCAGAGCAGGAAGCCCAACAGATTCAGATTCTAGCTGATGAGCCAGAAGAGATTTCCCCCCAGTCTTCAGACGTTGCTGTGCCAGCTGAGGCCGAGACTGAGCAGCCACAGGCAGCAGTGGAGGCAGCCGACGAGGCAGCAATCGAGCAGGAAGAACAACAGCCAGAGCCTGTGGCGGAGAACGAAACCCAATCCCCAATCGAGGCTGACAGGGAGGAGGACCAGAACGATGCCGAAGGTAACAACCAGGTGGAGCCAGTGGTGGCCCAGCAGGAGCCCGAAATGGAATCACAGCCAGAACCAGTGCCAGAGGCTGAGCCAGAAATGGAAGTCCAGCCAGCATCCCTCGAAGCGGAAGCCGAAAAGGAACAGACGCCCGTCGAAGTGGCAGTCGAAGCCGAGCCTGTGGCTGTGCCTGTGGCTGTGGTGGAGACCCCCCAACCTGAGCTGACCGCAGAGCCATCCATGCTGACCACCATTATACCGACAGTGCTGCCACAGTCCCCAGCGAAGCCCCAGTCGGAGCCGGCGAAGGAGACGATGGCACAGCTGCCCCTTCAGGTGGCCGACAGTGTGCTCAACTATGTGAATGCCTCGTTCCTGCTCCAGCAGCAGCAGCCGCAGGCGGATCTGCCCAGACCGGAGGAGCAGCCCGAGGAGGAAAGCCCCTTCAATGCCCATCTGCGACGCTACGATGGCGCCCAGGTGTGGCGCATTGTCGTCCAAACGGACAAGGACAAGCGACTGGCAGATGAGCTGCAATCCAAATACGGTAAGTTATGCACACTGGCGCACCTCCTCCAAGGATGTCACGCTAATGTTTCCACTCCTCCCATCTAGATGGCCAGCTGTGGAAGGAGGTGAAGCAGGAGGTGGACTATCTGCTGAAGCCGCAGGTCTTGGCTGCCGCGGAGCGTCATATCCGTGCCGCCAATCTATCCCGGATCGTGCTAATCGACAACCTGCAGCATGTCATCGAGGTGGAGAATCCACCGGCGGAGAAGATAGCCGAGCTGCAGAACCGCAAGGGTGAGTGTGGGGGCTGACAGACAGGTGGTTCAGTTGGTTGGGGGACTGAGACAGGGCACAGGGACAGGGTTGGACTAGGTGTCGCCACAAACGAGCATTTAATGGGGGGGGGGCAGGGCGTGTGAAAAGTCATCAAGCGAAAAGTGGCAGGACGCCGGCTCGAGCTGGATTGAGACTTACGGCAAAGGGTTTGCCATAGGAAAACCCACCCGCCCATGGGCCCCGCCACGTGCCACGCACCGCAGCAGAAGAAGAAGAAGCAAGCAAGCAAGCAGGAAGTGGAGTTGCTACAGTTGTTTAATCGATACCGACGGCCAGGCTGTTCTTGTCTTCAGACAAGAAGCGGAAAGAACAAGTCGAAAGGTCAGGATCGGCTAAGACCGAGGGGGTTGCTCAGGGACTCAGGCCTGGGGGGGTTGGGGGGTTTGTTACAAGTTGAACGAACCAAGTTGCTAAGTTGCTCTCTCCCACTCCCACTCCCACCCCACCCCACACAGGACACCGCTTGACGTGGCAGGCCTACCATCGCCTGGAGGACATACACGGCTTCATTGACTACATGGCAAAGACCTATCCGGACATCTGCTCCACCGAGATCATCGGCTACTCCGTGGAGAAGCGACCCCTCAAGATACTCAAGTAAGTTTTGCCACTCAAATCGGAGGCACCACCATGCACCATGCACCATGCACCACATACTGACCATCCATGCCGCAATAGAATCTCCAATGGAAATGCACGCAATCCGGGCGTTTGGATCGATGGTGGCATGCATGCCAGGGAGTGGATCAGTCCCGCCACAGTGACGTTCATTGCCAACCAGCTGGCGGAGGGCTGGGAGGATCTGCCCGAGCATATGCGCAGCATCAACTGGTACATCCATCCGGTGGCGAATCCCGATGGCTACGAGTACTCCCACACCACCGATCGGCTGTGGCGCAAGAATATGCGCGCCCATGGCCGGCAGTGTCCCGGCGTCGATCTCAATCGCAATTTTGGCTACAAGTGGGGCGGCAAGGGCACCTCGGCCAGTCCCTGCTCGCAGACGTATCGCGGCAGCAAGGCCTTCTCCGAGCCGGAGACCTTCTACATTTCAAAGTTCATCAGCGGCTTTCCGCGCGAAACCTTCCAGGCCTACCTCTCCTTCCACAGCTACGGCCAGTATATCCTCTATCCGTGGGGCTACGACTACCAGCTCACCCAGGATCGAGCCGATCTGGATCGTGTGGCGCGCCAGGCAGGCACGGTAAGTGATTCACAAATCTCTATGTCTCAATGAATTTTTGTAGCCAACCTAACACATACACTTCCTGATCTCTCTCTCTGCCACGTAGAGCATAACCAAGTCGACGGGCGTCAAGTATACGGTGGGCTCTTCGGCCACCACACTCTATCCGGCCGCCGGTGGCTCCGATGACTGGGCCAAGGGCATTGCCGGCATCAAGTATGCATACACCATCGAGATGGGTGACACTGGACGCTATGGCTTTCGTCCTGCCCGCCCGCTTCATTCAGTACAATGGCAAGGATGGCTACACCTTCGCCGACACCGTCGCCCGCGCCATAGCCCAGGGGCGTGGCAAGGCGGTGGCCAGGAACAGCAGCAGCGGCAGAGGCAGCAGTCGACGCCGCCACTAGAATGCAGGCAACAAGTGTGCCTGGGACCTAGTTAAATGCAAAATTTTTTTTTGTTTTTGTTTTTTGTTTTTATCTGCCCAAGGATGGGTTTATTTTTTTTTTTTTGCGCTATTTATATGAAAACTATTTATTTATTTAATAATTTATTGTACTTGTAACTAGACAAATTGAACAACAAAAACACAAAACACACACACAACAACAACAAAACTCATCGAAATAGACTGAGAAATGTTTATTAAAAAAAAAAAGAAATGAAAAAAAAAATATGTGTCGGTGATTTCTTTGACAATTTTGTCTAATATTTGGTGGCAGCCCTCAACAACAACAACAAAACTCAGTCGAAATTGACTAAGAAATGTTTATTTAAAAAAAAAAAAATAAAAAAAAAAATATGTGTCGGTGATTTCTTTGACAACTTTAGTGGCAGCCCTCAACAACAACAAAAAAAGCTCATCAAAATTAACTAGAAAATGTTTATTAAAAAAAAAAAGAAATGAAAAAAAAAAGTTTCGGTGATTTCTTTAACAACTTTAGTGGCAGCCCGTTCCGTTGTGCGAGCGTCAATTTCAATACAGTTGCTGGTTTACATGAGTCTGGAAACCAAAGTTGAAGCCCTACCTCTTATATAACAGCCACAAATACATAAATGTAATTTTGTCTAATATTTATATGGCTCAGTAACATGTTTCAGCCTCCTCCCCTTACAACCCACAACAAAATATAGCAGCTCAACGCTTTGCCAAGCTTTGCTTAGCCAGTAGAACAGTATGTACATATGTATGTGCCATATGCCTATACATACATGCAAGAATGACACAAAACAATAATAGAAAGACACGAGTTTTTGTGTGAATGAGCGCGCTTACGTAAGATAAGGCTCGTTGGCACAACATTTAAACGAAGAGGCACGAATTGAATGAGCGAGAATTTCGTTTGTCTACAAGATAGCCATATAATAGCGAGACAATCACATCACAAAATCAAATCGCATGGATGACAGCCATATCACAATAATTTTTACCATATCCAAATACTCACAACTGCTGGACCCGCCACTCGCTAGCTGTAGCACACGAGTATAACAGACGTGGCATATATTAGCACAGCCCACAGCCCAAAGTAAAAGTTCAGCTTTAAACAGAAGCATAAATACATGGAGCAGCCCAATTCGATGGATCGTTCTATGCAAATGCGATGGCGCACGGCATGGCCTTAATTGGAAACGGGGAGAGGCAAAGAATGGAGAAGCAGAGAATGGAGAATTGAGAACGTAGAGAAGCCCCGTTAGTCTGGAATCTGGACGGGAGGCTGACGAACGCCAAACAAATCGAACACATTAAAGCCAAATCAACAGCCAAATCGAACGCACAGACATTCCAGATTTGCTCCAGCACAGAGAAGCGAGCGAGAGAGAGAGAAAGCGAAGAATCATGCAGCTCATCTACCCACATCCATGGGCATTCGTGGCAGTGGCACTGGCAGGGGCGTGCCTTCTGCTGTGCGAACTGAGCCCGGCCCAGGCGTACGACACTCGCGCGCACCGACAATCGACTGCGGCTCCGCCTGCCCTTCTTCGGAGGGGGCGTGGGTCAACTGCTGCACTATCTGCGACCCCTGGAGGCTGCGGCCACTGATCCGGCCCGGCCGGGCGGCCGTCGTTCGGAGCTGCGCAGCGAGCTGGATGCCAATCATGTGACCTACCGCGGCTGGCAGCTCTGGAAGCTCAACTTCAATGTCACCCGTGTCGAGGGCAGCGTGGAAGAGGAGGAGGAGCAGCAGCAATCTGGTTCCCCGGATGCGGAGTTCAACGAGGTGGTGGAGAAGTTTGGTGAGTGAACAGCACAACAAAAAAGGTCGAGCTCCACTTGCTCCTCCCAGGGCGCGTCCAATTATAAAGCGATTCCCTCATCGAAGCGAAGCGAAGAGAAGCGAAGAGAAGAGAAAATTGTCAAGCGGCCAGCGGCAGAAATTCAATTCAACAAAAAGAATAATCGATAAATCAGGGGAAATGGAAGGGGAGGGGAGTGGAGGGGTTGGCCAGGCCAGGGCAGGGCAGGTCAGGTCACGCATAAATTTAGCATAAATCCATGAGAATGGACCGAGAATTCGGAAAGAAGAACCGTTAACCGCGACCCCAGAACGCGACCCTCTTTCGATGGGGGGAGCGCGGCTCAGTTTCAGTTCTGATTTCGGCCGTGGAGCGTGGCTTGAAGCGCGATGCTGCTGCTGCTGCTGTTGACTGTATTGCTGACTGCTTTGCTGATGATCCCCAACAGCCTTGGCCAGCTGCTGCTCTGGCGCAGTGTCGCCCTGCCGGAGCTCTCGGGCCTGTCCGAACTGCCGCTGGCCCTGTGGTCGCTCAATGGCAGCGATCTGTATGCCACCACCTTCGAGAGTCTGCAGTGGCTGTCGCCGATGGATCTGCGACGATTCGATTTCGTGTCGCCGAGCTCCTCCTATCAGATAAATCGACGCTACAGGAACAGCTCGACGGTGCAGCGCTACTACGGCCATCAGCTGTGGAAGCTGCACGAGACGCGACTGAGCCAGCCGCAGCTCAGAGCCTTCTGGCGGCACTTTGGTAGCTTAGAGCCCACCCATCCACTGACCCACAGCCGAATTCAAGTGTCTATTCTGTTCTGTTCTGTTCTGTCTGTTCTGTTTGCAGGCAGCGAGGTGTGGAACATCAACCAGGACGGCATTGACATTGTCATCGAGCAGAAGAACGTGGCCGCTGCCCGCCAGTTCATGCAGCAGGTGAGCTTCAGCTACAACGTGATGATCGACGACATGGAGACGGCCATTGACGAGACATACGCAGAGGTGGCATCGCTTGAGGGTCTCAACGACGAGGGCCAGCAGAATCAGTCGCGGCCCTGGCTGGAGCGTGAGGGTATGCTGTTGACCTGGCGGCGGTATCACGACCACGGCGACATCCAGCAGTTCCTTCAAACGCAGCTCGACGCCCACTCGGAGCTGGTGGAGATCGTTCAGATCGGTGTCACACGCAACAAGCGACCACTGGAGGTAATCAGGTGCGTACCCCAATGGACAATGGCATGGGAATCGTCTCTCATTTGGTCTGACCCTTTCCCCTTCTTAGGGTATCGAATGGCAAGCCACAGAACTGGGCCATCTTTGTGGATGCGGGACTGCAGGCCCGCGACTGGCTCAGTCCCGCTGCCCTCACCTATGCCATATCGAAGCTGACGCACCTATGGACGGAGGGCAAGCTGGAGAAGATGATGCGCCGCATCGACTGGTACTTCCTGCCGCTGGCCAATCCCGATGGCTACCAGTACTCCCGCCAGACGGATCGCCTGTGGACAAAGAATCGCGGCTATGACAGCGACAGCGGCTGCTATGGCGTCAATTTGGATCGCAACTTCGAGTACGGCTGGGGTGCGGCGGGATCCACGGGTAATCCCTGCAAGAATCTGTACAAAGGCGCCGCGCGCTTCTCCGAGCCCGAGACGCGGGCTTTGCGCAATTTTCTGCTGGGAATGCGCGACTATCTGGGCGGCTATGTCTCCCTGGGTGGCTATGGCCAGACCGTTACCTATCCGTGGGGCGATGCCGACTACGTGACGGAGAATCAGCGACAGCTGAGGGAGACGGCCCGCCAGGCGGTGCTCAATTTGCGGCGCCTCAACCAGGCCGAGTACTCTGCGGGCACCAGCTACCGCCAGAAGCTGGCACGTCCGGGCAACTCCGCCGACTGGGTGCAGGATCGCATCGAGCCGCAGTTCGTGTACAATGTGTTCCTCAAGGATCAGGGTCGCTACGGCTACCTTATGCCGCCCCACTACATTGTGGAGTCCGGCGAGGAGGTCTACGACTTTCTGCGCACCATCGCCCAGCAGCTGCAGTGAGCAGCAAAGTCTCTGCGCCCCACAAAGTCTCTTCCTCCTCCCCGTAACTGTAGTAATTTATTCTCTTTTTTTCTTTTTTTTTAATTAATTAATTTAAATGAATTAAATTCAAAACTGCATTCCATTGGTGACATTTATGTGGATAATAAATGCAGGGATAGGGATTCAAGTGTCGATCATCGCCATAAAGCAGTGGTCGGCACGCACACAATCACATGTTTTTCAGTGCCTTTGTGTGCGTAAGCAGCAGGCAACGGAACGGAACGGAACATTTTATCGGGCAGAAAACCCACTGTGTAATACACGTGTAATACAGCGCCTTTTCCTATGCACAATAGATAGGGACGCGCCGATGCCTGCTATAACGATTCATGCTCGCATCTTAACAACTTATTGATAGCAATGGTAGATCAGATATACTCTGTCTAGGAAGCCCATATGCTGAGGCTGAGCCTTGTAGCCAATGCCAAAAGGCTCCTTTCACTGACCCACTGAACTATTGCCATTGGACCAATTGGGCAGCCATTCAGCTTAGTGCTGCTTAGTGGTAGTATTTATTTATGTATATTTCCATGGATTTTGTGCATTAAAAATGTTACCCAACAAAATTATTTATACTCTTTTTTTATAGCTTTCAATTTAATGTTAAGCAAATTGGCACGAAAAAATACAGCAAAACGGAGGGTCAACAATTTATTGGGTTGATGAAAGTAACAAAAAATATACCGTTAGCCGTGATTTTGCCATTTTTCTGTGCATTTTTTTTTTTTATTTGAATTTGTAAGTTCTTCGCGAAAGGAACTTCTATCATGAATGATCTCTCTTTTCGGAGCTAATAATAAAGGAAAAAAATGAATAATTTAAAAATATGCCGAAAAAAAATTAACTTTTGTTGATTTTCACATCGAAGTAAAATAATTGGTTAAATTATGTTAAGTTTCAATCATAAAATATATAAGAACGGTACAAAATGATATGGCTATGTGTGTTTTTAATTCACTTTTAATATTTATTTATTCATTAGGTTAGGTTAGGGCGCTGTCAGGCTCACACACGCAGGCCTTATCACTGCCAGGTGAGACGCGATCTCAGCAGCTAAAGCGCTCCTAAAATTTGCCACGTTTCTGGAACAGATTGTGGATATTTCTGATATGTCAGCTATGAAGGGCGAGAGCCCAAGTGTTCTACTGAGAGCCGAGCAGGAGCAGAAAAGGTTTTGCACTGTTTCCTGCTCTTCCTCTTCCCCGTATAGAAAGCATCAAAGAGGAATAGAGTGAATATTAGATACATATTAGATTAGATAGGCAAATGAAGTAACTTTCAGTAACGATTTCTAAGCCTAACCGAAATCAACAGCAATAAATTTAGGCAAGGCAAAAAAATGGAAAGAGAAACCCGTTGCCTACTTTGGGGCGGATCGTGCAAATCAAAGCTTTAGCCATAAATACATACATACATATGTAGAACAGTTTGTAGTAACTTTGCTAAAACGGGCAACGATTCGAAGATGTTCTCGAGGGGGGCCCGCTGGCCCGTCCAGTTGCTGGCATGGAAAGCTGTGCCGTGCATTGGGTCTCGGGCCATGGCCCACGTGATCTATGGCAGAGGGTCTTAAGATTAAGATTTCGCAATCGCGCATATTCAAGCGCCCCCCACCCCCCCATTAACGTTGAGCGTTAGCGTTATGTAAACGAGCCAATTGGCGAAAAAGAATGTTCAGCAAACACACAAATAGAAAGCTATCAAAGAGCGAAAGAGCTGGACAGAGTGAGAGCGAGAGTGAGAGTGAGTGAGAGAGAGAGAGGTGGTTGGGTAGACAGACACAAGGAGTGAGAGACGGACAGAGAAATGGAGAGAAACTTTCACTTTCAATCGCGTTATAGAAAACCAGTAAGCTCAACTTTAGATGGCGTTTTGTTTTCATTATTTTGTTGCATATTTGATTTTGTATATAGAAATTATGGGTATCGGTGCGCGGTAGCGGTAGCGAAAGGCACCGCCAGGCAGGCAGGCAGGCAGGCAGGCAAACGATCGATCGGCCGGCAGGCAGGCAAGCAAGGCAAAGCTCCGAAGACAGACCCACCAAAGAAAGTTATTCACACGAGAAACGAGAAACACAGCTTGAGTAGATGAAGAAGTGGAGGAAGTGGCAGTGGCAGTGGCGAGAATATTTCATTCATAGCACTTTAAACACTGTACTGACAATCAGTGAAGAATCAAAAGTAGAAGAAAGTCCCAAGCACAAAAGAATTTAGGGAAATAAGCCGCCACTGATGCTATGCTCGTGTCTGTCATAGGGGGTACAGATTGTACAGACTGGACAGCGATCAGCAGCGATCACAAAAGAAATGCTGCACTACCATTGTGGCGGTGCTGGCCTCTCTCGAAAAAAAAGGGTTAAAAGTGAAAATCTGGCCACAAAAATAAATAAATAAAATATGTAACAACAATGGCCCCAGGGCGAAAGACTCCAAAAATAGGGGGAGTAGTGGCAGAGGGGTGGGGAGGGGAGAATGGTGGTGTTGTTGGTGGCCATGGAGAAGGTGCCAGCAGGCAGCAGCCACCAGCCTGCCTGATCATCCGCAGCATTCACATTAAAAGGCGAAAGAAAGTAAAATCTCGCCAAGTGGGTCAAAAATTGCCCAGTCATACAGCACACACACACACACGTGCAGTGCTGCAGTAGTGTGTGCGCGACAATTGAGCCGCGCTCAAAGAACGGAAAAGTGGAGAGCCGCCTCGACAATGAAATACCCTGTACCCGAAGGGTAAATATGGTTGCAGAGTTTAAGCTCTAAGGATTCCGATAGTGAATAGCTTTACTGTTAAGTTATCAGTTAAGGTCAAAGTGCGGATCTAATATACCCTTTGTACATCGACGAGTGCCGGGTATGTAAACTGCGATGCGTTCAGCGATTCTCAGAGGTAAATAAATTAAATCAAATTTACAGCAACGCACTTAAATTTTCTCTCTGTGTGTGTGTGTTTGTTTGAAATGTTAATGTAAACCGTAAAAGTTCGCTGCTCAATCCACACATCAAGAGCGAGAAAACGAGGAAGCACGAGAAATAGATAGGAGCTCTGATGGGAAGTTCCTTAATTCCGCGGAAAAACCCTCAACGATAAGCGTCACACAGTAATTCTGACCTCATGCATCTCATCCTGTCCGTCCAGCGGACAGCTTCACATTCTTTAGGGCATTAGCAATCATTGAACAACAACACTGATCGTTGGGATCGTGGAGGTAGAGTCACGGAGATTAATGACTGGACTTTGTCTCTGAATCATATCGATCCGGGAAGATCTTGGCAAACGCTTCGGCAAGTTGGCAGCACCGCCATCGATGCAAGTCTGTGGCTTTGTCTGTGTGTGTGTGTAAGACGTCACCAAATGTCAATGTCGCGGGCTGTTAATGCACTTAACCCTGCAGCCAGGCAGACAAGTACTGCAGCGTGGGCGTGGGCACTCTGCACTCTGACTCGTACTTGTACTTGGTATCTCTCTCTCTCTCTTCGCACACACAGAAACAGCTCGGCCAGCATTCCAGCGTGCAGGCCAGACAGGGATAGATGCTCCACTCCATGCGTAAGTGTGTGACTCTCTCGCTGCCACGCTGCTGCTGACGCTGGCGCTTCTGAGCTCACCTGCCTGTAAAGCGCAGCCGCTGCTGTTGCTGCTGCTGGTGCTGCTGCGACTGTCGTCCCATTCAGTACGCGACGATCGCTCCAAGATCGGTTGTCGTGTTCAGCGCAATTTTTACAACAGATTTGCTCTTTTTTGTTTGTTTGTTTGCCTGTGTGTGTGTGTGTTTTTCGGTTTTTCGCTGTTATTGTAATTCACGGGTTTTGGCGTTTTTTTTATATTTTTTTTTTTTTTTTTGGTTTTTTGTTGTTGTTGTTTTTTGTTTTGTTTTGTTTTCCCCCTGCACTGATCTCTGGCAGAGCGGCAATATAAAAATTGAAGCGCATACAAACGCAGCATTTAGTCTGGTGTCAGCCTGTCATCCCGTTACACACAGCGCTCTCTTCGAATACGCAAGCGCACGCACGGCAGCACGCACAAAAGTAGGCACGGCACGCCAGTTACAGTACGCACGCAAAGCGCACTCTCTTTCGCTCTCTCTCCCAGAGAGTCCAGCCGGCAAGAGCAACCACCACAAAGAGTAAGCTACAAATCAAATGAAATGAAATTCGCTTATGCTTATGGGTAATGGACGGACGATTGGGCGGCAGGGCGGCGGGAGCTGCCAGAGATAGGAAGTGTAATCGAATGAGGAAGCTCATTTGCATATAACGGGAACGGGAGTGGAAGTGGAAAGTGGGAATGGGAACGGGGATCCGATACACCAAAAAACAGGTTTACCTCCCGAAACGAGTTTCAATTTTTGGGCTTTTGCTTTTGTTGGCCGCTCGAGGAAAGTGCAGGACCAGGTCAAGAGTTTTGGGTCTGGGGCAGCATAAAGTTTACAGCTCTGTGTTGAAACGAAGGTCTAGGTAATTACAAACACATCCACGTTCGTCCGACGCCGACTCCGAAACCGATTTGGTTTTGGGTTTGCTCGAGAGAACCTGTTCTCGGAGACCCCGTGCTCCGAAGTGCCACTTTCTGCATGGCAATAAAGGCAATAAAAGAAAATAAACACAACAGATAAACAAATACGCATCTGTACAAAAAAAAAACACACATAAAAATAAAAATAAACCCATATACGGGACTGGGAAATTAGCACAGTCACGTGAAAAAAAAAGAGGTTTTGAGATCGTTTACTGATAGTTTTCCATACCTGGATTTAGATCAGGGTCTCCCGATCACTAACTGTGCTGCGCGCTCTCCAGCTAATGCGCCATTCCATTCCATTAGCCCATTCAATAGCTTGTGGGGGTGGGGGGGGGTATCGTGCATTCCAATCACATTCAAAGAGGAATAGAACCATTACGAATACGAATCACCAATCCACAAGCCAAAGCTCAGGCTCAGGCCACAGTGGTTCGATCGAACAACGATCGAACGTCAGTGGAATCAGTAAATAAAAAATTCAAATTTCGGCAATGAACTTGGGACGGGACAGACAGACATTGAGGACAGTGTGGGGTACTATGACTGTGTCCGGCAGAAAGATCTTCAAGCTCCAGTAATCCTCAGTATTAACTATTCGTAATTGCATTATTGAAAATGGGCCACAAAATGATCCACTATCTATAATTACTTGAACAAACGAAAAAAAAAAAAACACACACACGATTGGTTACATGTTTGTTCATATTTATATACGATAGCTGTTGCCATTAACAATGGAACGGAAATATATTTTGTAGTTTTTGTGCGGCAATTAGATGACCTTTGCACACTCGATTTAAGCCAGAAGCTTCAATTCTGTTAGTTAGATTGGCAGTTGGTTGCAGAGCCCTCATTCGGATTGGTTCCATTAAAATTGCGATTATCGCCAGAGTTTCGCTACCTAATTCGAATTTCCCTCTAAACAGGCCAAGTTTCAATCAAGGCAGTCAAGTAAACTCGACTGCAGAGCGTTACTTTTGAGTGTTTAAACGTGTAGAAGATTTTCCAGTGATAGCAGACCTACTATATAGCAAGTAGTTTCGGGTTTAGCTTCAAGAGTGATCGCTTGGTAAGAATATACTCGTAAAGGTTAGCCAGGTAAGCGCTTTGTGCAGCACTTTTTTATTGGGATGATAGATCCAGTCTCTGGATGGGCAGCACTGGAGAGATACTTTCAGTCAAATGGGCAGCACTGTAGCCAGAACTTCAATTAAATGGGCATCACTGCCACATAGCTAAATGGGAAGGCAATTACTTAGGACTGGCATCTCATCGCATCTCCATCGCAGTCCCAGACCGAGAGTCGAACTGATAACACTCTGTTTGTTTTCCCAGCTATTACGACTGATAACCAGCGAAACCATGTCGCTGCCAAGTCCCGCGTCAGCCCCACTACTGCCGCTGCTGCTGCTGATAGCAACCGCAGCAGTAGCAGTATCATCAGCCCAGACAGATGCTGAGATGATGGACAAAACCGAAGCGATGGCGATGGAGTTGGCGCTGGACGTGAACGAGATACCCCAGAGATATGACGAGACGCAGCTGTGGAGGATCCACAACATTTCGGAGGCGATGCAGCGGCAAGTGCCCGTGGGCCAGGTGCTCGAGCAGAAGTTCGGTGGCAACATATGGAAGGAGAACTCAAAGTTTTTGGACATATCCATCGGCAAGGAGCAGCTGATGGCGGCGCGCACCTTTCTCAATGCTCAGCGCCTGGATGCCCAAGTGCTGTCCGATAATGTCCAGGCACTGATCGACGAGGAGCACATGGATGGCATCAATGCCACCACAGCGGACGCTGGCAAGAGAACAAGTAAGTTCATGGGAAGAGAATGGGGGGGAGGAAGAAGGACGATGTCTTATTTGATTCCTTGAACCGCACAGAAAAGGCAACGAGGAGCAGCATGCACTGGAAGGACTACCACGACCTGGAGACCATCTATGCCTTCATGAGGGAGATCCGCAGCAAGTTCCCCAACATTGTCCGCCTGTACACGATTGGCCAGACGGCTGAAGGTCGCGACCTGAAGGTCCTAAGGTAGGTGCACCTCCCACCCCACCCCTTTTGGGGGGTCTGCCTTTTTCCCCAACAATATGCCTAAAAGTATGCTTCACTTTTGTGTGCTTCAGAATCTCAGAGAATCCACGCGAGTACAAGAAAATCTGGATAGACGGTGGCATCCATGCCCGCGAGTGGATCAGCCCGGCGACGGTGACCTTCATCCTGTACCAGCTGATGTCCAACTGGGAGAACCAGCCAGCTCACATTCGCGGCCTCACTTGGTACATCATGCCCGTGATGAATCCCGATGGCTACGAGTACACCCGCACCACGAACCGCCTGTGGCGCAAGAATCGATCGCCATCGCGGCGCTCCAACTGCGTGGGTGTTGACCTTAATCGTAACTTTGACATTGGATGGGCGGGCTACGGCTCCTCGACGAATCCCTGCAGTGACACGTTCCGCGGCGCGTCACCCGCCTCGGAGGCGGAGACGAAGGTCGTGAGCGAGTTCCTCGCCAAGCGCAAGTACAACCTGGAGGCGTATCTAACCTACCACAGCTACGGCCAGATGATCGTCTATCCGTGGGCATACAAGGCCGTCAAGGTGAAGGATGCCAGCGTGCTGCAGCGTGTCGGCAATACGGCCGTCCAGCGCATTTCCCAGAAAACCGGCAGCACCTATCAGGCAGCGGTCACCCACGAGGTGCTGGGCATTGCCGGCGGCGGCTCCGACGATTGGAGTCGGGCGTCCCTCGGCGTCAAGTACGTGTATACCGTGGAGCTGCGAGATCGCGGTGCCTACGGCTTTGTGCTGCCCCCCAAGTTCATCAAGGACACGGCCCTCGAGGGCTGGACCGTGGCCGAGACGGTGGCCCAGGCCATTGGATAATCTCTGCGTCTCTGCGCCTTCACCAGGATGAGGAGTGCCTGTCTGTCTGAGTCGGAGTGTGTCCAGTGATTTGATGATTAATTATTTATGTCTGTGTGAGTGCGAGTGTGTATCTGCGTGTGCGTGCGTATCCTTCATCCTGTGTGGCAGGAAATAAACAAATCAAAGCTATTTATTCATAGAACAAAAAAACACCGAAACTCAATTAGTTCCCGGATTGTTCGTTGTTCATTGCTGATACTGTAATCGGTACCATCGATAACTATCGATCAATAATCGATTGCAGGCCAGAGCTTAAATTACCCCACAAAGATGGAACATCGAAAGAACTAGCATCCCCCGACCCAAGTATTAAATGGAAAGACACATAAAAATAGGGGCTAATACCGCAGGAAGTTCCCCCGTGCAGGAAGTCGCTCAAGGAATGAAAGGGACCTGTACGAAGGAGCTTATATACAATATTTAGATATCCCCACTCACCGTGTCCTCATCATCGTCTGTGTTGTCCAGCTGCGACTGAAGCTGAGCGTGCTGAGCGGCCGTATTGTTGTGCATGTCCTTGGGCGTGGACTCATCCGAGATGACCGACTCCGAGGGCAGATTGTCAACGAAGGCGGCAAATCCTTCGCCGCCTGTCTGGCTGTCCAGGCTGCCGTTCAGCTCGTGTGGCGTCTGGGCCGGTGTTGGGGATGCTGATGACTTTGACTTGGGCCTGGTGGCATGGCCGCTTGCGGCTGATGGTGGTAGTGCTCGTGCCCTGGCCTGTCCGCCCGGCTTGGGTGGAGAATGCTCAATGCGGTGCGTGAAGCGAGTGTTCAGCCGGATGCTGCTGTGCGGTGAAGACTGTGGCGAGGACGAGGGCGTATGGCTTGGGGTCTGGTTCTGGTTCTGGGACTTTGCCTGTACCTTCGCCTGGCCCCCATCGCCGTTGCACTTGCCGTAGCCACAATCGCCACCGCCACCATCGTCGGCAGCGCCATTCAGCCTGGTTCGAACGGTATCCGTGGTGAGGCCGCCCAGGCGGAGCTGCTGCTGGATGAGGCGCTCCGCCTCCTGCAGCAGCTCGTCCACGGAGCGGGTGTCGGTGCTGTCGGAGAGGCGACTCACCTCCTGGAAGATGCTCTCCGGATCGTCGTCCACGCCGCAGTCCTGCTCTTTGGCCAGGAAATCTATGATCGAGCTGCTGCCATTGAATTCCAGGCTTTCGTCGAGGCCTCCAGCCGCCACGCTCACGCCCATGGCCATGCCGACGCGTCGGACGGATTGCTGTTTCTGTGGGCTGAGCACCTTGGACATGGTCCCAGTCAGTCAGCCAGCAGTCAGTCGCTGGCTGCAGCCTTGGATGCAAAAAGGGACCAGCCTCTGCTCTGTCTTCCTCTGACCTCGCGTTGTATTCAGCAGGAGGAGCAGCGAGCAGCGACAGTAATTTGGGCGTAGAAGGAGGGAGGAAGGAGCCTGACGACCAGCCTCTGGCGTATGTCACGCCCACTTCCTCTTTCCTATTCGTTTTATCCTTTCTACGTTTGTCTCGCTCCCGTATCGCGGTTGGCTGTCTGCGTGTGTCCGTGTGTGTGCGTGTGTGTGTGTGTGTGGGCTCAAAACTCAACTCTGTGTATGTTTGTTTTACTCGAATTTGTTTGCTTCCAGTGTTTTTTTTTTGAATGAATGTACAACGAATTTAGCACTCCTTTAGAACGAACGAGAATAAACAGACGCGCACCTGATCGAAAATAAATTGCATCGCCGTCTCAGTAAAGGTGTCAAACCATCGATAGTATCGATATTTTACTGCTAGCCTCTACTATCGACGGTTTTGCGACTATCATGATAGTATCGAGCTACAGTCGTTGCGCTTTTGATATGTTTGGATTGGCTGCTATAAAATACGAAGACACATTTGTAAACAAATCGACAGGTGGCATCTAATTTTTAACAATGGACAAGTTCCTAAAAGGTTTCAATGGTTTTTTAATAATTATTTGGGCCCGATACTATCACAATAGTATCGATTGTTTTTTTTTCAAAACATTCAACGTTGATATTCCTCGAATTTGATATTCCGTTTAATATTACTAGCTAGTTAGCCCTCTAATCCCTAAAAAAATAATTTTATCCGAATCCTCAATAAATTTTGTTTAGGATTGGCTAGTTTTCAGAACCTATTTGGAATGGGATTGTTTAGATATTAGGGTTCAAACAAAAACGGCCAAACATAAAACGTAAATATTGACTAAATGTGACGTCATTGTTGCAGGTCGACCATTTTCTGCCATCATATGGACATTTGTATACCCTTTTCCTGTAAATTTGTTGTTCTGCCCAAGCTGCTTTGAAACATTAATATTAAATTTGTCTTAGATTTACATGTTTTTTTACCTGCTCATTCATTCATATCTATTTTTCACTTAACTTAAGTATCTAACATCTGGTTGTTATCAACTTTGACATTTTATAAAGCTGATAAATGCATCAATAAATGAGACCTGAACACTATGTAGCTTCAGCTTACCGTCTGGGAAATATTAAGCTTTCAAATGCAAAATTGTGATTTTTTTTCCGCTAAATGGAGTTGGCGGCATTTTTATTATACTTTTTACCGGTATCTGTAGCCGATTTGACGCAAGTTATAAATACAGGTCCCGGCCTTTGTCCACAGCATTTTGTCCGCCTGTTTGATACACCCCAAGTAACACGCCCCGAGCACAAACCGGACAGGCCGACCGCACACATAGTACACCTCTCCCCTATTTTTAAATAGTACACCCATCACGTACCAGCGAATCCAAAATACAGTGAAAAATAGTTATTGCTGATCGCATTTGAAATTAATGCAAGTCTGTGACCATGAGTGCCCTCCATGGCTTGCCCCAAACGGAAGTCTCTGGCGATACCCACAACTGCTACAAGGACTTCTTGCCGCTCCTGAAGAGTCATCTTTTTGGTACCATCTCAAATTACAAACAAATACATAACAAATATATTTATATTTTTTTTTTTTTGGTTTTATTTTTTCTTTCTTTTTTTTCTGCATGAACAATATATGACGTACTCCTAATATACATACATATATATATATATATATATATATATAGATATAGACTTTTTCACGTTATCGACAAATTTTAAAAACACAAAATAAATATATATTTTGTTCCCGAAATTGTTTCTCACTTTCTCGCGTAGCGTCGCGTTCGTCTCGCTCGCTCTCTCCCTCTTTTTCTCTATCGCTCTAATCTCTTCCACTGTCTCTCTGATTTTTGTAGCCTAAATATTACATTTTTTGTGGTTTTGTTTTTTGTAAACGTACACATTACATACATATATTTATATATCTATGGTATATAGTATATATATATATATTTATTAATCAGTTTTAGATTTATAAGTAGGGTGTGTTCTTTAGCTTAGGTTTAGGTTTAGGAGGTTTAAGTTTAGGCAATAAAATAACTCTTCTTATTTATGCACTTAATGCAATCCTAAAATTTCTCTCCTTTACCGCTTTCGTTACAACACTTCTCTTTCTCTCTCTCTCTCTCCGCCACTGTCTCTTTCTTTTTCGCGGTATTTCTGTCTGTATCTCTGGTTAATATATTGAGAGAATGCGTAATCCTAAGATTACAACATAAAGAGATGTGTATTTAATATATATTTAAGAGTACGAATAGGTAAAAAAAAAAAAACACATTAGAAATAATAACTATAAGACTAAGACGCACTCGATAAAATCGCTGATTAAACAATATTTACATGTTTCGGTAAGCAGTAGGGTTCAGTTTAGTTTAGGCTAATATTGCTTATGACTATATAACGTACACATATCAGTAGTGGATTTGGATCTTTGTGTTGTTCGGGTTCGGGTTGTGGTTCTGGTTCAGTATCGTTTCCAGTTACGGGGCACTGGCTACGGAATCGGTTTCTAGTTCGATTGGGTACAGCAGGGTTTTGTTCTCCGCTTCGCTTGCAGTTTGGTTTGGGATTACCGCTTTCCGCAATTGGTTTCTCGGTTTGCTCGGTTTCGGGTTTGTAGTTTAAACGCTGACCATGCTCAAGAGTTTGCTATCACTTTTGGGGGGTTAATACAAACGAATAAACACATATTCAATATTCACACACATTCACATTACTATCCCTATGTCCCTATAGCGGCTATACATATAAACATCTATATTTATATATATATATGTATTTATCTGCTAAGGATAATGTGGTAGCCAAGTGAAGGGGGATGGGTATGGGGCAGGGGCAGGGGGCATATACATATACACATATACATACACACACTACACACAAGTATAGATATAGAGTGGCATACAAACACATAAACGAATTACATAATCACAAACAGAATTATATTTTGGTGGTAGGCTGTCGACTCCTCCCTCCCTCCTCCTACTACTCTCTCATCTCACGTTTACAGCAATTATCTATGGCTGCTGTATGTCTTGTAGACGCGCGGCACACGCGTCGACGATGTGGGCGACGAGGAGGTCGAGGAGGAAGTGGTCGTATCCCCACTGATGCCCGCCCCCAACTCATCCTGATGGTCCTGCGCCGTTGTCTCCAGGTTGAGCGGCAGACCGTCATCGAGCTCGTCCGCATGCTCGTAGATGTAGTCGCGCTTCTTGAAGTTGTCGATGATGCGCTTCGTGGACTTCATGTGAGACACAACAGCCGCCTCCAGCTGTGGAATCGATTGATAACGAGCAAAGGGGGTTAGACAGAGACTTCTGGGAAAGAGCGGGAGGGACTACTCACGCTGGATGTCAGGTTCATGAAGGTGTGATACTTCTCCAGCACACCGACAACCTCACGAAAACTGTGGCCGCGCAACTGGCGCCGCACTATTGCCTCGTACAGCTCGTTGTCGGTTATCAGGTTGCCCACAAGAATGGCCGCGTAGCTGCCCTTGAGCGTGTGCTCCATGTGGTGGCCAGCGCGCTGAAGCACTATTAATGGATTCGATTAAAGATTGAATTGGATTGGACAGACAGACAGACAGGATAAAGCTACTTACGATTGTTGACCGTCTCCTCGACTTCCTCCTGTTTCTTCTTGCCCGTATCGTTGCTCTCCAGGAAGGCGTCGGTGTTCTTCTCCACCAATCTGCAAGGGCGGAATAACACAATAACAATAAACCTTTGTCCTGCGTGTTGCGGCATCTGGCGCCTGTTCAACTCACCTGGCAAGCTCCTCGCACTTGTAAAAGTACTCGATCAGGGCCTGGAGTGCACTGACTCTGCCCTGCACCGGTGGAGTGTCCGCCACATATTCGGCTGGGGCAAATGCCTCCATCAAATGGGTGCGATTGCGCGGCGTGTACATGCACAGATTGATCAGCAGTGTGAGCACCTGATGGGCGGTGGCGAAGGATCAGTACAAATGGATCAATAAGTCCCCCCTACGCCCCCCCCTCAATGAGACTCACCAAAATGCTCAGCTCAAAGACACAGTTTTCGGGAATGTAGTTGCCTGAGAGCAGCAAGAGCTGAAAGCTCGTCTCGATCACGTCTCCACGCTTGCCGAGCAAATCGGCGCCCAGCGATGGATGTGCCTCGTTGAAGGTGTGCGTGAGGCTGATCAGCACCTTCATCACATTTATGAGGAGCTCGCGCATGGCCACGCCCGGATGCTCCTTGCGGCTGTTGCTGCCCGTGGCCAGCTCCGTGGTGGATGGATGCAACACCATTTGACGGCTGCACAGCCGATACAGCAGACAGAGTGTGTCGACCGCCCGGCCCTTGGCAAAGGTGAGCATGTAGCGCTGATTCGCCTCATTGTGCTGCGTGACATTCTCAAGGACGCGCAGGCAACGGGCCACCGTCTGCATGTTGTCCAACAGGACCGGCACCCACGTGATCTGACGCTCCATGTCCATGTCGCAGGCAATCACTGGCCGACAGAAATCGGATATCGTCTTGATGATGTGCTCCAGGCCGCCCAGCTTGCGCAGATCCTCCTTGAACCACTCGCCGGCCCGCTTTGAGGTCAGCGAGAGCAGCGTCTCCATGGCCAGAGTGCCCACCGTAATGGACTCGACATTCAGGTGGGTTCCCTTGCCCTGTGCCTTGATCTCCTCGCACAGCTCGCGCACCTTCTGCTTGTTCCGCTCGTAGTTGGCCCGCTGGTCCGAGGGTGCCGCTCCGGCCACACCCACGCCGTCCGCCTCCAGCAGATTGATCATCAGCTCGAGCGAGTCGCGGTCCAGGTCCATGTTGAGGCCCTCCTGCGACAGGATGTACATAATGGCCGAGGTGCACAGGCCCAGGCTCAGATCCCTGTTGGCATCGGACAGGGCCTAAAAAACAGACACGGAATACAAATTGTAGGGATCATTCCATCATTCCATCGAACTCTCCTCCGGGACTTACCTTGAAGAACTTTGTGACGACGCCATGGGCACGGACATGCATCCTAAAGGCGGGCATCATGCACTTGGTGGCCAGCTGGAGGGCGGATAGGCAACGTGTCGCAGGCGGATTGTGCGGCTGCAGTGCGTCCAGTATGTACTCAACGTCGTCGTCCATCTCCTGGTACTCGCCAATCTCCTGTATCTGATGGGCGGTCTTCACATTCCGCACCACCGTGTAGTACTCCTTGGTCTTGCGGTCCACCCGAATGGGACCGCTGCAGCTGCGCTACCGACTAGATTTCCGACGCTGCTCAAGCCAACGACCCGCTCCAGGCCCAGCTCCTCCACCTCGGCGGCGTCCATGTCGAAACCCTCCACCATGGCATGGGCGACGGGCATGCTGATCTGCTTGGCCGAGCTGCGCGAGACCTTGCCCAGACCCAGGCCCAGGCCCGGACTGTCGTCGCGCAGCGTGGAGGAGGAGCAGCTGCCGCTGCTCGTATTATTATTGGAGGAGGGGCTGTCGCAGAAGTCACCATCGGATTTGGTGGCGAGCAGGTGCATATGCAGCATATGGTCCTTGCCGCCCGTGGAGGAGACGCCGCCAGGTGCGGAGGCATTGCTGGCATCGCTGCCGGTGCCGCCGCCATTCGCCTCGAGGGCCGCATCCCAGCTGTGCTTGTAGAGGTGCCGCTTGGCCACAGCCGCCTGCTCGGCCTGGTCGGAGGGCACCAGGGCGCGGCTCTTAAAGATGCTGCCCTTCTTCTTGGAAATGACCAGCTTCACGGCTCCACGCTGCTCCGTCTCTGGCGCTGGCGGTGGTGGTACTGGTACCGTTGTCGAGCTGGCACCGCCCTCTGCTGCCGCTGTTGACGCTGTTGTTGTTGTTGCCGTTGCTGTTGTTGCTGGTGCTGCTGCAGCTTCGGCTTCTGCGGCAGCTGCGGCGGCGGCTGCTGCAGCGGCCTCTGCATTGGCATTGGCCACCTGGGTGTCGAGGGTGAGGGTGCGCTTGAACTTGTCCTTGAACTTGAAGTCGCGCGGCGGGGGCGACGACGAGGAGCCGTCGTGCTGCAGCGAGGAATTGTTCGAATTGGAGTTTGAGTTGTTTGACAGCTCGTCGGCCTCGTCCAGATCCGGATCAGGATCCGGTTCGTTTTCGTGGTCCGCATCCGCATCGCCATCAGCATCAGCGTCGTGCTCGGGCTCGGTGTGCGGAATTTTTGCGGGCGTCGGCAGCTCCTCGTCATCCTCTTCATCGCGCTGGGCAGCGGCATTCTCCGCGCTTGCGCCCTCACCAGCCGTTGCCGCCTCCTGCGGCACCACTTGCGTCACCTGCTGGTTCTTCCGCTTTCGCCCGTAGCTGCGCGCACCCGGAGCCGGGCCGCCTCCCTCCGCCAGACGACTGGCCTCCGCCTTGGCCGACAGATTGGCAGCTATTTTGTTGATATTGTTGTTGATGCTGGACAGATTGTTGTTGTTGGCTCGGGCGGCGGCATTGCGGCCACGTCGCGGCAGGGTCACCGCTGAGGTGGTCACCGTTGCGGTGGCATCCTCCTGTTCAGTGCCAGCCAGCGGGCCGGACTCCTCCACCTCCATGTTCGTCTCCGGTTCCACTTTCTTGGCGCCGCGAGTGCCGCGTGTGGTCCGCTTGGGCACGGTCACAGACGCAGCCACGGGCGATGTGATTGTCTCCGCTGCCTTGGCCCTGCCACGTGTCCGCGTTTCGGTGACCGCTGCCGGCACCGCTGGTGCCGCATCCACATTGTTGTTGGCCTTGCGGGCCCTGCCGCGCGTCGTCCGCTTGGGCGGCGGCTCGTCCACGGCTGGTGGAGGCTCCTCGGGCGCACCATTCACACGCGTCACATTGTCGCCGCGGAGAACGGCCAGGATATCCTCCTGCAGCGGTCCTGGTGCCACATCCGATAACGTGGTGCCAGCTGCCGCTGACCCTCCATCGATGGTCATCATCATGGACTCCAGGCGCGATTCAATGTCCGAGGGCGGCGCCACCAGGGACGAGTGCTGGCTCGACTCCAGGTCGCTGGTAATCACACTGGATCCCCGGCTCCGAATAACGCAGCTGTCCTCCTGCACGGCCTGCGCCAGCAGCAGCGGCGTGCTGTTTCCCTTCGAGGAGATGCTGCCCAGCACCGAGGACTGCGAATCAAAGTCGTGATCCGAGCGTGTTGTCGGCGAAATCACCGAGCCGCGTTGGGGCTGGATTGGCTGCGTCTGCTGTTGTTGTTGCTGCTGCTGGTGGTGCGTGGGATCGTTGAGGGCCAGGTGGGGTGACGGCGTCTTAAACTCTGAGTTTGCCTCCGTTGTGATGGTGGCGTGGGCGTGGCCGTGGCTGTCGATGTGACTGTCGCACTGGCCACTGTTCCCCCGCTGGCGATGTTGTTGCTGTTGTTGGCGCTGGCGTTGGTGAGCAGCTGCTGCTGCTGCTGCTCGAGCTGGGCGTGCTTGAGGTGCTTGTGCTTCTTGCTCTTGGACTTCTTTTCGCTGCGCGTCTCCTCCCCGGCTGCTTTGGCTGCCGCCGCTGCGGCTGCCTTGGCGATGGCGTTCCGGATCACGTCGGTCTTGATGATCAGCTTCAGGCGCTCCTTCGGTGGTTTGTCCGGTGAGATCTTCACAGTGCAATAGTTGATCTCGGGCGGCTCTTCCTCCTCCTCCTCCTCTTCTTCCTCGTCGGCGTCCTCCTCGGCGGGCTCCTCTGGCTGACGCTGCTCTTCGAAGCCGGAAGCGGCACCCGTTACCTCGGCCCCAGGCGGTCGCAAAGGTTTCACAATGATTTTTGGCGTAATTGCAGGAACTTTTTCTCTCTCGTCGTCTCTTCGATCCACCACACCACTCGCACCACCCGCTGTTCCAGCTGTCTGCGTCTGCGTCTGTGTCTGTGTCTGCTCTGCTCCAAATGGCTGCTCCTCCAGCTGCTGTTGCTGCTGGCTCTGGCTCTGGTTCTGGTACTGGAGGTGGTGCTGCTGATGCTGCTGCTGCAGGAGCTGTTGCTGTTGCTGCTGCTGGTGGTACTGATGGTGCGCTGGCGAACTGCTGGGCGGCTCCTCGCTGTCCGTGCTGACCAAACGCGAAGTGCCCTGCAAAATGGATTCAAAATTCGATCCGTTTTTAGAATCAAATTGAAATAATTTGGGTTCGGTTCGGATTCGGCTTTCAAATGTCTGTCTGTCTGTCTGTGTCGGCGGTGGTGTCGCGTTTCGTTTCGTTTCGTTTCCCCCAGGCGTCTGAAAAAACGGCGCCAACAACTGTGGCGACACTGACTGCTGAAAGAAGCTAGCCACAAGGTAAGTAAGGCCAACAACAGAAGCAGAAAGAGCAGCAGTAGGCAGAAGCACGAAGCCCGAAGACAGAAACAGAAAGAAAGAAAAAACGAAAGAAAGAACCAAAAAAAAAAAAAAAACTCCGTTTAATGTAAAAGCGCGCGTAATTTAACACTGCCGTTGTTGTTGTTGCTGTTGCTGTCGCTTTCTCTTTCCCACTCAGCGCGCCACTCGAAGTGCCAGAGAGCGAGAGCGCGAGCAAGAGAGCCGCCATAGAGAGGGGTGAGTGAGAGCCGTACTAGCCAAAGAGAGAGAGAGATCGCGGCTCGCTCTCCAAAGCAAAGAACGTTGCAAAAAACTGAGGGTACTCCACTAATTGTGTAAGTTTTAATATTTTATAACGGAATCAAATATAGTTGTGGTTCGTAGCGAAGAGAGCGAACGGATCGAACAACAGTAAATATGCACGAAATGATTTTCGGCATTCAATTGTTTAGAAATTTGTAAGTGCATATTGCAGGATTTAAAGGAAAATGTGTGATAATAAATATAAATAAAACTTGTGGATTGGAAAACTTGCTGCACCAACAGAAAATGTTTCGAATGGATGCGAATTGTATGGCATAAAGAGCAAAATGCTCAAGAATTAAAGCACATGAATATATATCGACTTTGAGCTGATCAAGAATGAATATTACGATACCCTCTAAATGTGTATATATATATAAAAAAAGGGGAATCTTATAAAAGATAAATAATATTATTATAATTATAAATATATTTATAATTATAAATTATATTTAAATTTAATTCCCGGACTATTCGATTTCAATGGATTTCGGTGAGGGAACTTTTCAAACAAAACTCTCATCCAATAGGAGGAAAATTGTTAAGGATTGCCTTTGGCAATCACACAAGACATGGAAATATATCTTTATAGCCAACATTCTGAATGATTGACCAGACACGTCTGGAGGCAGTGAGTGCCACAGGTGTTTGTCCAATATCCAGGGATTCAGTCAGACAGACAGGCGAACTCAGGCGGATGGGCAGAGCTAAAGCTACTCCTACGGTTGCTACTCCTGGTAGACCGCAAGGCAACAAGTCCTTAGTAATTTTATACCCCCCAATACCCGGGAGCCAACTTCGAGCTAAGAGCTAAGCCAGCGCTGGTTCACACTCACCTTGGAAATGCGCAGCACAATGGGCGGATGCTCCGGCGTGCGGGATGCACTTGTGGGATTCGTGGCGGAGGCGGTTGGTGGCAGCGGCAGCGTTGTCGCAGCAGACGCGGCCACAGCACTGGGCACCGTTGTGGGGGGCGGCAGCGCTGGGCCAGAGTCTGGACTGCTGCCGGCTGCTGTCGAGGTGATGGCTTCCGTGGAGGTGGCAGCCAATGCCGTTGCTGATGTGACCGTTTCCGTTGGGGTGCGCGACTTTGGAATGATTAGATCCTTGGTGGGCGTGGGATAGCGATCGTCCTCGTCCACCTCGCGATAGTTGACCGCCTTGCGGGCCCGGCCCAGTATGCGCGATGGCGGCGCCTCCGGCTTGAGCTTCTTCTCCTCCTTGGGCCGCTTCTTCTTGGTCGAGCGGGGCTCGTCACCACCCTCCAGATGGTCCGCGGACGCATCCAGGTCATCTTTGTCGAGGCCGAACGCACCTGGCGTGGATGGCGTGGTTGGCGTCGCCGACGTAGCTGCCTTCTTCTTGGGAGACTTGCGCTTCCGCTCTGCGGAGTTGCCTTTGGCCAGCTTCTGTTTGAGGGTCTCGTGGGCGGCGGCGGGCGTGCCGTGCTGATCCCGCATCGGCGACGTGGCGATGCAGTGCGGCATCTGCTGGATGATCTGGGCAATCACCTCGGGCGGCGCTGCGTTTCGTGACTTGAAGAACTTCTTGGGCTTGGGCGGTTCCGGCACAGACACGGACAGGTCGTTCGGATCATGGTCGTGGGTGGAGGCCGGGCTTTGGGCAGGACTGGCCGCTGCTGCGGCAGCCGCCGCCGCCGCTGCCATCGGATGGAGGGCGGAGAGTGTGTAGGTGCGGGTCGAGGTGAAGCCCATCTTGCCCCATTTTCCCACGGTGCCCACGGAACGGGCTACTGTCGGCCGGTTGGTGTTCTCCTTCTCCTTGCAGAGCGAGTCCAGCGGCACGACGATGTTTTTGCCCCAGCGCGACATCTTGGCGAGCTTCTGCTACTGCTGCTGCTCTGACTCTTCCTTCTGGTGCTCTTCCTGAGGCCTGGACTGGTTCAACGATTCAATGTCTTGGATTCTCACTGAAAGCGAACAAAATGCATAATTAATTTAACCTTTTTGCAACACTGTCAAGCAGCAGCAGCAGCAACAACAGGAGCATCCTGGGGCGGAGCGAGAGAAATGCAGCAACAGCAAAACACAACAAAGCGCGCGACCGTATGCCAGCGATTAGTGGGAGCGAGCACACACTAGTGCACACCGCGGACTGTCAGCGATTTCCAATTTTTATTGGATTCTCCAAACAACAAAAAAAAACACACACACACACAAATCAATTTGTTGCACTTTTGCTGCCATTGTTGTTAGGATTGTTTGCTGCTACTGTTGCTGTTGCCGTTGCCGTTGCCGCTGTTGCAAGTGTTGCATCTTGATGTTGATGGGACTTACCTCAAGCGAAACATTTGCGGCGGAGAGGTGGTGGTGGTAGTTTTGTTGTGCTGCGTTTTGCTGCGTAAATGCATGTGTGTGTATGTGAGAGTAGTGGACAAAATCTCTGTTGCTGCAGCATGTACACACACGAACACATATGATGTGGGCAATGTGCGTGCGCGTGTGTTTGCTGGATGAGAGTTTGGCCAGTGTGCGTGAGTGCTGTGCTGCTTGATGCTTGTTTGTGTATGCTGGCTTGCCTGTGTTTTTGTGTGTGTGTGTTTGTGCGAGCGAGGAATGCAATAAAACAAACGATGTTTGCGTTTGCGTTCGCCTCTCTTTTGCTTATTGGCGCAATTTTGTGGCACGCACGAGTTCTGGGCGATAGTTAGTTTTCCACCTAAGTAAATGCTCCCCACCCCACACCCGATATGATATCAATGGGGCTGGGACGTCGTCGCCATCTGCATCATCGACTGCAGCGTAGTTGTTTGTTGCACACACATATTTCGACCAATTTTACTTTGCCTTGCCTTGCCTCAGTGTTGCCCCAGCAGCAGCAGCATCATCTCCGCGTCATGGCGAGAGTCGGGGCAGGTACAACAGAAACAACAACAATAAGACATCTACAATTATAGCTGCTGCTGTCCGTTCTTCTTCTTCGCGTGCGAAACTTTAATTTTGCGTTTGTTGTGGCTTTTTTGCCAGCCGCACACTCCGAAACATATGTGGTGGACGAACGGGGGTATAGCGCGCTTCCAATCGATTGTATTTTTCACAATTTGTGCGAACAAATCTCACGGAAAAGTTTATTTTCTTCTGTTTTTGCAGAAACTACGGAATAGTGGGACCAAATTTTACTGCAGAAATTACCTTGCAAAACATCATGTGTAATCGATGCTTCATCGATGTTCTGCCACCACTAGCAGCCACTCACACGGTGCGTGCACATGCAACAAAAAATGTTTAAATTCATATGTTTTTCAAACAAATTTAATTTATATGCAAACTTTGGACGTTTTAGCAATTTTTGCAGAATGTTTCAGCAATATTTGCAATGTTTTTACGCGAATTTCCATGCCGGGGTATCGATTACGACCTGGCACTCGATTGCAGCGATACATCGTTCCATGCTATAGTCGCCAGATGGCGCCCCGACAATGGCGCGTAAATTTAAATGTATTTTGATTTATTGCTTGGTAATAATTTTAAACATTTCCTTCGCATTCTTGCGCCCATTCACAATGTAGGCCAGCGGATCATCGCTGCTGGACTCCATGAGATTATCGCAGGCCGTCTGATTAATGTCGAACATAAAGGACAGGTCGATGTGGTAGCGGGGCAGCTTCTCACGCAAAAAGTTAACCACATTCTCGCCCAGTGTCGGCTCGCGCGACAACAGCAGGGCGGACAGGTACCTGGTGTGCTTCTTCTTCTCGGCACAGTGCATGACCAGGCCCCAGCTCTGGTAGTCCGTGTCCAGCACATAGGTGTTGTAGACGCCCTCATCTGTGGGGTTGCAGACATCTCAATATCTCCATTTATCTCCATGCCATTTTCCCCACTCACATATATCCTCGGTATGCATCCAGTGGCCAGGATACTGGAACTCCGGTATCATCCAGGTGATGTTGCCCTGCATCTTCTCCCGCAGCGGATCCTCAGCAAAAATGTAACTAAAGTTCATCGTAATCTGATCAGAGGATAAAATATACATATATTAATAGAACTGTATGTTGAAGGGTTTTCAAGTGGTACCCACATGCTGATCCTCTCCGGTGAAGCTGAAGTGACTGCGCATGCAGGCGTATTCCGGCAGCTCCTCCGTGGATGCGTAGTACTGGACCACGTGCCAGCAGCCCATCATTTTTGCCAAATCAAAGTTCCGTATGGCGCGTACCTGCAAGGAAAGAGAGCGATAAAGAGAGAGAGAGAGAGTAGTTCAAATGTGTGTGTGTGTGTGTGTGTGTGTTGTCTGCTCTCCTCTCCGCATAGAAAGTTGTTGGTAAAACATTTGCAAGAAGAGAGAAATGCTAGGATCGCGACGCGTCGGCAACGAATACTTGATACCCTTTCGAATTCAATGTCAGCCATGTTGATAAAGTCAGCTGATTTCATTCATAGTTTTTTTCTATTTGAGCTAAAAGCATAATTTAACTCATGAATAATCGATTCCTCGCATTGATTGTCTACCCAAAAATGACACCCAAACAAACATGGCCTGGCATGGATGCGTTCGCTGCACTGCAAACATCAGAGAACAATGTGTATACCTTCTTCAATGGGTAGCACTAGTGGCGAGAGAGAGAGAGAGAGAGAGAAGAGCAGCGAAGAAGTACCAGAAACGGCGGCTGGCAGCAGACGAAAGCAGTTAGCGCTGTCACTGTGATTGACTACTGACAGTCCATTGAGGAGTCGTACCCGGAGCCGTAGTCGTAGTCAGACTCTGATTGATGCAGTACCCCCCGCGCCAGAGACGGCAACTGCCCCCTTCCCCAGCCCATGCCACAGCCTGCCATAGGTGCGTGTCTTTTGTCTATTCTTTGTTGATTGTTTTCTTGCGGCTTTCAGCCTGCACTTGTGCACCACCTGCAACAACGTGCAATTGTCGCCGTCGCCAGCGGAGAGGGACAGGGAGTGGATGGCTGGTTGGGGCTCGGGAACAGGAGCGGGAGCGGGAGCGTGAGCGGGAGAGACAGACAAGCGACAAGAGACGACGACGAAGACGACGTCTGAGCCACTTAGAAAGTGTGATTGATTTTGGCATCAGTGTGAGCCCATTTCTTGTGCTTTTCTATGTCCCACTCATTCTTGTCGGCGGCGGCGGCGGCGCTAGAGATGGTCCATGCTCGTGAATCGATGATTAGACATGGCAGGTCAGGATGGAGCAGGTGAGCAGCTTGTAAGTGGGTAAGTCGCTCGTGAACAATGATGCTCTCGTGACTGAGCAAAAGGTAACCCCCGCGCACCACGCGGCTGGTGTCATCTCTAACCCGGCATGTGCGAGTGCGAGTCTGAGTGGCTGAGTGTGTGCCGCGGTATGGCTGGGCATATTGATGAGCCGTTCGAGATGCTTTCCTGTGGCGCGACTGCTGTGCTTAGAATTAAATCAAAGCGCTGCCAAAGAAAGTGATCCAGTTAGGAGAGGCGCGTGACCAGGGATGGGACCTGTCTGTTCGTCAACCCAAATCGAAATTCTAGGGTATTGCCCCTCCCACTCCCCTCCACCCAACCACCCTCTGGCACTCACATGAGGACAGCGTTCGCGCTGGTCCGACCGACTGCGTCCCTGGGCCGTGTAACTGTTGTACTTCAGCCAGGGGGTGGCGGTGCCGCCGCACAGATTAACCATCTCCAGGAGCAGCAGTGGCACCAGAAGGAGCAGCGCAGCCTTGCGCAGGAAAGCCATGATCCAGGCAACAGAAAGAGAGAGTGCTCCTCGTTTTGATATTCCGCTGGGATGGGACGCGCGATGTCGCTGCCGTTGTGTTGTCGCTGGCACTGCGCCATACCGGGAATCGGCGACACAGCCTCGAGTCACAGCAGCGGAACGGAACGGATTCGGATGTTTTTGCGGATAAGAGAAGCCCCAGCCTCCCCATATTGCCACAGAGTTCGAGTTCTGTGGGGAAGGCCCGCCACTCTGTTGCGGCCGTTGGGTTCATTATCGGGCCGCATCAGGGCTGAGCAATTGGCCGTTTTCTAGCTAGATATTACTTTTCATAATTATTATTTTACACCAAAATAAGTTTATTTCTATGGCAGTTTTTTTGCGGGCTAAAGAGTTAAATGATTTAATTTATTTTACGACATTAATTTTAAGGAAAGATTCTTCTACAAATACACATTCCTGTTGCCTCACACTTGGCGGCTTCTATTGTGGCAAGTCATCTCATCTCTTTCATGGGGAATATCTGTGCTGTTGCTCATTTTACTATTGGAATTTAATCAGACGGGAGTTCTTTCTCTCTCTCTCACATAGTTGTGGGCGGGGGTGTGAGTAAGCTGTAAAAAGTGATTGCCGCTCTTATCAATAGAGTACGAGCAACAGCAACGTCCGTTCACGACCAAGTCCAGTCAATGCCTTCCGTCATCTCATGCACACAATCACACACACACACATGAACGGTGGAACGGGGACACGGAAACAGTCCACTTCTGCTGTGTGTTCGTTTCACTGTGCACTGCACTTGCACTTACATTTTGCAGTGCTGTTGTATGTCCCACTGTGCCACTCACTCTCTCTCTCTCTTCTGTCTATGTATTTATGTGTAATTCAAATTGTGAGGCGTCTGGCATGGGACCGGACCACTGTGGCTGTTATTGCTGTGATTGCGCTTCACTGTGCACTCATCTTGGGTCCGGAATCGGCTCCAGGCGGCGGCTGGGGAATTATTTTTGGATCGCAATTGCACTCGAGTTTGGCATCTTGTTTTCACTTGTCGCGTGGCCCGATGCGTCTCCCAATCTGGCTGCACTTCCCGGCTGCTGCCGCCTCGTACTCGGTCTCTTGCTCGTACTCGTCCCGGCCCAAACGAAGGCAACTTTCTCGCCGAAGAGAGCGAAAGATACTCATGAAATTTTGGCTTAACTGTGCGAGGGGGTGTGTGTGTGGGGTGCAAGGGGGGCAGGTCTGCTGGCTGCCTGTTGCCTGCAGTTGTGTATGTGAGAAAGAAACAGGAAACATTTGAATAGGCCGCAAATTTATTCTTTACGATCCCCAGAACACCAGATCTGGACACTTTCTCTTTATTGCGAAACTTGTTGCGCTGCATTTTCACGTTACCATCCAGTGGACAGGTCGTCCTCAGCAGCAGCAGCCGCACCACCAGCAACAGCTTCTTCCGCTTGCGTTTGCTGCAGCAGCCTCTGCCTCTGCTCTGCCTGAGCCTCAGCTTCTGCTTCTGCTGTCTGGTTTCGTTTGGCCAGCCCAAAAACGGCGCAACTTTCGTCGCATTGCGTTGCGATGCGTTTAGGCCATGGCCATGGCCGCCAGTTCCGGCTTCTGCGTCCAGCTTTGGCTTCATCTTCAACTCCAGCTCCAGACCAGACGGACTAAAACGAAAAGCGGCTTTTTATGCGAACAACAAAACATAAACCAGAAGAAAGGCCTGATTCTGGGTCGAATCTTTATATACACACACACCCTTTATGATATCCTTTCTATTACAGCCATTAAAACAAAAACAGAATCAGATTTAAGTGAGTCTGGGAGGAGTATGCTCTCTCGGTGTAGATGCTTCCTGCTGCGCGTAGCAAACACTCTCCTCTGCAAGGGTATGACAAAAAACGAAACGAAGCGAACGCAAAAGGCCAGCGAAAGAAATGTGTCTCCAGAGTCAGCTTCAGCTCTTCTCTCACTCGCTCCCCGCTCGCTCACGCACGGCAGGCATATCGCCTGCTCTCTCAGATAACTGTCATTCAGTCATTGTTTGTGTGTGCGTGCGTGCGTGTGTGGATGAATGAAATCTCCGCTCACGCATGGAATGGATGGGATGGGCCAAGGGTTGTTGCCAAATGCCATGCAGGGTGCAGGAGGGGAGGTGGGTAGGATGTTTAGGTGCAAGTAGGTCGGCGGCTATGCCATTGCGGGGTACCCGGTTAGCCCATATAAACCAAGGCAACTTTATTGTCCACCCGCCCACCACCGCCGCTCTGCACCGTGGTCGCATGGTGGTTTTGCAGTAAAATCGTCAAGCCCAATACCGTTTGAATGGTTCCTCGCTCTCGCCTCACACCACTGTGGTGAGCGCTCTGCGCACCGATTTTTCAATGAACAGAGTCGGAGATTTGGTCAGGCCACCCGACCGCAATGGCCACAACAGGAGCCGGCCAGAGGCTAATGAAGATCACAGACAAAAACAATGCCCATGCTGGAGTGGTGGTTGTGCGGGCAGTGGGCAGTGGGGAGCGGGGATACTTCATGCTCCACCATGCCACGCCCAGGCAGGTGAGGCAGCCGAACAGGTGGCAGGCAGACGGAATGTCCAACTCCCCGGAATGTCAAACGTTTATTTGTTGGTAATTAAATTTGAAAATGATTTAAATTTCACCAGCGAATATTTCAAATTGGTCTTGACACTTTCTTCTCTCCCGTCTTGGCCCACCCGCAAGCAGAGCCCCCAACGGACTGACCCCTCCTCACTTGCGCGCGGTGAGCTATCTACGGGATCCATCCGCCTGTTTGGGGCTTAGTTTTCTATTTGCAATTGATCGATGTTTGACTGGCACTCGGCAATAGCGACAGTAGAAACAGAAAAGATTCCGCACTGACAACAAAAATCGAAATCCCAAATATGCCGCAGGCTTTTTTAATGGCATTCCAGTGCGCTGTCGATGTCTGACTTACGCAGGGGATTATCTAAGGATTGAATTCGACCCCCTGCAAGTGTGCCTTCCAAACTCTCAACAGAGAACTGGGAGCAGCTCATTGATCCAAGGCAGTGGTAATGGCATAATATGTTAGCATAGAAGTCGCGGCAAGGGCCGCGGCTCTACTTTTCTCCCAGTCAGAGCTATCTCTGCGATCAGAGAGATGGGAAAACAATGAAGAGAAAAAGAGAAACGAGACGAAAGTGAGAGTATCGGACAGGGTGGTCTAGGTAGATACATATGTGTCTGGGAATCAGTTAGTCTTCCAATCTTCAGTGCCAGACTTTTTGTATCTTATAAATTTATCTCCCATCTCAAATCCTCACCATTCCTAGCCTACCTTTAAGATTCTATACTCCTCATAGTGAACATCATCTGAGACTGAACTCAAGAGGGACACTTGATTTCGTGTGTCCTGCACTGCTGGCTCAGCCCAAGCTACCCAAGGATCTCTCTCGTTCCTTTGGCCACTTTCCCTTTTCTCAGCTTGATCCAAAAAAATCTCTCGGGCATTCTGAAGTTGATTACTATTGCTCTCCACCCCAAGTGCGTCTGTGTGTATGACCAAGTATCAAGTATTAACAATTCAATTCACAGCCAAAGTGATGCTGGGGTCCACTCATGGTTTTGAGCACCCATCTGGGGGCAAGCCTTCTCAATTATGCACCAACACACAGATGGCGACTGAGGCAGTGCCGTGCGTGCCCTTCCTCTGGCCACCAGCCACCAGCCACCAGCTCCATCATTCATCATCTTCTAGACAAGCCAATGGGCCATCAAGTGGGTTTCGTTTCGTTTCGTTTGTTTGCGCATGCGCGGCACATACAGCATCGATATTTCAGGCCCAGGTCCCAGTCCGAGTGCGACTGCGAGTCCGATTGCTGCAGACGAAGATAGAGGCTGAGGCACAGATGGAGAGATGGAGAAGACTTCACTTTGGCTGGCTGCTTCGTGCTGCTATTTGGTGGTCTGCGATTTTGTTTTCATTTGGAAAGTGGGTGTGTTTGTGTTGGCCATGGCCCACGCCTCGGCTCGACCTGGCTCTTACCCTCCGTTTGTCAACGCATTGGTCATTCCATCCGCATAGAGCGGATTCTTTGGGCCATGGGAAAACGTCTGCCGGAATGCCGGCATGCTGTGGCATGCCACTGGCCAAAGTTTTAGGAAAAAGGAATGCAGCCGATCCTAGAGCTGTACGATAATATCTATAAATGATATATATTTCCATTATTAATGTTAATTTGCATTAATCGATTTTTGCTCTTTAGCTGGCAAAGGATTTTCCGGGCTTATCTATGCTTCTCCATGGATATATGCTCTATGCTCTGCCACCAAAACAAAGACCCTTCGTTATGAAAGTTCTTCGGTTCATCGCTCGACAATGTTACCCCAAAAACTGGGCCCCCAACCAAAAAACCATATTCGAATAAAAACTTTCGTTGCGAGAATGTATCTCGGCAGTGTAATATTGCGGAACTTTCATAAACAGCCAGCCCGTATCAGAGCATCCCAACCTTCCGTCGATCGTTCGATCCGTTGGCTGGATTGGCTGGGGCGGCAGTCCGCACCTGAAATTCCATTTGGTGGAGGCAATGGCACGGGCACGGGCACGGGCAAAGGCAAATGCTTCCCAGGCCAGGCCTGGTGTCTGGTCAGTGATGGCCTCGGGGCTGTGCAGATGCTGAGATGTTCGGCTACAGATACAGATACAGTACATTCGATGCGTGCTGGCTTAGATTGTTGCCAAATTGTATGGTGGAGGAGGTGGCCCCTCCCCACCATTGAGAGGTTCGGACTGGTTCGGCTGAAGAATCTTTTTGGACAGCGGCTAATTGACTTTCAATGTTGTTTTTATTTTCTTTCATTTCATTTTGATTTTTTCTCTCTCTCTCTCTCTGTCTCATTGTCGTTGTGAGAAAGTGAAATTGATAGGCAGACAAGTGGCTCTCCCAGACTTCGACCTGTGTTTCACTTAGGTTGGGAGGGCGGGGTATGGGTGGGGGCTGTTGCTGCTGCTGGGACTGCGACTGGGACTGATGGGATTCTAAGGAGACGCTTTCTAAGTCACTTGGATGAGTTGCAGTTGCAGTTGCTGCAACGGCAACAACAATGGCACTTGCAACAGCACCGCACAGCTTTAACCCAATTCTTTTTCTGCACCACCACCACCCAGGCACCCAGGCACCCGCCACACACACCCACAGCAAAAAGCGTCTTCTCATAGCCTAATGGATGCCATTGCTACTGTTTGCTGTTGGGTGGTGCGGCTGTTGTTGTTGCAGTGGCAATACTCTACATTGTAGTAGCAACGAAGACTCAGTTGCTCGGCTGCTCAGCTGCTATTTTTTTTTATTTATACACTATATTTATTATAAGATTTAAATATTTATTCCGTTTTAAGTACTTTACTCCGAGAGTGGAAATATTACAATATTGAAGTGTTCTTCACTTACTTAATTAATATGAAAATATAGATTGCTGTAAATATATGTCATATTCGTTGCATACTTCATATTTGTTTTAAATATACATTTTTCATACCCGTACTTAAAATAAATGTTTTCCATGCCCAGTGGATGTGTGCACGGGCTGAAGTTTCCAACCCAAAAAGTAGTCACAGTCTGATCGAACTTTATTGCCGGTCTATATAGCATGTCAGTCTGTCCTCCGTCTAGATTTTTTATTCGGCCGTCTGCCGTCTGTCCAGTCCGGATTCGAGGTACATCAAAAATATAAATAAACCAAATGGTTTCCAGACCATGTGATACACAAAACTATTTCAAAATTTTACCCCCTCCGCCCCCACAAAGGACGAAAATCTGTGGATAAACAATCTTTTAATTTGATATCAAAATAAATATTATTTAATTGAAGAAGCTCTAAGTACAACACTGCGAATCTAAAGATGAATCATAATAATAGTAAGAATAAACTCTTTTTTGAGTACGGGTATAAATATATATAATATAATACATAAATAAAATAAAATAAAAATATCATCTTTATTTTAAAGAGTTTTATATTTAGATTAAATATAGGCCTAATTTAAAAAAAAAATATTTTAATAAACTTAAGTCAATATCAAAATTGTATTCAATTTCAATATTTTTATATATGCAAGGAACACATTTTAAATTTTAATTGTACTATTAATAAATAAATAAATTGCTCACGAATAGCCTGAGCTGAGCTGGCTTGTATTGAGGCCTATAGTATTATTTGAGTTAGTTATTCTCTTAAGTCGAAAATAAAGACAGAGCTCACAGGTAAAGAAGGTACTGGAAATAAATAAATAAATAAATTATTATAAGCTGCAGCAAGAACTTACAAGCTGGGGAGGAGGAAGGGCAGTCAATGCTTCGGTCACAGCTTGCAACTTTGCACCTAGCAACGTTTTTTGTTGGCGGCATTTTCACTTTGGTCGAGTTTCAGCCGCTTGTGGCGGTGCCACTGCCACTGCCATTGCCACCTTGTAACCCCGCCTCGCGTTCGACAGAGATATATGCAGCTCTGATGGCTGCCGAAAGGTTATTTCAACAATAAAACCCCAACAAAACAAAACAAAACACAACAAAAACACATGCAACAACAATAACTGCAGCAGCAACTGCAGCAGGCAGCAACAACTGCAGCAGGCAACGACAGATGACAAACGCATGCAAGCGGTGATGATGAAGTGTCAATGCAATGAAAACTAAACCAATAAATTGTGAGAGCGACCCAAATAGTTGGCTAGAAACTGGCGTGGCAAAGAGGATTTGCTTTGGGTTTGGGTTTTTGGGTTTTTCGGGAACCTCAACCGGGAGCTCTCCCCCCCCTCCGCCACCAGTAGAAGCAATAGCTACAGTTAGCTATCCATCGAATGACCCATCCCCAATGGCAGATGCAGTTGCGGGAATTCGCTGATGTTTTCACCCAACTTGGCGACGCTTTTTTTTTCCTTTTTTTTTTTTTTTTTTTAAACCTTTGGCTGGCACTGCCACCACACACACAGCACCACATTTGGTCAGTACTTGCCGCAGCACTCTACCTCGCCTGTCTCTCTCTCTCCCTATCACTATCACTGTCTCTCTTTCTCCGTGTGTGTGTGTGTGTGTGTATGAGAAATTGAAGCGCAATTCAAGTCGGCGGTGAAAGTAACAAGATACTTTTAATAAAACATCTCTCGGGTTCGTTTAAGATGCGTGCGTCGTGCACACACACACACAAGAGGCTCTGATGCTGCGGCTGTGCCTGCCCTTAGCCATGGCCTTTTATTCCACTGACACTGCCAGTGGCACCCCCAAAAAGCAGACCCACTGCAATACCAAATAAGAGATCTCATGCAAAGCTAGCCAATAATTGAGCAAGTCGTGGCCAGACGATCGCAGGCTTGGGGTAGACTGACTGGCGCGTGTTACTTAATGTGTGTGCCCCAATAGACGGGGCTCGAAGGAGGATAGGCTGCTGCCCCAGCATCAGCGCTAGCCCCACTCCACTCCACTTTCTGGCCGAACCGGAGCACGCCAGCCAAATCGAATTGAATAGCATATCGGATCAGATCGAACCCAGGCGATGGCGATCGCCATCGCCAATGGCGATGGGGATGGCGATCCAAAGCAAAGCGAGTCGCCGCGACGAAATTACTCCAATTTCGAAACGAGTCTTTTTGGTCATATTTAGCAAACAGGAATCGATACACACACGGGCCGCGGCGCCCCTAAAAAACTCAAAGCTGCAAAGTGGAATTGAAATGGCGATGAAATGCCTGCCTGGCCTACCTCTGCCTGACTCTGCACTCGGTGCACAGTGGGCCAAAAAGGAGAGAAAACTGGAGCAGTCGTTATAGCCAAAATTGAAATGGACCGGGGCCGGTGGTTTGGATGGATTCAAATTTACAAAAAAAATTACAAAAACATGTCTGATATTTAATATGCCCAAGATTTTCCATTGGGGAACGACGTAATAAAAGGTAGAAATTGTTACATTTGCCACTGATCAGTTTTCGGGAATTGATGAGGAGAAGAGAGAGGGAGATAGAGAATATGTGAAATAAACTTTACTGGCAAAGGGGGGAGTCTCGTCTCGCTGAGCTACAGGCAGCAAGCGGGAAGATGGGAAGACGGGAAGACGGGAAGCCTCTAACAATAACAATTCGCATAGTTACGGATATATTTACGGAAATACATATCACTTAAGTCTAATGAATACCAGGCATTTGGTTTGCTTTTGATTTCAATTTGAAGTACTCGATGTGGGAGGAAGTACACAACACAGAGAATTTGGCAGGCTGCTAAGGCGAAGAGTCTCACCTCACAGTGTCTCCCACATTGAGTTGGGCATTTGTCGGGGCAACAAACAGTTTTCCTGTGGCATCCAGCCCCACTGTCGCTCCCATTTCGCATCAAATGCGACCTACTGTGCGTGGCGGGATAGCAGGTTATCAATTGCTGTTGCTGCTGCTGTTGCTGCTGCTGCTGTTGCCAATGTTGCTCATCCTATTATTTCAACAAGAGCAAGTGCAGCAGCAGTACGTCGTTGTTGTTGTTGTTGTTGTTGCAGCCGGCGCTCTGTTGTTGTTGTTGTTGTTGTAGGCCATGCCAAATGCGGCACTTGGCAAAAATATTTTATGGAAAAGTGGAACAGTTGATGAAACATTACAGCGACGCCATCCTCTCTCTCCCTGGCGCCCCTTTCCCCGTTTCCCTTGCTCTCTCTCTCACTCTGTCCCACCCTGCCCCTTTGCTACCCTACCGCCCCCCACCACCCTGGAGTAGAGCGTGTGGCTATCAAAGGGCGCCCACGCCCATGTCTTGCCACAGCTTGATTGCTGGCCACAAATCAGCAACAATTGGAGCATGGGCCGTGGACACTGGGCAGTGGCTGCATGCGGCACGTGGAGACATGGCGGGGAGGCAGGGCGACGGGCAGGGGCTGCCGCTGTGGCTGGGGCAGGGGAATAGAAAGTGCAAACAGTTAGAGGACTTGTCCCGATGCAATTGTCGTCGTCTGGCTGCCTAGCGATCGTCTGCTTCTGTAACCCATTGCAACTGAAAGTTGAAGCTGAAGCCGAAGCTGTCCAGTCCCGTACCCGTACCCATACCCTCACCCGTAAGCAAACAGACAACTTGGGGAAACCGACCAACCAACGACGCATGCCACAAGAAGAGGCAGTGGCAGCAACCGGCAAGCTGTACCTGAACAAGTCGTACTTGTAGCTGGAGTTGGTCTTGGTCTTGGTCTTGGAATTGGACTTGGCCGACTGCCACACTGAGCGACTGCCTTGCCATACCTTGCCTTGCCTTGCCGAGAGCTTCGCTTCGGCTGGGGCGTCGTGTATCGTGTATCGGATCGGATCGGATGGGTCTGAATGAAAAGAAGAAATGAAATTTCGCTGCTGCCGTCGCCGAGCAGCCGAGCAGAGGCTGCTGCTGCTGCTGCTGCTGCGCATGCGAAGTGTTCCGCTACGAGAAAGCAGGTGTATGCAGCATTCGGCGCTAACCCACGGCGCGGACCAGACGCGTTTCTCAGACGAAGCTCAGGCCCCCCATTCAAGTGTGTGCGATCCTACCGCTATCCGAAATCCGAGTCCCAGAACAACCAAAAACCAAAAAACACCAAAAAAACAAAAAAAAAAAACCGATAACAAAACAAAACAAAAAAAAAAAAAATACAATCAATACACAAATCGATCGATCGATCGATCAAAGCAAATAACACATAAAACAAAAAAAAACGGGCAATAACCGTTTGAAGCGGTTATCAAAACGGTTAATAAGTGGAAGGAACAGTTCTCTTCCATTTTTTTTTTTTTTCGTTGCTGTGTCCTTTTTTTGTGCATTTTCTTTCATTTTTTTTTTTGGAATTTTTTTTTGTCTGTTGCCTTGGTGGAACTTTGCGCGTGTGTCCAACACAGAGATTAAGTGCTCCAATTGGACGTCTGACGACCGTTAATTGACCGCGTGCAACTCGCAATTAATCGCAGTCGCTGCGCCTCGTGCACCGCCCGGTGACTCGAGCCCCTTTTGGCTGCGACGACAATTGTCCACCCAGCATCAGAGGCAGGTCGAAGAAGCAACAACAGCAGCAACAGCAGCAACAGTAACGGTTACTGTTTACCAGCAGTAAGTGCAACAGTTTTTCGAAAGTTGCCACCACATAACGCAAACGCATCCTGTTTGTATTTGCCATTGCATTGAGCAATTGGAATTTGGAAGTGGAATTCGAATTCGAATTGCAGAATTGCAGAATTGGAACAGCGAAATTGGGCCAGCAGCGTGGAAGGTGAGTGCAGAAGGCAAGTCCTTGCGAGCAGCGCACACGGAAGTGGAATCAAGCGAATCAAATCGATAAGCAGGAGCAGCAACGAGCACAATGAAAATGATAAATTCAAAGGAACTACGAGTAGTACCTTCCCCCATCCAGATAAAGAACTCTTTAGATATTTCCTTTCCTTTCATTTCCTGTTCTGCTGTTTGGGAACAACTTGCTGAGAAAGTTTTTTTCCACTCTTCTTGGAGCCATCTTTAGAGCTGGAATGAAAGTCAAGTAGCACTAGCATTTTTCCAGTTTCCAGTTCAGCACCAGAGGACATGTTCAAGGTCACTGGCACTGGCACTCGCTCGTCCCACAAAAACCTTCCCTTGAACGTGTTCGTTCTCCAGCGCATCTCTCTCAAAGAACCACTCTCTCCGTTTCCTTTGACAACTCTCAGACGAACAGATTTCAAGATCGTCTGCGCTCTCTTTTAATTGGCCAACAATGCATTCATACGCGTTTATTTGTCTGGGCCCCATGGATGACCCACTTCACTTATGGGGAAACCTATTAACACTTCTCACCTTGCCCCCAACGCCCAACCCCCAGGCCACAACACTTCACTTCACCTCACTCACCGCACTCCAAACCCAACACCTTTTGGGCTGGCGTTGTGCGCGGTCATTAGGCAGATTCTTTCTTCTCTCTCTCTCTCTTTTTGAGTTTTTGTTTTCACTTGTATGCCGTGGGTGGAGCTGAGGGGAATGGAAAAGGGGTGCGGGAGAGACAATCAATCATCATTCAGCTAACTGGAAAATTGCTAATAAATTGCAATTAGCAGCAAACACTTTCATGAATGGCAATAATGATGTTAATGGGTGGAAGAAAAAAAAAAAAGCGAAAATCAAACAACAATTGAAGCACTTTCTTCGGTTATGCTTTAACCTCTCTCCATTTCTCTTCTGCATCGCTTCTTCCGCTTCTTTTACTGTTTCCTCAACTTCTCCTAATAACGACTGTAATCCTAAGAAAATATCAAATAATGTTAAACAAATTAATTACACATCGAATAACAGCAACAGCAAACAACAACAGCAACAGCAAACAACAACAACAAGCGCAGCAGCAACATGCAACACAATAATCCAACACAGCAGCAGCAGCAGCAGCAGCTGCGGCACAAACAACAACAGCGCTGCAGAAAACATCCGCATCAAGGTGGCAATGAAATCGGTGCTAAGAAGATTTGGCTGCCGCTTATCATTTTCCTTTCACTGCAGGTGAGTCGAGACGATGCAAATAATTAAAATCAATTTAAGCCTAAGCTGCAGACACAACAGCAGCAGCAAGCAGCAGAAAGCAGCAGCAGCAAGCAGAAGCAAGCAGCTTATAAATAGATAATTCCCATTAAGTACTGTCCAAACGAGATTCATGCTCGTAAATAGCAGGCAGCAGGCCAGAATTATTTAAAGCTTGAGCTTTGTGAGTGTTCGAATGCTTAGTAATAGTGAGGCTGCCAATATATTCGAATACTTACAAATATATGTAGGTATATGTATGTAGTACACATCAAGCTTTAGCTAAATTAGTCATAGAAAAGATAGAGTAACAAACCATGCCAGTTAAAACCTTGCAGCAGACATGCTTGTACAGCAGCTGCTTCCTCGTTTAGTCAGTACTTCAAAAGCAGCCGGCTTAAGCATCTCCCTCTCTCTGTCTCAGTTCGTCTGGCTGCCTAACTGCGTGTGCATATCAGTGACTATGTGTGAGTGTGTTCAAGTGAAAGAGCAGCCAGCCGCCAGGCCGCCAAGTGCTTGGAATGAAATGGAATGGGATGGGATGGGTAATTGCCATGACCTCGTTTTGCGCTTCAATTGCACGCGTGTGGCTTGGTGCTCCTCCAGAAAGTGTGATTGTGTGCCACGTATGTGTGTTTGTGTGTGTGTTACATTTGGCAGTAGTTCCTGTTACATTTTAAGGGGAACGTTTGCTACTTGAAAGGGAATTTTATCACGCTAAACAATCAACTGGAATTTGTATTGGTGATTTAATAGCAAAGTTTGCAAAATATTTTAGAAAATAAATAAAAAGAAATGGCAATTTCTTTTCCTGTTATAGCTAAACTAAATTAAATTAACCAACTTTGGACTGACGTAACTACATGGCATGAACACTTTGAGCTTAGACTTGGACTTATTTGATAATCCTTTCGGATTCCAATTCTTTGAATGCACTTCCACAAAACCAGTCCCACACCCAGCCCAGCCTCCCCCCCTCCCCTCCCCAGCCCCATTGGACATCCGCCAGCCACAGCATTCCTTTCTCTTTTGTTTTGACTCTTTTTCCCCGGGAACGGAACATATTAAAATTCCATATGCATCCGTGCCTCGGTAATACCCATCAGAAAAAATCTCTTGGCACCACAATCGTGACGTTAGAAAGTTTCGTTGCCTTTTGGTTTTGTTTTTGCCGTTGTATGGATGTATTCTGGGGCGATGACACAATTTGCGATGGCCGCAAACCGATTTCCCACTCCTTATGGGCGCTTTTTCCTGGTGCTGCTGGTCTGCTGGGCTGCTGGGCTGCCATCTCCAGCTGCAGCACTTCCTTTTCGCTTTCATGTTGGCGGCCGCATTGCCGAAATGCTGCCAAACTGCATAGCGTTCACCTTTGACCCCGCGCAATGTTGCTCTCAAGTGGCTGCCAAATTCCTTGCACGTCCCCTGCAGATTCTCTGCTAATGTTTCACTTTCTCCCGATTTGGTGCGCTGCCAGTCAGACCGACCCAAAGCCCAGACAGACAGACAGCGCCAGCCAGCATCTCAAGAGCTTAGCATTGGTCGAGGTCAAGATTAGCAACAACAGCCGGCTTTGGCTTTGGCTTAAGCTTTGGCTTCAGTTTCAGCAGTCGCCAGCAGCATCCAGCAAGCAGTATCCAAGTAAGCAGTATCCAAGTAAGCAGTCTCATCATTAGTTGTCTCCACTTGCGATTACAGCAACGAACCTGCACGGAACGTGTGGGGAATGGAACACTCGCACGACACTCTCCCGGCATACATTTTGCCAGCACTTGGCACACATTTCAATTAACGCAGCAGGCGGAGCACCAGCACCACCTATTGAGGATTGAGGATAAATCAGTAGGCACCGGCAGCACCGAAAATCATATCAAATATTTTGGGTCTTGTTTGGTATTCAAGGGGCGGCGCTTGTGCTTGTGCTTGTTCCATTCCCCTGTTCCCCCTGCTCGCGACGATAAATGTAAATTTGTGGCATAGAATTTCTGTTGCTTTCGGTTCGGTTCAGTTTTTGGGGGGGTAACTTTTTGGTAACTCGTTTGGCAATTGCCATTTACCATTTACCTTTTTGTCGTCAATCGTCAATCGTATCGTCTGCCGCGCGCGCTTGCCACATCACTTTCTACCAAACAGGATTGCTTCAGGATGCCTCCGTAGTTGCGACATCCCCCGATGCAATGCGATGGGAGCTGATTGCTGAGGCTGCGGCTGAGACTGCGGCAGTGGCCAAGGCTAAGGCTGGAGCTGGAGCTGATATTGAAGCTGGATGAGATGCTCTCGCGGAGATGCTCTCGCTGGCTGGGAGAAAGTTGTTTTTGGCACTGCGGCACAGATTTGCCCAGACGCAGCAGCAACGACAAACCATTTGGGATGGCAGCAACAACAGCAGCAACAACAGCAGCAGCAGCAAAAGTACCATGAACTGGACATCATCAGTCCACCTGCCCGCAATTGCAACTGTCTTTGCCTGCCACGGCAGCCAACTAATTGCCCTAATGGCTGAATCAGTTAAAATCCGAATAGCAAGAGCAAGCCATGGGCTGGAATCGAATGATTCCAAAACGATTGATTCTCCGATTACTTGTAAACGATAAAAAACAGCAATAGCAATAGCAATAGTCAAGTTAGCCAAGAGAAGTGTTCAGTTCGAAGAGATCTGCAAGGAGTTATGGCTTTGATGGGCAAAGGTTCAATGGAATATATTCAAGATTAGGTGTCTGATTAGGTAGCTAACATCCCAGCTATAATAGAGCACATATCAGCCCCTTGCGATCACCGCACCTCACCGCACCGCACCGCACTTCACTGCACCTCAATTCAGTGATTCCGTGTTGATTCGATTGTTGGCCCCGCTGGCTGCTGGCTGATGGCTGATGGCCGATGGCTGTCTGGTTCTAGTCTTGACATCGCCTTCTTTGCCAGGCGGATCTCCATGACAATTGGGTCGCCTTGCCACATTGCATGTGCCGCGCATGTGGCACACAGCCACTGAGAGAGGAAGATGCAGAGATGCAGTGAAAGAGTCAAGAGTGAAGTGAAGAGTGAAGACTGATGAGATGTGATGTGAAGAGTGCAGGGGAAAAAAGCGAAATTGTTGCAGTAGCTTTTCTTCTTGTGTTTCTTTTTTTTTTGTTGCCTTGTTGTTGCCTTGCTTTTTTTTTATTGCTGCTGCTGCTGCTGCTGCCGCCTTATGCAATTGAGTTGCATGCCGCATCCGCCACTGATGCGCCAATTCCACTTGACATTCTCCGCGCCAGTTGGAGGCAAGCAATTGGTGGCAGCTGAATATAGAGAGCAGAGCAGACCATTCATGATTTCTTTCTGTTTGTTTGTTTTTCTTTCTTTCTTTGTTTCTTACCCGGAAATGGGTCGCAGGTTGCCCTGGTCTTGGCGGACGACGTTGAGGTGGTGAAGGCCATTGCCGGCGGCCCCGATGATGATCTGGCACTGGCCCTCTCCGAGCACGAAAACGAACTGGATCAGATGGCACAGGAGTCAGAGCAGGAGCAGCAGCAGCAGCAGCAGGCCCAGCAGCAGATCCAAATGCAGGTACAACAGCAGCAACAGCAACAACAGCAGCAGCAGCCACCTCCACAGTCGGTGATGGTGCCCAAGGTGCAGGTGCACTACCAGCACAACATGCCACCGTCCCCGCCCCAATTGGGCCTCACATTGCGCAGTGAGTCATTCACCCACCACCCCCCCACTTGTCCAGCAGCAGATCTGTACCCCTCCTCCACGTTTTGCAGGCAACCACCAAAATATTCCACTGAGCTTTGGCCAACCCTTTGGACCGCCGCCACCGCCGGGAGCACAGTTCTACAAGGGCCCACCGCCGCCACCCCAACGCCAGTCCCAACAGCAACAGCAGCAGCAACAACAACAGCAACAACAGCAGCAACAGCAGCAGCAGATGCCACAGCAGGTGCAGGTGCAACAGGTGCAGGTGCCCGATCTGAGTGTGGGTGCGTCCAGCAACAACGAGATCTGGGCCTCGCCGGTGCAGGACATGCCCAAGATTGTGTCGCTGGATGTGAAGTGCGAGAAGAACGGCATGAAGGTGTTCGTGCAGTTCGACAAGCCCTTTAACGGCATCGTCTTCTCCAAGGGCCACTACAGCAACATGAACTGCGTTCATCTGCCGTCCGGACTGGGTCGCACCTCGGCCAGCTTTGACATCGGCCTGCACGAGTGCGGCACCGCCGGCAACACGGACAACTACAGCCAGGGCTATGGCCACGATCAGAGTGTGTCTGGCGCCGGCACCGGGGCGGGCACCTACTTCGAGAACATCATTGTCATCCAGTACGATCCGCAGGTTCAGGAGGTGTGGGATCAGGCGCGCAAGCTGCGCTGCACGTGGCACGATCAGTACGAGAAGAGCGTCACCTTCCGCCCCTTCCCCGTGGACATGCTGGATGTGGTGCGGGCGGACTTTGCCGGCGACAATGTCGGCTGCTGGATGCAGATACAGGTGGGCAAGGGTCCCTGGGCCTCGGAGGTGTCCGGCCTGGTGAAGATTGGACAGACCATGACCATGGTGCTGGCCATCAAGGACGATGACTCCAAGTTCGATATGCTCGTGCGCAACTGTGTCGCCCACGACGGCAAGCGGGCGCCCATCCAGCTGGTCGATCAACGGGGCTGCGTCACCAGGCCCAAGCTCATGTCACGCTTCACCAAGATCAAGAACTTCGGCGCCTCCGCCTCGGTGCTGTCGTACGCCCACTTCCAGGCGTTCAAGTTCCCCGATTCGATGGAGGTGCACTTCCAGTGCACCATTCAGATCTGCCGCTACCACTGCCCCGAGCAGTGCTCCGCGGAGACGAACCTCCAGGATGTGCATCACCTGCAGGTGGGGCCCGAGTCCCAGTACGGTCCGCCGCCGCCGCAGCTGCATGTGGACGCCTACCACGTGGCGAGTGCCATTGGCAAGCGACGAGATGAGCGCCGGGTGCAGCGTCGCGCCCGAGCCGTTGCCGAGCCGCAGGTGGGTCTCAATCGCATCATCAAGGTGGTGTCCTCCGGCGATCTGACCTTTGCCATTGACGAACAGGGCGGCGGCAATGCCACCAATGCCTCCGGTTCCGGTTCCGGTTCGACAGCGCCCCAGACAATGGTGTTCCCGGTACGTGAGGAGGGACTGATATGCATGACCACGCCGGGCTTTGCCATCACGCTGATCGTGCTGCTGGGCATCCTGGTCACCTCCTGTCTCACGTCTGCCATCCTGTACGTTCGCCTGCGCCCCTTCTCCACGTTCAGTGCCAAGGAGCGGGCCGTTGCCTTCACGAATCCCCAACTGGCAGCGGCAGCCGCCGCAGCCGCAGCCGGTGCACTGCCCGTACTGCAGCTGGCGTCGCCAGCGGATGTCCAAGGCACGCTCTCCAAGAAGCGGGCGCTGTCATGAGCTAACCCCAACTGTTGCTAGTTCCGGTTCTGGTTTTGGGTTAATGGGCAGCGCACGCTGGTTCCGGTTCTGCAACTAGTTCCGCTTTTGTGCGCTTTCAGTTGCCAGTTGCCAGTGCCGGGCCTGGGTTCAGTTGCGTCTGCGTCTGCGGCTCTTAAATTTGTAGCGTACGCTTCGTTAGTTTTAATTTTTGATACAAATTACATAAACATTAAATCAAGCCAAGTTTACTGGGTCACCTCAAGCCCTCCCTCCCCTCCACCCAACTGCACCTGCTATCTGCACAGATCCATTTACAAACCCCCGCTGCTGATTCGATTCCCTGCATGTACCCATGTTGGTGGCAGTCGTTTATCAATTATTATTTTTTGTTTTTAAGTTTAAGCCTAGGTTCTACTTCTTTGAGACGGTGCTATGCCATGCCACGCCTATATCCCCTAACCACCCCCCCTGTCCAAGTCCAATGTCCATCCACATTTTTAGCTTTCTCTGCACACATTTGATTCGAACTTTGGTTACTTTTAGCGTATTTCCGGTAAGACTCTCTCTTAAGACTTTTTAGATTCACATCAGACACAACACATACACACACACACCCACACACACACATACACACACACTTGAATTAGTCACTAAATATTTTAAGCGCTTTTAAGCTTTAAGTCTAAGCCTTAGAACATTTTCTGCGTCCCACTGTCGCCCATTTTTCGATGCATTCCGAACGATTTGAATTCTACTTTGTATAACCAGTTAGTACACCCACACACACACACACACACACACACCAACCCCTATGTAGTCCACTTATTTATTTATACATATGCAAACACACACGTATACATATAACACATACCACATACCACATACACATGCACATACACATAGATATGTATGTGCATGCATATATATGCAACCCTATATACATACATATGTCTTTGGTTTTTTTTTTTGCGTAATTTTGTAAGCGGCGCCAAGAGAGTGAGAAGAGAAAGTGTTCAATAAATTGTTTAGAATCCCTCAATTATGCATTTTGTTGTGCTATCGTAATATCTCGCTCCCTGCCACTGCCTTAGCTGCGCAATGGAGCGGCTGCACCTTGCTTGTGCGTCGAATAATAAATTTGTTTGTAGTCTGCTTTGGGGCGCACTCCATGCCAAAAGGTAATAGCGCCTCGCTTCACAGCCAAAGACAATCCAAGGCGACAGACAGACTCTCCAGGTAACGCTCTGACGTGTTCGTTCTACGCAAAAGAAAACTACGCATTTGTGCCATGCTCCTCTCTGGCCCCGTAGTCGAAGGTAGCCCGGCAGCGTCGGTATGGGAAACGAACTCGGGGCAGCGCAGTCGCCATATACGAACAGAAGAAAGAAGAAGAAACGTTTTTGGCTTCGTGTCCCAAAAACATGTGAGTGTCTGCGTGCCGATCCCAGGCACGTAAGCATGCAGCCCAAGAACTATTGCATTACCCAAGAAAGAAGATCGGATGCTACCCTAAATGCTACCCTGAATGCTGCCCTGAATAATCGTGCTACAGTTTTCAGTGTTTAGTTTCTTAGTTTAGTGTATTTTTGTTGCTATCGATGTTTACATATGTAAATAAATTGCAAATTCTGTGTTCTGTGTTCTGGTGGTAGTTTTTTTTTTGGCTTAAAAATGATTGTCTCGCTCTTATTTGTGCTCAGGGTTCTGAGCGCTCGGCGTCTTTTCGTCTTGGGACTTGCTGGGCGGCGGTGGCGGATTCTCGGCCAGCTGCAAGGACAGATCGTACAGTCCCTTGTGGGACGAATACGAAGCGCGCTCCTTCAGGTCGGGCAGCTTAAGTACGGCCTTGATGTGGAAACGGCTCAAGTCGGTGATGCGTTCGATGTTCACCACACCGTTGGCAGTGATCTTAGCCCTTCCGGGACAGATCGTTGGGGGGGGACTGCGGGTGTTTAGTGGTCAGCCCCTGATAGTGTCGCCTTGTAAAGTCACAGTAGTCATAGTACTTACGTATCGGAAATAATATTTCTGCTCTTAAAGTACTCGAGGAGCTCCTTATATTCTGGATCGTCTTCAGTTTGTTCTCTGAAAGAAACAGATGAATCAGCATTTGGATCGAACCATGGGCACACCCACTCACAGATCGTTCTGGTCAGACATTGTGGGATCTGCTTAGTTGTAGTCCTTCCTGGCTTTTTACTAAGAAATATATATATTTATACGTAGCTGTACAGCTGTGCCTCTGACGAATTTGATGAAATGACACTCAAATCCGACTGTAGTGCCTGTGCCTGCTGCTTCAGATAGTATCCGTCCAGTCTCTTCCTCTTTCTGGCACTTACCGAAAAGTTTGCTACAGTTTGAGTACTTTACAATAGTCAAATGTAAGGCAGTAGGATTTTAATTTTTTTTTAATTTTTATTGGTTTATTGGGGGAGGGGGAACTATTTTAAATTTGAAGATCCGAAAATTTGCTATAATTTTGCAGAGAGATTTACGACCATCCTCGCCACAGAGAGAGCACATACAATTTCCTGTCTGCGAGCTGGGACCTTCGCTGGCACACTCGGCCGTGGCCTGGAAATCTGAGACAATGACTAAAGTTTATTCTCGACGCGACGCGCATCCCAGTTCATCGTCAAAATCTTAGTTTTTATTACTCAACAAACCAAAGCGACTCTTGCACAGATTTGGTGCTCTCAAATTTCTTTGGGGGTTTTCTTTTTTTAATACCCGTACTCAAAAAAGTTTTTTTTTTGTGTTTTTAAAGGTATGGCTATTTTCTTTTTCACGTAACTTGGGTATCTTACATCTGATTGTAATGAAGCTTAAAGCCTAAAGAGCCTGAAAGCAGCAGCTATAAATTGAACCCAAGTATGTTGCAGCTACAGCTTACCTTTGGGGAAAACATTAAGCTTTCAAATGAATATTATATTATTATATTATTATTATTATTATCATATTATTTTTTATTTGGGCGCTCCCAGAGCCACCCCTTTTATCTTTTCTTTTGCTTTTATATATTAACTGGATGGTTCGTTGCTTAAACATTTGGTGGCACTTTTTTACCAGTGGCCAATTTAGTGGTTAATATAAAGTAAATTCAATTTATTTCTTTAATTTCAACTTAGCTAATTTTTATTCAATTGCTTTTCCATTTTTGAATTACAAATGTTGCACTTAATTTGTATTTTGCATTATAGACAGAAATGCATGCCATAAGCGGACAAATGGGAGAGAGTGTGTGTGTGTGGGTGTGTGTTCAAATAATTGTTTGTAATCCCACAAAATTCAAAATATGAATATTTTTGTGATGAAAATATGATGAGAATGAGCATTTTACTAGATGATTGCGTAAGTCAATATAATAATTTAACTAAAATTCCCCTAAATAAAAAAAAACTCGCGTTTTAATGCCAATTAAAAAAAACAAAAACAAAAAAAAAAACAAACAAAAACTAAAATTCTTTGTTTAAAATTCAATTTAGAAATTTCCATTTTGTTTTTTTTTTTTATGTGTCTTAAAGCTATAGCTTTATATCGTACGATTTTCTCAAAATATATATATATATATTTCTATATATGTAAGTATTTATATGTATCAATAAATAAATAAGTTTCCCTTAATCCTAGATGATGTGAACTCTCCATCGCCCAGCTCTCATTGCCATCTCTCACATTACTCAATGAGCAGCAGCACCGCTTCGGGGTTAAGGTGAATCTACTGATAAGGTGGAGCACGCCCTCGCGCTCTCAGCTGGAAAGAGAGCGCACTCAACTCACTCTCTCTTCGTTTGCTTGCATGCGTTGAGTGACACACGGGGTGTGTGGGTGGTCCCCCCACCCACCTTATAAGTAAATTCACCTTTTTGTGTGTTGTGTCTCTTTCTCTATAGTATATGTGTATGTGTGTGTGGTGTGTTGTGTGTGTGTGTTTTTATGCAATTTTTACGACTAAATGCACCCAAACAAAAAAAAAATGTAATGGATCGTTCCTTCCTCTGTTCGATCGTTCAGCACCAATACGAAATGTGAAACGGAACCATTTGGAGCGGGCTGGTTCGAGTATTGCATTGTTGCCCGGATACGGACGAGAAGCTAACATAACGGGCGCCATCTCCATCTTCATCTCGGTATATCTCTCTCGCTCTCTGTCTCTCTCTCGCTCCAAACAAAAAACAAAAAAATAATAAATAATAATTTAAGGCAAAGACGAAGACGCAGGCCACAATCCAATCCAATCCGATTGACGATACTATCCGCACCGATCACTGAACCGTTTCATGCCCCCCCACAACGGGGCTCTGCTGCCGCATTTGCTCCTGCTGCTGCTGCTGTTGCTGCTCTGTGGCGGCGCAGTCGGAAGAGGCGCAATGTCATCCAGGAGGCGAGGGTGCCGGGCACCGGCATGGGCGTCTGCTTGTCCAGGGCCTCCTTCTGCAGCTGATAGCGATAGAGTAGGGAGCCGGCAACCAAGGCCGACACAATCGTCGCCGATATGACCACAATGAACAGAATGCTGAAGCCGGGCACGGGCATGCAGATGCCGTAGACCACCTCCTCGCTGATCTTGCCCTGGAACACGGTGACGGCCTCCTGCTTCGAGTCCGGCGAGAAGGCCAGGTCTGCCTCAGAGATGACGTCATAGAGCCCGCTGACTCCCACATCGGCGCTGCGCACCTTGCGATCTGAGATGACCAGCGAGCGACGACGACGCCGGCGACGCTGCGAGCTCTCCGGCGCCTCTGTGCTGGAGGATGTGGATGAGGGGGATGGCTCACTGGCATGCGCATCCGAATCCGAATCCAGATCGATATGATCCTCGCGCGACTGTTTCAGTGGCTCCGCCTGGGGTCGGTAGACGGGCCGTGGCACATCCTCATCATCGTTCCGGGGCTCCAGGGAGCGGGGTCCGGCCATGGGCACGCCCATGCGCTTCTGTGCCTCCAGCTGCCGCGGTCCATGGGGGAACTTGCCGCTCTTCTTGAGGCCCAAATACCGCTCACCATCGCCGCCATCCATGTCCGCCAGATCAGCGAGATCATCGTCCCCAAACAGATCGGACAGATCGGCCTCCTCCTGGTCCTCGTGCACGGGTCGCGGCTGCAGATTGGCGCTCTTCTCGTGAGCGCCACCATAGTCGCCAGCAGCTGCCATGCCCACGCCCTGTCCGCCGCCAATTGTCTGCTTTTGGTCGTGTATTATGTCCTCATAGAAGATGTCATGGTCCACACCCGAACCCATGCCCATGCTACCCAGGCTGCCCATGCTGCCAATGCTGCCCATGCCAATGCTGCCCATGCCCATGCCCATTCCCATGCCCATTCCATGCTGTGCCGGGGGCAGGGACAAGTCTCGCAGCAGATCGTTGGTGCTGCTGCTGCTCATCGCATCGTCCATGTGCACATCCTTGCGTTCGTTTGCGTTGGTCAAGCCGTGGCCCAGGCCATGACCACCTCCGCCACCGCCGCCGCCGTCACCCGCCACGCCCGAGTTCTGGCAGTGATCGAGGCAGCCGTGGCGACAGATCTCCACCTTGCACTTGATGTGGACACTGAGCGCGTCCGGGAACTTGAAGGCGTGAAAGAAGGCGTACGTGATGACGGTGGCCCGCTCGTCGGGTGCGCGTGCCTTGAGGAAGCGTGAAATCATCTTGGGCCGCAGCACGCAGCCGAACTCATCCGACAGATTGATCACATGCCCAGAGCCGTCGGAGGCCAGGCACGACTTGACGCGCATATCGAATTCACCTGAAGGTAGAGAGACAAAAACGAGAGTTAAGATCTTCCGCATAAGATCCATCCAGAATCCATCCAGAACATACCGCGATAATCGTTGATGGCGACAACGAGGGTCAGAGTCGAGCCGAGGGGCACAATGCCGCTGACTGGCGGCGCCCAGGGTCCCTTTCCATGCTGAATCTCCATCCAGCAGTCAACATTGTCACCTGCAAGCGGGAAAGGATATATGTATGGGTATCAAAGGAGCGAGTTGCAGCTGGCAGACTTACCGCGAAAATCAAGCTGAATCACATCCAGATCGGCTATAACCATCGGCGGCTTGGAGGCGGTCTTCTCGTAGTCGTTGAACCACTCGCAACGCAGCCGCTTTGCCTCGTCCCAGACCTCCAGCAGATCCTTGTCGTATTGCACGACTACCTGTGAGGGAATGGGCGTGGGGGATGGGTATAGGAATGGCATTGGGGGCTCATTATCGACTCGCGATTGCAGTCCACAGACGTCGCACTCACCGTATTCTCGTAGAACTGTCCGTTGAGATCCGGCTTGGTGCCGCATCGCGAATACGAGATGCGGAACGAGAAGAATGTCTTGCCCGTTGAGGGCGGCACATACACGCAACGCGGATCGCTATGTTGTCCTATGAACAGGAAAAGCCAGGCAGGATTAATACTCAGAATACATTTGAGGCTATAGGGGCATACGGGATACGCACCTTTGGAGCTAACAATTCCCTCGAACGGATGCGAGAATGTTAGATGCACGTCCATGTGATCCTTGCCGCACATCACCTCCAGGGAGACAATGTTGGGCATACCGTCGGGCCGGTCCATGGGCCACAGTTCATTACCAGCTATGACTAAACTAAACTGTAAGTAGGTGCAAGCAAATTAAAGTAAGTGGCAGGTGCTACGCAGAGTTGTGTGGGGTTATCGATTGTATATCGATGAATTTCATGCAAAATACTAAGTACTTCTCATCGAAGCTGCCAGTATGGGATCCCATCCAATCATCATCTTACTTTGACTCCTCACCCATTGCTCATTGTATTTTAGGCCAGACCTATCCTTAGTCCTTTCCATCCTTAGCTTTCATCTCCCATTCCATGCCCGTGCCACTCTCTCTGTCTCTGTCTTTGTCCCTGCTCGATCTATTTCTATCCATCTATCTCCTATCCAGCTATATCCTAACCCAATCCCATGCAGCATCTCTAGTGCCCATCTCTAGCCTTGTGGGTGGCATGTAACGGTTCGCGACTGGCACCTGGCAAACTTGTTGCCAATAAAAACGAAACGGAAATCCAGTCTCTGGCAGCAGGCAGTGGGCAGGCAGGCAGGCAGGCAGGCAGCCCCTCGGCCATGGCCAATGAAGGCCAATCGAAATGAGAAAGCGAATTCCATCTGGTCCGCATCCGTTTGGCCACGCTGCGCTAAACTGGTCTGTCTCCATCTCCTGGGGATCCCCATCCATCCATCCATCCATCCATCCATCCATTTGCATACTGATACCTTGGCCAAACTGCCTTGCCAAATGGATATGCTGGATGGAGATTCCGTCTAGTGGCGAGCATCGAGCATCGAGCTGAGGCTCTCTCAGTCTCAGCAAATTGCGAATGTGGAATTTTCATATGTACAGTGTACACACACACACATACGCCCCTCGTTCGTTCCACCTGCCTGTTGCACTTGTGTGCGTATGTATGTATATAGTGCATACATATATCTGCCCCCATATGAAGCGGTGCCACATTGTCTGGCAGACACAGCCACAGCCTCTCTCCGCTAGCCTGTTCAGCATACAATATTAGCCAGCCACTGATCTGGCAGCAATAATTGAATAAACGCAGCCATAAATATTACATACATATGTTAGCTTATTCCTATGCTAATCTATCCCAAAATCAGACATACATACATACATCAGTATTGCTGCCTCTGTTATCTTCGAGGCCATAATGCCATCGAGGCTATAATGAGGGCCCTAATTATGTTTCTGAGTCGAAACGGCAAAGGGTGCGCTTCACTCTTATTGTATATATTTAAATTTAATTACTTTATAATATAATATAACATAGCTGTTCAGTACAGCAGCTCTAAAGGGGTAGCAGCCCAGGTTAACAGCTCAGGTTAACAGTCCAGGTTAACAGTCCTGGTTAACAGCCTAGGGTGACGCTCTCTGCTAACAGCCTGCGGTACCCCTCTCCCATTTACAGCTCTCTGTTAGCGCTCTCTGACAGCAGACTGTTAGCTCGCTCCCGCACTGCACGATCCACACGACTCTCCGCTCTAGCGGCTCTTAGCTTGAAGCCTAGCCAGATCCGCCCTTCGCCTCCCACCAACCCTAAAGTTTGATGGGAAGAATCGATATGCCAGTAAGCTTCACTGGTTATGCTCCAATATCCAATATCAGGTCTCGTCTCCTATTTATTTGCTCTGTTATTATCTTGCACTTAAAATAGTATACCCAATACCGGTTCCCAATTCCCCCTCTCTATATTCTAAACAATATGCCAAATCATCTTGCAGAACTTATTCAACTGTTTCGTCATCAAATGATTTTTTTTTTTCCTTTTTTCGCTGATTCACAATGATAAACAACGAAGACAACTGAACCGATCCGAACCGTATCAATTCTCGTAGCAATTCTATCAACTGGCCAAACCTGCCGCACTAACAAAACACATACATACATACATTCATATGTATGTACATATATATTCGAGAATATGAGTAGGTAGATTATTTTATATGGCTTTTCGGCGAGTCATGGTTAGAAGCGTTCTATCTATCAGCTAATAGCAGAGCGCAGCGCAGCACTCTCCTCTCCATCGATCCCCGAGCCAAAGCCGAGAGAGGGCTCGTACCCGCACTTCGCCTCGCATTCGTGATTGCAGCTCGTAGCCAATAAAAGTCGAACCGTGGCTGAATGGCCAAACAGTTTGCTCCGCACCACCATCCGAATCACGCTCCCGCACAGAGATTGCTCGTTGCTCCATCTCTATAAAGAATCTAAACTCAAAACTCTACTGGATCATTATGGATCGCTGGCAAAATCGCGTTGCTGTCGTTACTGGGGCCAGTTCGGGTATTGGAGCCGCCTGCTGCAGGGATCTGGTGGCCAAGGGCATGATCGTCGTGGGTCTGGCACGCCGTGAGGAGCGGCTGAAGGAGCTGAAGGCATCGCTGCCGGCCGAGCAGGCTGCCCGTTTTCATGGTCGCAAGTGTGATGTGAGCCAGGAGCAGAGTGTTGTCGACACCTTCGCCTGGATCGATGCCACATTGGGTGGCGCTGATGTGCTCGTGAACAATGCCGGCATTGTGCGGTCATCGGCGGACATTGTCAATGGGGGCAACGGCCCCGATCTGAGGGCCATTCTGGACACCAATGTGCTGGGCGTGGCCTGGTGCACGCGCGAAGCCTTCCGCTCGCAGCAGCGGCGCAATGTCCTCGACGGACACGTGGTGATCATCAACAGTGTGGCCGGACACCGGATCCCGAACATCGGCATCAGCCTTGGCATGTATGCCCCCTCCAAGCATGCGGTGACAGCCCTGACCGAGGTGCTGCGCCAGGAGTTCCTCCACAAGAAGACCCAGACCAAAATCACAGTAAGTCTCCCCGTACCCCCTAAATTTTTTGCTTGCATCTAACCCAAATCCCCCCCAATGGTCCACAGAGCGTGAGTCCTGGCGCCGTCGATACGGAGATCATTGACAAGCACATACTCGAAGCGATGCCCAATCTGCCCATGCTGCGCTCGGAGGATGTCGCCGATGCCGTCACCTACTGCATTCAGACACCACCCAATGTCCAGATCCACGAGCTGACCATCAAGCCCATTGGAGAGTCTGTGTAGGGTATCAGGCAGCAGATCCGAACTGAACTGATCTGATCTGATCTTAGTGCTTAGTTTGCCTTAAAGATGCATCTACAGATATTACAATTTTTACTCATAGCCATACTGAAAATTCGGATTTTATTTTGGAGGTTAACTAATGAAATATCGTCAGATATATCAGATATTTAAGGAAAAGCTAGTTTTACTGCAATAAGCTTTTTTTTTTAGTGCCTAAGTGAAGAAAAGCAGAATGCTTTCAATATAATTAATATTAAATATCTGGCTCCGTATTGTCGGCTTAAAAAAGGGTGGCATCACTGTGCTAACTTTGAAAGTCCGAATCACCACTAGGTGGCCACTTCGGACTCCTACTATCCAGCGGATTGAGCGCGGAATCGGATCAGTCAGCGGATTGAATAGTGATCTACTAAAATGTTTGTTTTACGAACTTAACATGTATAATGTGAAATTATTTGGATTAGATTATTTAGATAGAGGGTTAAATCAGCAACTGAACAACTTTTATGGGAGAGTAAGATTCGAATCGTTTCAAGTGTGCGTTTATGGGTGTAAATCGGGGGTGTGGCACTGCCAATGACAATGTTAACGCGCTTAATTGACTGCTTTAAATCTACTATTTGCTACACCTACTACCACTATTATTCGTACACCTGCTGCTATCCTATCGCAATCGATATGTTCATTGAAGATAAGATCGTATGATTATTCTCTGATATTGCGCTCCAATAAGCCCTAGGTCAGACAATCAAACTTTAGTTTATTTATATTAGCAATCTGTATTAATTATATAGTTTGGCATGGCAGTAAGTAGATCGGTAGATAAGATTAGGATGAAGTACTTACCATTAAGTGTAAAATAAATATACAGCTACTAAGTCTAAGGTCCCACAGCCGTGTAGGACCTTTTTGTGGGCTCCACATGCTGGTGCTGTGGGCGTGGCGTTTGGATCTGCAACGAGGCGAAAGAGCAGTGAAAATTATTGGCTTACGGCTGGGGTATATTGCGGTGGGACTACCTCAATGATTTCTATATTAAAATTGCCGCTGAGAGGGAGAGTACTAGGCTCTCTCTCTGTCTCTTTCGAACTGGTTTACTAAGCACAGCAAGCACAGTGGGGCTAACTCTGGACAAACGTAACTTGAATTGCAACCGACAAAAAAAAAAAGAGAATCGTTTGGCTATTTTGTAGGGGTCCCCCCCTTTTAGATGTTCGCTTTCACCCACCACTGCAGTGCTCTGTGCCACAGTTCGTGTGGGCGGCCCAGCGGTAAATGCGGCCACTGAGCAGCAACAGCGAAGGCAACACCCAACCGGACCACGACACGAGCCCACCCCACCGCTCTCCCCCGCTGACAGCAATTGCAACTGTTGACTGGCTGCTAATGCCAAGTGCGATCTCGACTCCGATTCTCCATTACGCCCTGTCTGTCCATCATTTCGACCTCTGGTCGCCGCAGGTTGAAGCAGCCACAAATCGTGAGCCACAATAAAGTGAGACACACACAAAATTGCGGCAATTTCAATGATCGATCGATCGATCGATCGATTGAATGTTCTCCTGAACTCATTGCAAGCGGGGCAAGATCGATAGATCGATCGACTGAATTTTGGTAACCAATTGAGCAAATGGTAAACGATTGGATGAACGGGTATATTTACGTACTGTTCGTAGATCGTAGATCGTAAGTAGATCTGCCAGATCTTTTAATTCTTATTAGTTCATACGATTTTCTCCATCAAGTTTCAAGTCGTTTTTGGCTATGGAGCCTTTTGAAATTAATAAAGCAATTCATGGATTGCTTTATAGAAGGACTCTAAAAATTGAAGTTGCATTTCCAATGGATCTAGCTAGGCGTTTACTCCAATGCCGCCATCGACCGCATTCAGTTGAAGGTTTTCATGCAGTTCTGTACCTTTTTATCGATGTCAAACACTTTGCAGTTCTTCACCGATCTTCCTGCCATCGATCGCATTCTGTAGATGTTTCGTTAATCGATCGATGCCAATTACAGGCAGGCTTCCCTTCTACGGTTAACCTGAATTTCTGTCTTTTTTCTGTCTTTCTTTCCCCCATCCCTTTTTAAATTCCCCAATGCTTCGTGCACGTAGTCGCTGTCGATCACATTATACTCCCTCCGCTGATCAATTCGTATGTTAAATATCAATTGATAAAGGCCTTTCCCCTTTAGGTTTTTTTTTTTTTTTTTTTTTTGGTCAAAGGAGCCCAGCGGAGTAATAAAGATGTCGATGTGCGTCATTAGCGCAACGAATGAAGCTTTGGAGGGGGCGAGGGGAGTAGGGGGAATTGTGTTACGGTATCCCAGGCCAGAATCGCACTTAACCTGTCGCCCCCGGGCCAAATGGGTATTGGGGGTTGGGACAGCCGAAAATTGTTGGAATACGTAAAACGGCCGAAAATGTGCGGCCACGAAAAGAAGCCATAAACAAATTGAAATTTAATAAACGGCCAGGCGGCCGGCCAATTTCCCTGGACCTGGATCTGAACCTGAACCTGAACCTGGACCTGGGCCTGAACCTGGTCCGCTCTCTGATCCATTCGATCAGTGGCCTGGCCCCCAGGGGGTCCATTTCAACATTGCAAATTGAGGTGGCTGCGCTTGGTGAGTGGACGGTGGTTGGTTGCTGGTTGGTTGGTGGCTGACGAGGCTGAGGATGGTGCAATTTCGCGTTTGTTGCCCAAGCCTAACTGGTCGCCCCGTGAGTCACAGGAAAATCAGGCAAAAAATTCTGCGGATGAGACCGACAGCGGCACAGTAGGCAAAGAAGAACTTCAATGGCAAGGGTAGGCAATGCAGCTAATGGAGGTCTTCTATGCCGCCAACAAGATGTTTATCGATAGCTCAAAACTAGTTCTATTAAAAACAAAAAATTAGCGGATAAGAAATACAATTTTAATAAATTGAAATTTGAATTTGAGGTAAATAAAATCCGTTAAAGTTTAAAAAAATACTTTAAGCTTTATCATGGTATGAGAAAGAGCTACCACAAAAAAAAATAATAAAATAAATAAATTTAAAAAAATAACGAAAAATGATTCCTCCCTCCCTCTTCTGAGCTATTCCCATCACGCTCTAAGAACTCTAATCTTTCTGCTGACATTGGATATTTTCAATTAATTGGCAGCAACTCGGGACACTTAAAGGATTTGCACAGAGCACCAGCACCAGTACCTGCACCAGCACCTGCTCCATTGAGCAAACATCCATCCCACTAATAGATGCGCAATAAATTTCACCTGAAACGAACTTTCCAATTCGCACAATAATTCTTTCGCATTTCGATTGGGCACACACACAGAGGAGTAGAGAGCTGAGAGCTGCTGCTGCAATAAATATTTACATTGGCAATTGTTCAGTGGGTAAGCCAGCACTTTCCCTGCTCTGCCACCAATTAAAGAAATGCCGACAATCAATCAATCAATCAATCCGACAATCCGACAATCAGGCAGTCAGTCCAAGCCCACATCAATTCCATCGTGGGACAGGCGGGCAGTAATAATAAAATCTCATTTCGCGTCTCTGTTTCGTATCTCCTTCCCATTGATCGCCGCCTATTGTGCCTGGGCCTGGCACACACACTTTTACCCGGCAACAGGTGAAAATGAAATCGAAACTGTGCGAACAAAGCGCCGCTCGCATTCGAACATGAAAAAGATGATGAACGGCCCGCTCCCCCCCCTCCCACTACTACTCACAATTCAACCACAGAAAAAAATGCGGTCAACGGAGATTCTTCTCTCTCGCAGAACTGTAAATCGCTTGTTGGCGCCGGGGAGGGGACAGACAACCAACGGTAAATGGCTGATATGCTTATTTGTCTTTTAATTTGGAGCCAATTAATTTCTCTTCTCGTTTATTGTCTCGTCTCACTCGTGCATGAGTGAAAACTCCGAACTCGAGCTGGGCATCGAATTCGAACTTCCAATTCGAACTTGTACTCGAAATGCATCAAGCAAAGAGAATGAAACAGAAGCTGAGGCGAAGCTGCTGGATACCCTTTGCCCTGCAGATAGATCGCTTCCGTTTTAGCAACCATTCATACATAGCTGATTGGATTATCTACATAAACAAAACTTGCTTTTCCCGCAGTGTGCCCAGTAAGCCAATAATGCCAGTGCATTTAATAAAAAATCCACAAGCAAGAGATCTTTATCGAAAATCAACGTCGAAAATCATTCATGCGTTCCAAACATTTTAATCAAATCAGAATAGGGTATATAGAGAGCCAGGCCAGCGACTAGGTTAACTGTAACCCATTCTCTCTGCTCTCGCGCTCTCTTCGAGTGTGTGTGTGTGTGGGTGTGTGTGCTTGTGTGCGCACCTGGCCCAGCTGTTTTGCATGAGTGCAGGAGAGCGAGAGAGAGAGAGAGCGGTGGAGGGAGTGTTAGCGGCGAGGAATCAAAAGTCATCACAGAGGCGCCCAATTAAGAGCCGCCACATGGGTATGGGATGTGTTGGGATCTACTTAAGAGCGAATGCGGCGGCGGCACCAGGTCCGTGGGGCCTTCTCAGGCGCAGCCTAACTAAGTCAAAGAAAGTGCGATGCGGCGCGACGCGACGCGACGCAGTGAAGAGCCCCAGCGAGCGTCTGCCGCCGCGTGCTGCACGCTCTGATGGCGCTTAATTAATGATGCGGCTACCTCTGCCGCTACCACTGCAATTAACAGTAACGCAGCACACTTGCTGCAGCTGCAGAGGTGGAAGAACGGAAGAGAGGAAAAGTAGAAGTTAGTTGGACACGCTCCAAGAGATGAGCTGTACCGGTACCCGGTACCCTATACACAATGCTACAGTTCTGCCGATCCGATTAAATCCAATCCAATGCAATCCGATTTGATTTAACGTCGAGCGATGCAGTCGATCGAAGTGATCAACGAAAATTGCCGCATCCAAAAAGGCGATCAAAGCGCAAGCCAAAACCCAAAGTGAAGCCTCCAATCGCACCGCAGCGCAGCGCCGCACTTTGCTTGCAGTTTTCACTTTTCTTTCTTGTGGTGAATGTGGATGTGGATTGATGAATGGATGGATTGGATGGGATGGGATGGCGGCGCAGCACAATAATGGAAATGCCAGTGGAAATGGAAAAAATGGAAGTGGAAATGGAAATGGTTCGGTTCGGTTCGGTTCCATTGCTATTGAAGAGCGACCACTTTCGAATCGAACAGAGAGCAGGCAGCGGCAGCCCCCCCTCTCCATGGACCCGGTTATAACGGTACGGCGAACAAGCAGCAAACGGTAAATCACATGCCTATGCTTCATTGCTGTTTATCTGTTTTTGTGCTTTTAGCTGTTTTTTTTTTTTTGATGAGATATTTTTGTATGTATTTTTAGCTTCTGTTTTTTTGTTGTTGGTGCGGTGCGGGGCTCGTCTCATAGTGAAAAGCAGCAATAATCACGATAATGATAATGATGGCAGCACTACTCAGTCGTACGTTGGCACGGGATGGACGGGGTATGGGAAAATCACAAAACAAGGCAAGGCAAGGCAAGGCAAGGCATACGAGTAGCAACAGTAACAGTAAGGCCGAAATCCAAAATAAATTTTTAAATGGTTCACTTTCTTTTAATTAAACTGGTTCCACCAGACCCCCCCCCCTCCCACCCATCTACAGACATGCAAACCCCTTTCCATACACCAGACCACCCCATTCACCCCTCTCTCACTTGGACCATCTCTCTCCCCCACCGTTTGCCGTTCTCCAACCCCACCCCCCACACACTCACACTTCGGAGGGGGTCCATCCGCTGAGGGTTCCCAGGCGGAGGGGCTCGCTCGAAGCAAGTTTTTCCACTTTTTTGTTTTTTTTTTTGTTTAACTTAACTTGGCGGTTTTTTTTCGGGGCGCATTCTTCAGACGAACGGACGGACGAACAGTCGCCAAATGCAATTTTACTTTGTGTAATTATCCCGGCATGAATGTGCCTGTGCCTGTGCCTGTGCCGGTGTCGGTGCCGGTGCTGGTGCCAGTCAGCCACAAAACTAAACAGCCTGTGGGAAACATTGCATTGGCAAATTGCGGTCTTGTGCAGAATAAGTCTCCGCCAGGAAATGCTAAACACGGCTGAAGAAATTCTGAATCACAAATTTCAGACATTATATGTACATATTTATGTAATGTACATATGTATGTATGTATGTATGTACGTATTTATGTATGGCCCACCAGTTCGATCAATGAAATTACATAGATCAAAGATCATGGGGAACGCAAAAAGATATCCCTTAAATACTAACGTGATCCCATCTGGAGGGGTGTTCTGGAATCTGCAGCAAATGCCGGATACGCTCCAGCCAATCGCTGATTCATTGTGGCACTCTGATCAAGCAGAACCCATAGTCATAACCGCCAGGGAATTTATTTAAAGCCTGCTTAAAGTCTGTCTGCCAAATTGCCCAGAAAAGTTAGCCAAAGTTATGTTTTTGGTGCTTTATCCTCTGAATAATTTGCACAGAAATTTCCATGCATATTTTTTAGTAAGTATAGATCAGCATAGGTTCAATTTGTTTTGGGGGCACATCCTCTGCCAGGGGATGACTTGGCGGATGACTCATAATGCGAATTATTTGCTCACTCAAATGTTTTGAATTTATGACAATTTCAGGCAACAATTTGCCACCAAATCTCATGGGGAAATGCAAATGAAAAGTGCCACAAGCTGCACGCAGTGGGGAGACACAAGCAGGAGGGGGGCATCGTTGACATCGTTCCCAATTGTTGCAGCAGCTGTGTGCCACTACTGCCACAGCTACCATTCATTCTTAAAAAGGCTTTGGGTAAAGACCGAGAACGTGTCAAATGGTCCCAGTCGCATTCCCAGCACCGCCCCACCTCCCCTGGAAGACACAGCAACCGACTGTTGCAGCTATTCGCATTCAAATTTGGGGCATAAACCAAACAATTCATGCGAGCAAAAACTTTTGTCTGTCTATCTGGCGGCAATCTGTTGTCAACTGTGAGCAACGACATGACATGAGGCTGCCATGCGAGTAGCCAGCCCCAAGCAGTCAGCGCTCCAAAGTTCGCTTCAAAGTCAAGTGCAAAATAGAAGTGGAAATAGAAGTGGAAATAGACGTGGAAGTAGAAGTGGAGGTAGAAGTGGAAGTGGAAATGTAGCAGGTCCCCAAGGGCGGTAATTAAATCTTATCAGCGGTCCTGCAGCAGCAGGGGCGAATCCAATCTTATATTTGGCAGACTTTAGGCAGTAGAAGTTTCGGGATAACTTTCGATTTCAAGTAGGATTATTATACACATGAGTCTGTTGGCATGTGGGCATGTACCCGAAAATGTGGCACAAAAAGTTTCCATTTCATTATTGGAATGCTTATAGAAAGGCAAATAACAGTTAGACGCCGCGGCGTCTCTGCCATCTCTCCACTCGTTTCTCGCCTGATTGTTGTTGAATACAAATTAAGATTCTGTGAAAGAAAAGACGCTTGTCGTCGCTCTATCTGTATCCGCATCTGCATCTGCATATCGTACAGGTATTCATACACGTATTTCGTATTCGTATCTCTCTGCATATGTAACTACACACTCGTACATCTATCTGCTAGTGGGTCTCTCTGTGTGGTGTCGTCGTATCCGTGTCTGCATGTGAAAGAGGGGCAGTGACAGTGGCTGTGGCAGTGGCTGTGGCAGCATTGGGAATAGAATTTACTGGGTCGATCGCAGCAGCTCATAAATTATTCGTCATCAGCATCGAGCAGCGCGCATCGATGGTGGCTCGGTGGCTTGGTGGCTTGCTCAAAGCCAAACAATGAATGAATTTCAAATGAATCACGCAAACAGACAAACAGTGAAGACAGTGAGAGGCAGCAAGGGGAGTGATGGGGAGACCTTGACTCAGAGGCGGCTAAGGCTAAGGCTAAGCAGTTTAGGGTCCTGGTCACCACCCTCCCCACCGCCCAATAATGGCTAAAGCAAATCATTTGAGGCCAAACAAAGAGATAGTCCACCACAGACAGCCAAAGACACAGACAGAGACAGAGTTCGAGTCCGAGTCCCAGTCCCAGTCCGAGTCCCAGTCCCAGTCGGAGTCCCAGTCCCAGTCCCAGTCCGAGTCAGCATTGGTGTTGGTGTCGCAGATGGAAAGAGACGCCGCACAGATACTCGACTGATAGATGCCGTTTGCTGATCTTCGCCTTTGCCAACAAACAAACGGCGGATGGATCCACAGATGCGACAACGAGGCCTAGCCTAGCCAGCAGTTTGCAACTTGCAGCTTGCCAACTTGCCATTGCATTTATGGCCAAGTCGCGTGTTTCTTTGCTTTGCTGTTGCCAATCTCTGGCTCTGTGTGTGTCTCTTTGCCTGTTCCTGTATTGTATCTGTATCTGCATCTGTGTCTGTGTCTGTGCCACAAGAGTTCTTTGGCTCTGTCTGCAGCAGGAATTGAGTTTATTGTGCCACAGCGGCGTGCCTTGGATTGTCGCATCAGCTTAATTAGAATTCGAAGTAGTTAACGGTGCATTTAATGCGCTCCAAAACGGATCAAATGCATCAGCACCGCTACCACTCACTACTCAACAGCACACATGAGGCATGAGGCATGAGCCCCACTCCCTCCCTCCCTCCCTACACCGTGGAGTAGCCGTGTGTGAGCTCTGTTCCATTTATTGTACGAGTATCTGTGGGAATGTTCCATCAAGAAGAGCTCCCAGTAGCCTCTAGCAACTAATGGGTTATCTAGAGTCTAGTGACGAAAGCTGTCACAATATTGATTCCCCCCCACCCCATTAGATTGAGGGATTAATGATGATATTTGATAGTTTAGCAAAAGAATCGACTCCATGGGCCCCAATGGAACTTGATCTTTTTCTTAGCGATATTCTTATCCTTTTATAGATCATTTAATCTACTCATAAATTTGAAGCTAATTTCCTGCACAGCCATATATATTTTTAAGTTACGATTTACAATCCATTTATATGCTAATTAAGCGGTTTTAATCCTGCCTACGGCGAAATGATTTACCATAATATAATAGGTACATATATATTCAAGGTCATACTGCAGCTACAAAAGATCCATAAATGGATGATCAAAGTGCAGCATTGAGTGGAATGAGTACTTTAATCGATTAATTACATTTTCAACTTACCGATAGAGCTTTTTCGGATGATCAGACACAATTTCTGTGTGTTCTCTTTTTAGTTTTTCTGCTGTTTTCAATTCCTTATGCGAGTATATGTATGTTTGCCGTATATTTCTGGAACACTTAATATCAAACGGGAAATTGAGGCTGAGTTTGGCAAATGCATTAAAGAGAAAAAACAGAAGGAATAATTGTTTAAATATGTACAGAAGTAGAAGACAGAAGTGAAATCGGAACGGTACCGACCGGACCGGACTGGACTGGACCGGACCGCCTAACACGTAACGCAAATAAAGAGGAGGAATGGAATACCAGCAGTCGAGGCAGGCCACGGAGGCAACGGAGGCAACGAGGCAACCAGTCTGGGAGTCTCAGTTGGAACTGAAGAAGAGTTGAAGAACTGATTGGTGATTAGTTTCCATTTGACATATGTGTGCGAGGCAGATGCCTCCTCTGCCCCTGTCCGACTGTCCGACTGCCTGTCTATACCATCTGTTCAGAGATTTGGTCAATAATTAGTGCATACGAGAGATACAGGTGCAGCAGAAGCACCTGTTTGGCTGTTGTACGGTACTATGGTTGGACAGACAGCAGGATGGAATGGAATGGAATGGGGCATGGTTAGGAATGACTATGGGTATGATCCGACCGATGACGATGCTACTTTTGTTGGTCTTGTCTGGGTCTCGGGTCTGGGGTGGCACGTAGAATTTCCCTGTTTTTATTTTGTCTGCGCTGTGCTGTGTACGTGTGATTGTTATGATTATTATTATGTATTATTATTATTTTTCCACGGCTTTTGTCGCTGCTGGGAAAATCTGTGGAAAGTGCACCAGCCAGCCAGTGGAGAGACGAGACGCAAACGCGAACACGAACGCCGAGCACAGATCTCTGGCTGATGATGTGTTCCTTTTTTTTTTTTTTTTTTTTGCTGTGTGGAAAATCGTTTGGAGCTGCCTGCAGTCCGGGCTTTGATTTTGAGGTTGATTTTGGTTTCGATTCTAAGCTGGATGGAGGTGCAAGATAAAGAAGAATCAGACATAGAGACAGACACAGAGACAGAGCCAGCCACATTTGTGCTAATTGGGAAAATTAGAAAGCATGAAATGCTCGGCTGCATTTGCTGTCTAGCTGGTTAATCGGCTACCCAGCAGCAGAAGCAGCAGCAGCAATGGCAGCAGTGGCAGTGGCAGGTCCCAGTCAAGTCACCACCACCACCCTCCCTCTCTCTAGCGCACCGAGCATATCCTGGTTGAAGGCTGCACCATGTGTTTCACAGAAAATCCACACAGATAGAATATATGTGCAGCCAGGTGCCCAGTTTCCTGGCCGAAATCAAAGTGATGTCTTAAAATGCGTCATACATATATATGTACTTATGCACATATTTATGTAAATATGTATGTTATTTGAAAATACACAAATACGAGCCTAACAAATTAAGAAAATGCCAAGCGATCAGATCAGATACAGCAACAAACAAAAAACAAAATAAATATCACAAAAAATTCTTAACAGTTTTTGCTTTTGGCTATGGTTTTTCCCGGTGTTAGGGATACGGATTTTTGGCAAGTACGGAAGTGTTGCAAGTTGCAAGTACAAAAAAAAAAAGCACTCACTTCACTGAACTGGACTCGCTCGCTCGCTCGCTCTCTTTCTTTCGTTCTTTCGCTCTCGCGTTTGCTGTATTTTTTTTTTTTTATATATATTCTGCGCTTTGGCGCAGGTAACGGTAATTGTAAAACAACAACAACAAAAAAATACACTGACACTAGACACTGGGGGCAGGTGGGAGGCGATGGAGGAGGAGGAGAAGCCAGGCGGCACTTGGGCGTCGCAGTACTAAAAAAACGAGGCTCGATCACGATCCGAGCGGATTCGGACTCGGACTTGGACTTGGACTCGGATTCGTATGCCTGGCTCAATGCCTGGTGATGATGCGGTGAGATGCGATGTGGCAAACAAGCGGCCAAGCGAGCAGCACGTGTGAACTCGACGAGCGACGAACGCGAAATACGCAAACCAGCCAAGATACTTTCTTTGGCCTCGTAATGTAACTGTCGGGAACACAAGAAGAAAATCAAGCCAAGACACAGATACACACAGACACAGGTGCACAAGCCACGAGCAGAGACGAGCGCAGAGTCTAGCGACTGCGCGGCCAGAAGCTTCAGACTTCGGCTACGGCTGCTGCGGCTGCGCCATGAGCTTTCAGACACTGCTGGCTGGCTGGCCCCTGTTGGCAGCTGCACCAAATGAGCACAGTCACAGCCGAGAGAACTTGTTGCTAGAAGAGCCTCGCTTCTCTTTCACTGCCTCCTCTGGTTCTGCCACAGTCGCAGCCGCAGCCGCAGCCACGGCCTCGGCCTCTGCTACTCCTGCTGCTTGTTTGTTCTTTTAGTGGCACTTGGCCAAGCCTAGACTGAGACAGATATTGGACGGCGCGGCGCCGCTAATCAAGCGGCCTAATGACATAGAATCGCTTGCCAATTAGACGCGGCGCGATCCGCAATAAAATCTACCACTACACTGCCCACCACTCCAGCAAAGATGCTCCTGCAAACAGAGCAGACAAGGAGAACAAAAATTAAAAATTTATTTGCACACATTTTTATTCCCTGGCAATTGACTAGAGCCGATAATGAAGGGCGCTATAGAGGGTTGAACGTGTACATGTGCCCCGGTTTGCTCAGTTTGCTAGTTGCTGTTCGAATTCGATCGAAGCATTGCCATAAACCATGGACTGATCTGCTAGGGTATCAAAAGCTTCGGCTCCCAAAGCCTAATAGTTTTTGTTTGCTTCTCGTTATTTCGCCATAGCGACATGGCAGCAGCTAGTTTCTCTGTCGTAGATTTGGCGCACTTGAACTTGAACTTTCAGAGCGCACATTTTCAGCAGCGGGCGAAGCGAGACTGTATACCGTCGACTTTGAATACCCAAGCAAAATTAAGCTCTCACCAAGACAGAAAAACCAATAGACCACACCTGTTGGTGGGTATCGAAAAGCACATGCCAAAAGCTGTCGTGGATGTGGGAATACGGGTAGGGGTAGGGTAGCGGCGGCTGGCTGCCCCACGAAGATTGTAATAAATTTTTTGGGTTCCCCAATTGTGCAGCATTTATATTTGTGCAAAAGAAGGAAGAAAGAGGAGGGAGGGAGCTCTTTGCATCATAACGGTTGAATGTTGAATGCTGGCTGATGACAACTTATCAAGATTGGGGGACAGTTAGCGATCAAATTGATTTAAAGAATAAGCCAAAATTTCCGTTTCCGCACTTTGCATACCTGTTGTCGCCCACCTCTCCACCATCTCTGACGGGAAACGGCTGCCTATTCTCTCTCTCTCTCTCTGTTACACACGCACACATGACTGATGTGCAACGGTTTTTATGCTGGTGTTGTTCTTGCCTTGTGCTTTTCTCCTCATTTGCTGTTAGAGAGGCTGCTGCTGCTGCAGCTCTCTCTCTCTCTCTCTCTCTCTCTGACTTACTCTATCCTCCAAGTTGAGACTCTCTTTTGCAAACACACACACACACACACACACTCTCTCACTGAAACTGGGCACATTTAAACGGTAAACATCATGAAAGCATTTGGAAAGTGGTTGTGGTTCGTGGTGTTTGCATTTTGCATTTCTTCGCATTCTTTCTCTGTCGCTGCCCGCTTGCTGCTGCTGCTGATGCTGCTGCTGCTGATGATGATGATGCTTCTGCAGCAAAAGAAGAAGGAGAAGAAAAAAAGAACAACAGCAACGGTAATACAGACCGAAGACGGGGTTTTCATTTCTGAGAATTGATTGGCCGTCGCGGCGTACTCCACACGCCACAGCCAACAGCCAGTCTTAATTTCTTGTTGCATTCCTTTGGATTCTGTACCGCTGCAGCAGCAGCAGCAGCAGCAGCAGCACCAGCAGCGTTTGCAGCAACAGGTGCTGCTGCAGCCAGACCAAACTGCTGCTTCTGCTGGGCTGGAGCCATTGCGATTGTGATTAAATATCGTTTGTTGGCGGGCGTTGGCGTCGTCGTTGTTGTCCTGATCGTTCGTTCGCTTGATTAGCCTCAACATGGACAAGGTGTATCAAAATAGCGTTCTCTCAGCATTCTTAATCGGTATTAAAATGTCCAGCAGTTGTTTCAATGGTATATTTATGTGGCACTGCAGCAAAGTAGTTGCTGTTGATGCGCCATGACTGGGACAATGTGCTCCTCCCTGTCAGCTCTAGTCCTTCGTAACGATCTTCTCTTAGAATAGCACTCCACGTCGCGCTCTTCTCTTTCAAATCCACTACTAATACCACCCACCCCCCTCACCAAACTCCACACGAAGCATCAGTCTTCGCACTCTCCTCTCTTACACACTCCCCGTCGCTCTTCGCCGCACAAGCTCTGTTCTCATTCCCATTCCACGCATGCGCAGTCCACTTTTGAATTTGACATCATCAAGCAGCAGCAGCGCCGTCTCTGCCTCTCTCTCTCTCTGCCTTGGCCGTCGGACGTCGCCATCGCTGTCGCTGTCGCAGTCGCAGTTGTTCTCTCATTTCTTTCTTCCCACTTGGCGGGTAAACTATCGCCATTGCCTGTTTCTATGACAGGCATTGGCACACTTTGCCTCTACACCACCACTCCGCCCGCCCTCCATCACTGTCATTGCTTCTATTGCTGTCATCGTTGTAATTCCTCAACGCACTTGCCTCTGCTTCACGACTGCTCTGCTGCTGTCGCTACTGATGCTGCTGCTTCTGTCGCTGCTGCTACTGCAGGTAGTTCTTATTGGCATTGCCATTTGCCTCCTCTTCTGCGTCGCCGCGTCCTCTGTCGCCGCCGAATGCCCATTTGGCTAAGTCGACTATTTAACTATTTTTGCCATTTGGCTCGATAAGCTCTCAAGATGCTGCTCCATTTGGCTGTACGCGACATTTATCTCTGATTTTATTTTACGGCGTTGTCGTTGTCGGCATGGCATCCCACAGCCCCCATCTTTCCCCCTCGCAACTCCACGCAATTGACTTGTGCCACCTGTGACTCGCTAGAATCGAGGCCCTCGCCAGCGGTGCGTCGTGACCCAGAAGCAAATGAAGCTGAGTGTGCCCAGACATCGCCATTGTTGTCGCCGCCACCTCCGCCGCCTCCGCCAGCAAGCTAATGCCGATGCTAATTTGTGTCCATTATGGGGTTAGTGGGGCCCGTTCCGTCTTTACACGGCACCCCCCCTGACAAGATTGATGGCAGTCGAGTCAGGCCATTTGTGGCTGGCTTTGCGTCTCATTTTGTCACCTGCAATTGGCATTTTTGTGACCCCAACACAACTCACGCAAAAGGGGAAAGGGAAAAACCTTTTCTTCGTGATATATTTAAAATATAATTTGGTAACTTTTAGGTGGAAAAGCTATCTGAGAGTCAGTGTAAGATTGTCCACTAGCTTAGCCACTCATTTATTTTATATTAATAAGGCCTGGTGACCCCGAAAAATTGGTATCTGAGAGGAAAGAATTGCTAAGATGATACACGTCTGTGGTTTCATCGACTGTGGATGGTAGCACACTTAATGTGGATTGTGAAGGATATCTAGGTGCCTCGCTTGGCGCAGCTTAATTTGTATTTTTATCGGAATTGGTGACCCCAGCAGCTTTGCGTCAAGTTGGGGTGGAAGGTTGGGCGCCGGCCAGTTGAAGGCAAGTTGATGTGGGTTGTGTACTGGATTCACAATCGACTTGCATCACTTGCAGCCCCCACAGATGGCGCAGATGCTTTCACGATGGCAATGGCAATGCCGTTGGCTAATGTAACTGGCATTGGAACTGGGAACTGGGGAATGGGATTGGGACTCGTCGCACTGCCACTGAGACAGAGACTGACACTCAGACTAAGACTCAGACTGGGACTGGGACTGGCAGTTGTTATGTGGTTTTCTGGCCAATGCCATATAAGTCGAGAAATGCGCAGTTAGGCAATCAATGGCCAACGATCCAGCGACGCTTCTTGGGCCCCGATTGTGGCAGAGGGAATCACAAACTGCCATCGGAATCCGCAATGGCATTGCCACTGTCAGTGTCTGTGTATCTGTGAATCTTTGGATCTGTGCATCTATCTGGCTGTGGCATAAAAGCCGTTGGCGTTGGCTGTGGCTCTAGCTCATGCAACGTGTGTGTTATGATTGGCAACGGTTTGTTGCTTGGCTGCTTGCTGAGTGGAGTGAAGTGAAGTGAAGTAGCTTGGCTGCCTGGTTACCTGCTTGGATTGGTGGTCAGAGGTGCCGCCGCGCCGCCTCAGACTGTGACCAGCCGGCGGAGCAAATACCGTTTTGCTGAATAAATACGCACAAAAACAGCCACAGACAGCCAACAACAACAAGTGGCGAACCGATCCATAGATACCGTGTAGCGGAGATTTAATAATAATTTAATGTAACTTGATAAATATTTTAAAATTTCAAATAAATCATAAGCTCCAGTACATACTGACTAAGTACAGGTATAAGGGTAGAGTCACGGCAACAGAAGCGACTCACAACGTTCCTTCTCTTTTTTAATTTAATTTAATTTTTTTTTTCTGCTAACTATGAAAATTAATGGCCCATTTTGTTGTCTGCTGGGGAGCCAAGCAGATGCCAGCATAACTCTTATATCGGCTGAGGACAGTGACAAACAGCTTCACGCATTGTGTCATGCCACTCGACGCACTGAGCAACCCGGAGTAGCAGCTGACGTTAAAGTTGGTGGTGATGCGACGACGGCACTTGGAATGCGTTTAGTTCACCCCTCCACACAGACCCCGCCCCACCTTGGTCCGATCTGTCCGCTTGTGGCAAATGCTTGGGAATGTTAATGCCGCCGCCTGCCTTGGTGACAAGAACAACAACGCAGATGCGGCAGATGAGGCAGAGAGCCAGGAATGAGCACAAACATTTACCTAATCCATTTCCAATGTGGCCTGCTCCCGTTCCCGTTTCCCAATCCCAGAACCAAACCCAATCCCCATCCCGATCATGATTCCCCCTATACCCACAGACTCGTTTCTTTGCCCCATTGGGGTGTCAGCTGGTTTCTGTCTTGCTTTTCCTTTACTGTTCCTCTTAATGGGTATAAACTAATCCTACTTAGAGCTAATTGCCAAGATCGGTGTCGTTGTGGCCGTCACAATTGCCGTTGCCGTTGCCGTCGCCGAGGGCGTCGTTGTCGTTGTCGCTGTCGCTGTTACACTCTTGGTACGCGACTTCTCGGGCAGGAAATAGCCCAAGCTGCAGAGTAAGATGACCAGACCGAGCAGCCCCCAGAACACCGTGTCGCAGCTGGCGAAGAGCAGACGACCCAACAGATTGCTGCCGACCACCGCACCGAGGCGACCCATCATCATGATGAAGCACATGCCCATGGCGTTGATGTGCGTGGGATAGAACTCCATGGCAATGGTGCTAACCAGACCGCCGCAATTGCCAATGGCCATGACGACGGTCAGGCCGATGACCACCAGAGCAAATTGTTCCACATAGTGCAGACCCACCAGGCAGATCATTGTCAGAGCCATCCAGCCCACTGAAAGTGGACAAAGAGAGATATATCCTTCTGGCAGGACACTGCTCTGACTGCTCTGATACTCACTTAAGAGATTCTTCTTTCCGGTGTAATCAATGATATAGGCAAACACCAAATAGATCACTGTGAACGCTGCTCCAATGATGATCATCACCTGGTAGGTGTTCGTATCGACATCCATGGCACACGCCTCCGGGCCACTGTTGCCGGTGTTATCAAACTCCTCCAGCACCTGGCAGAGGAGCGTTGCTTGTCCGCCGCGTGCGCCCAGCTCATCGAGTATGGTGGGGAACCACATGAAGATGCCCTGGGCCATGCAGTAGACGAGGAACTGAATCGTACAGATGTTCAGTGTGTGCAACAGCCGGGAGCGATAGAAGAGCGGCACTGTCTGCCGCCATACGAGTCGCACGGCGTCGCAAAATCCGTGCACATCCGACAGACTGGCACCGCCACTCTCCAGTGAAATCGCCCGCACTGGATACTCGGAGCTGGGCCTGCCACTGTTCTGGCTGTAAATGGTTTTCAGTGTCTCCAGGGCTGCCTCGCTGTGGCCCTGCACCAGCATATATTTGGGCGTCTCGGGCAGCATGGAGAGGCCGACGAGAGCGAGCAACGAGATGGATACGTTGGCGATCAGCAGCACGCGCCACGAGGAGAAGCGCAGGCCCAGGACAATGGTTTCGATGCGTACAGGAAGAATGGCAATGGCCATGGCTAAGAAGGGAGACAGAGAGCGATGAGAGCGATGAGAGCGATGAGATGCCCAAGCAGAGAGCAGTGCAAATGTTGTACCCACCTGGAGCAAAGATCATGGACAAACAGAGGAAGCCCGAGAGCAGTGTTACATGCCTCACCCTCGAGCCGTTGCCATGGAACTCGCCGCACAAACTGAAGACGCACGCCTGACCGCCGGAGATGAAGAAGCCCGTGAGGAAACGGAACACGATCAGCATCCAAATGTTCACCGAAAAGCCGGAGACAATCGAACAGGCGGCGGCAAAAAAGAGCGCATACCGCAACGTGGTCACGCGGCCCCATGTGTCTGCCAGGAAGCCCATGGCATGGGAGCTGAGCACAACGCCCAGAAAACCAGCCGAGGCCAGGATGCCCTGCTGATCGATCGTCGGCTGGAGGTCGCACTTCATGGGATTCATGATCAGACTGACGCCCATGATCTCCACCATTACGGCCATGAAGCAGAGCCCACAGATGAGCAGCAGCTTGTAGTGGAAGCGTCCGACTCCCGTCAATGTGATGGCCGCCTCGAAGCTGTGCGGCTTGGGCGGCTGCGGCTTCTCCAGGCCATCGCCTCCAATGGCTGCAAAATACAAGCGGGGGTATGGTTATTCCGGGGATCAGTCAATCATCAGTCAGCTTTTTGGTGTCAATTCCCGAAACTGATTTGCATAATTGTCTGAAAATGTAGCTGCAAATCGCAATAAAGATTCTGCAGCTGCTGCAGCCGTGGCTCAGTTGAATAGAAACGATGGCCGGGAAAGACTCGCCGCAACCGAAGGACCAGGACAAGGACAAGGACACGACGACGCCAGAGGACGACAATGTGCGCCTGCCCAAGGAAGAACAGTCAGCGGCGGCGGCCTTCTTCGAGTCAAAGACCTTTCGCCTGATCTCCATCTTTCTGTATTTGGGCGGCATCAGCGGCCTGGGCATGGTCCTGGCCCTCTACTATCTCATGTTCTTTGACTCCAGCATGCCGGACATCCACCTCAAGTTTCCCGTCTCCATTGGCGGCCATCCAGTGCAGAAGGTGCACGAGTACCAATGAGCTGCCGCCCCCGCCCCCGCCCCGCACACAGGTGAGTCTGAGTCGGCATGGGGAGGGGAGGGGGAGGGGTTTGGCATGGGCCCCAGCTAATTGGATTTGCCAAAAGGCACAGACACAGGCAAAGTCAACGGACTCGACCAGTCAATTACCCTGGGTAATGCAGCAGTGCCCCTCAGTTTACATTGGATTTTGGCCAGCAGCAGAGTTTCATTGAATATATTTTTGTGCTTAGCTTAAAAGTTCTCTCCGAGCTCTGGCAGCTGGAGGTTATTTGGGATCCCAGTAAAATGTTGCTAGAGCGCTGCACCAAAACTGAACTTGATGGATGGGTCTGGTCTAGTCATGACGCTGATGTTAAATCAAACCAGGTCAAGTGGCTGCCAACGAGTGGGGGAATGGGGGGTGGGATGTGTGGTGGGACGAATCTTATTAGCATGTAGGGCCAACAGCCAAGACGCTGGCCCACCGAACTGCCTAAAGAAACCGCAAAACAACCGAGCGGAAAGCGCACCCCCCCCCCACAAACCACCCCCACGAGTGCAGCTCGAGCAGTCAGTCGGGGCCAATTGTGTTCAGTACGCCGCCATCAGAGCTTCTTGCGTGGTTTCGGTTATCGGTTCGAACGCGCGCGCTTCCAGTAACCGTCATGTCTGCACCATCGATGATGTCCAGCCTGGCCGCCGTTGTCAAGGAGGCGGGCAGTGACGAGGAGATTCAGGTGCCCAAATCCGATGATTTCTTCGAGTCGAAGGCATTCCGGTTGCTCACACTGATCCTCTATATGGGCGGGGTCAGTGGCATGGGCCTAACCCTGGCCGTCTACTATCTGTTCATCTGGGATTCGCGCATGCCGCCGCTGCCCGTGTTCAAGCATACGCATCCCATTGGCTAGGAGGGCCAGCCGCACTGCCTCCCTCCTAGACTGCCAACATCATCATCATCATCATCATCATCATCAGTGACCAGATTGGGTGAGTCTCCAAAGTCGACTCAGTGTGTGTGTGGGGGAAGAACCCTTGGGAGGGCTTAATTAGTGACGGGATCCGATATCAAATAGTTGACAGCCACGCACAAAATTAATCCGCTTTGCTACGTTGCCCCCGTAAATCGCAGAGTTGGAAGCCCCATGGGATGGTGGCGAGGGGGGATGGGGGCGTGGATAGAATAGATAGTCCGGCTTTATGCCAGCCGCGTGCCGATTTTGATTTAATCGCCGGAGACATCAAATCAGTAATAGAAGCGCCGCACGGCGAACCGGGCCACAGTCCGTCATGTCCACAATGTCCGTGTCTGCGTCCAGTGGCGCCACTTCAATTGGAGCACCAATTGGACTGCGAACCGGCACCAGCGTTGCCAATCTGGCAAAGATTGTGAACATTATCGAGTCGAATGTGCGGGCAGATGACCGCGACGAGGAGCAGCAGCAGCTTGAGGCCTCCAAAGGCGCCGCCAGCAGCGGCAGCAGCAGCAGCGTTCGCCTGGCCAGCAGCAGTGCGCCCCGTAGGAGCACCTGTTCGTACGTGCCCAAGTCGCCGCAGCTGGAGGAGATTGTGTTTGCGAAGCCCACCTGCATGGAGCGCTTTGCCCGCTACTTTGTCATTGTCATCTATCTGTGCGGACTGTGCTGCCTGGGCTTCTTTCTGTCCATCTATCACATCTTCTTTTGGGACTCGCGCATGCCGCCCGTCTTCAAGGGGCAGAAGAAGCCCGCCTTTGGCTAGCGACGACCCGCCCCATCGATTTGGATATCTTAGTTCACGTCCGTCCATGTCCATTCTGAAGAGAAACTTAATTTTTGGTAAGCCCCAACCGTACAGCCGAAACATGTGAACAACAGAAAAAATAGACGACTCCGTCAGGGAGGTCGGAAAGATGCAATCCAATTCAGTCAATGAATATCGGAGGTGGTTCGTTAAGGAAGAAATTCCTTCTGTTAATCTGCTTAAAAGACATATGAACTATGAACAGTACAAATCAAAAAAAACACCTGCCAGAAACAACTCAATTATACCCGATATTTGAAGAGATTAGCAATATATTAGTCTTGTACCCGATAAAGTGTATATATATACAACAAATATATTGTTTAGGCCACATAAATCATGTGTTTACTGCGTACCAGGCATAAAAGTAGAGGCGCGGCATTTGCCCTGGGCCACAACGTTACCGCTCGTTTTTCTTGTAGATTTAAGTGTGTTTTTGCCTTGAATTCAGCTTAAATACAGAATGCAGATGGAATTTTGGAACCTTAACTGCTCAAGATATTTCTAATTATTTGAATGAGCTCCCTGTTAAAGTTCCTTTGGAATTAAAACTTCAAGCTTCGATTGAAAGGACTCCACCATGTACATATATATGTAGCATGTCTATTAAGTTACCTTCCTGCCAGAGAGCTCTCCTAAAACTCTCTCTCCCTCTCCCTCTCAGTACTCTCATCTGTGGTGTTGGGAGTGGGTGTGCTCCCTTGGGAGTAGTACCTCCTGGACTCGTGTCTCGCAGCTTAATCAGCTTTGTCGGTACATACATAAGTAAGCAGAAAGATAAACCAAATTGTTGGCTCCTTAGTGGTGGCTCCAAGGGTGCAACGTGCAAAGTGGCAGGTGGCAGGTGGCAGGTGGGGGCAGGTGCTGTAGGGTGGGTGTATTGTAAGCTTGGGCCGCCCATCATTTTCGAGGCCAGCATGAAAGGTTCCACCACCTGGCCAACGACAAGGAGCAAAACTCCTTGAGGGCAACTGCAACTGTGCAACAAATGCAAAATGTGAATGGATGCATGTGTGTGTGTGTCCCAGTGTGCCAGTGTGACTGTGTGAGTGTGGCCTACATCTTGGCCAACTTGACAAATACCTATGTATGTACACCTAGACACTTATGGTCACAACAATAGGTACGACAATACGTATAACTAGAGCAGAGGCTGGCATGTGAGTGTCTGCGTGCCACCGCCTGAACTAGCGCATTGACGTGGCCCGTACTTGACTCTGAGTCGCAATTTCTCATCCAATTTACAATAAGTCATTCTCTCTTAGTTTTGTTTTTATTTAAAATATTTAAGCTGAGCTCCAAGCCCCATGAAGGTGTACCTATTCACTTGACCACAGCTGTATGTATATGTGTGTGTGCGAGTGTAGCGCAGCTTATACAACAAAATCAATGGCCAACATTGCAATCGCTTGGTGTCCGTGTCGCTGTCGGTGTCCGTGTCCGTGTACCACCCCCTGCCACCCGTCACTCGTCTCCACGCCACTGTTCTCGTTCTCGTGCCTGCGCTCGCTCGCTCGATTCTCACTGCTCTGCTCTGCTCTGCTATGCTGGCTGGGCGACTGCAGTCGGTGCCGAACGCTGTCCTAGTGACCCAGTTGCAGTTCGTTCACCCCACTCGGCCCAAAGCCTAGCGCAGAGCCGAACCGAGCGCGCAAGGCAACGAAAACGAAGGTGTGCCAGGGGGAGGGGCAGCTGAAGCGAAAGTTTTTGGCGAGGCGAGGCAAGCGCAGCAAAAAAGAAAGAAAAAGAAAAAACCTCGGCAGAGCCGTTGCGGCAGGCGTCCTTCGAAGCACCTGCGAAGGTTGCCAGCCACTGTCAGTGCTACGCACCCCACACCCCACCCACCGCCACTGCAGCAGGATGGGCTATGATTGCGCCTACAAATTGTAAATATTCCACGCCTGATTGACTGACTGACAGACGGGCCCACTGGTCCAATGATTGATTGAAGAAATGCCATCCAGCCAGCCGCGCAATTTCATTTCCGCAAGCGCTGAGTCATGCGGGGGTACCGCACTTGACACACAAAGCAACGCAGCAGCAGCAGCAGCAAGCGAGGGAGAGACGTGCCGACGTGCCCCCACAATGGATGCGGTTTTGTTTGTGGAATTCCAGCTGCCAGCGGCGAGCGCCTGCAACAAAAACCAGGGAGAGAGAGCGGAGAGGAGACTGACTCCTACGCCGCTAAAGCTAAAGCTACAGAGCAACAAAGCAACAAAGCAACAGAGCAGAGCAACAGAGCAGAGCAGCATCTTGTATTCGCACGAAAATGCAAATGCAAATGAGAAGCGGCTGGCACTGTCGAAGAGGGTGGTGGAGGAGGAGAGAGCGCCGTAAAGGCAGGCGCAAACAGGCATTTTATGAATGAAATTAAATGCGAGGGCGACCGAGGATCGCAAATGAAGCCAAACGAGCAACAACAACAACAACAACAACAACAAACAACAAAAACACAGCTCAAGTCCGATGCCGAAGCTGAAGGCAAGGCCATGATGACACGAAGGCCAGAGAGAGAGCGAGAGAGAGAGAGAGAAATAGCACGAACACGAAGCTCCTGGCACTGGCAGGCAGGCTGGCTGGCTGGCTGCTGTGCTGTGCTGTGGGTCGGTCTCTGCTGCTGCTGCTCCTCTGCCGCTTGGTGCTTTTTGGCGACGTCGTCGTCGTCATTTCACTTGCATACGCTCGACGCGTCGGTTCGAATACAGTTTTTTGCGCGCTGCCGCTCTTGGGCGCCCCACTGAAACACACATATTTCTTTTTCTACTCTTGCCGCGACGCGTCCCGCTATCCCCCATCACATAGGAAGAACAACAGCAAGAACAAGCGAAACGTCAACAAGAATATTGCATTTAAAACAACAACAGTTAGACTAACGGTCACTGCCAACACAGGAAACCGAAAACTGAAAGCCGAAAACTTAAAACGTAAAACCGAAAACCAAAACAAAATTAACATAAAAGGGCTGAAACATATCAGAGAGACAGACAAAACGGAAACAAAAATAATAGTGCAAAGGGACAAACAGCATTGAACAGCAGTCGAATCAAACGGAACACCAAACGGAATCAAAAACATCAATCAAAATGAACTCGAAAGTGAACTCGCTGGAGGAGAAAGTGAAATTGCCGCCCACAGAGACAATAAGTCGCTGCTATCAGCCGCAGCAGAGCAACCGTAAGGTCATACGCATCCTGACCGTCGCCGTTTATGTGCTATGCGTCTCGCTGGCGGCCATCATGCTCTCGCTCTACTATATATTCATATGGGATCCGACCATCCGGCCGTTTGTCACCAAGGCCAATCACTGCGGTAAGACGAACATGGGATCAGATCGGATCAGTTGGCAAATCCAATCAAGGCAACGCAACCCAAACCCCAAGCCCCAAATCCAATCCTAACATAGCCCATCCTTATTAACCCATTCGAGATACACCGAGTATGCCAATTTGCGTTGTGGTCAATCTGCTGGTCAATTGCCCAGACATTGTGGCTTAAATCGAACTGTGATATGGCCCAAATCCGGACCGCTGGCAGTAAGGATGCAAGGGTGGGGGAAGGGAGGGAAAGACCATTATCGATGGGGTTGGATGGTTCTCAATGCCCGAAACGGAAGGGCGTGAAAGTTGCACACATTTTACCGCCTCGCTCTCCCTCTCTCTCGCTCTCTCTCTCGTCCTCTGCTGCTCCTTCGGTTTTAGTTCAGTTTTTGTAAATCAACTCGAAATTAGGTCAATGGGGTGTCATGCACACGAGCACATCCCAAAGCCCCCCCCCCCCCCATCACCCACCCACCAGCCACACACAAAAGGGTGCAGTTTTCCACTGTCTGTGTATGCATTTTCATTTCTGCAGCTTGCAGTTCAATAAATCTAATTCGGAGCAATTAACACAGAGAATCTCAGGCAATGAGGGTGCCAAATTATATGAGGGCTAAATTCAATTTGCAGAGGAAAAGCCAGGCGGGCATGGCCCCAAAGGGAAACTTCAATACACTCGTATACTCAAAACAAAACCAAAGTAAATTTCTTGACCTGCCCGACACACGAGCATGTGCATATGTATGTGTATGCTGTGTATGTATGCACTCGTATGTGTATGTATGACCTACTCTGGCAGCCCAACCAGCAACTGTCTCATGTTCGCTTGCAAGCAACGCAAACAACTATCTTATTTCCTGATTGCGTCCCTATCAATATGGTTAAGGGGGGAGATGATATTAATAGCCAAACAGCAAAGGGGAGAGGGAAATTCAACTCATGGAGCATTCAATTATCCACAGGGGGAAACTTCAAGTTGCCTTCCATTCAAAAATAAATAAATAAAACTTCTTGACCAGCTCCAAACACAGAGAACATATGCCTTGGAAACTCTACTCTAACTCTTGGCTGGACAAAACAAACCTTTAGGCAAACAGAAATATAAAATTACGCAAATGATATTTGATTATTTGATTATTTGATATTTGATTAAAGCGGTAAGAAAACGGAAATGGTTACACCATTCGTTTGAGTTCTTTAAGTACGCCAGGGTAAATCAGAACTCTTTTATCTGTGAATATTTATGGATCAGTAAAGGAAATAGGGCTATAAGAAATGTATCTTTATGACTGCCTAATTCATTTGGCAAACAGCAGTAAATGCTGGAAAGGAACAGCTATCGAGCTATACATACTCTAAACTGTATACATACATATGTATGTACATACATTGGGTTAATTATGATTATTTTTTTAATCACAGAGAAAAACAGTGTTAATTGTTGTTGGTTTGGATTTCTTGCAGATAAAATTGTGATACCCGAGAAAATAGCCATTCGCCTACTTAACTCATCGGAAGTCACCGCGGAGCAGTTCTACAAGCACATCCTCGAACAGTATCGCATCCATAACCAACTGCAGCAGCAGCGCCAGCAGTTCCTGCAGAAACAGCACCTTCAGCTGCAGCAGCTGGAGGCGAACAACCGCTTCCAGGAGATCTTTGCCACGGCCACCATCATTCAGGCCCATCCGCATCCCCATCCCCGGGAGCCGCTCAAGAAGCCCCTTTTCGTCCCCTCGGCTAACAACAGCAGCAGCAGCAGCAACAGTGGCAGTGGCAGCGTCAGCGGCAGCGACCTTGGACCCTTCCGCATGGAGCCACCCGCCTCGCAGCCATCCAACATGGAGGATATGGTTAAGGGTGCCACCACTGGCCATCATCTGCCCATGCTGCTGGACACCTCGCCGCCGGCGGACAGCACCGGCATGGGGCACATAAAGCGCAAGACACATCGCGGCCACTACAAGCACCATCGGGCGCGTGCCGGCGGCTCGAAGAAGCTGACCTCCAGCTCAGGCATGGGTGGCGGTTCCATGTCAAGCAGCACCACGTCTACGGGCGAGCAGCTGGCTGCCACGGCTGCGGCACCAGTGCCCCATGGCTACATGGACACGCCGCTAAATCCGGCGGCCGGCACCATAGTGCAGCAGCCACAGCTGCAGCTGTACACCTCGATGCCGATACCATTGATCCTCAGTCCCAGCGAGGAGAAGCGGCCCTCGCACCATGCCCACAACCATGCGCATGGCGAGCGTCGAGGTGGGGCGCAGGCACGCAAGCGGACCACCACCGCCTCTGTTTCTGGCTACGACTCCCAGACCTACCTCAATCCGTTCCTCACCGGCGAGCTGATCTTTGAGAAGTAAGCGGCGCCGCTCAGACCACATCAACTTCCTGGTTTTACTCCATTTTTGTACTTACAAATACATACATATAGAGGAAAGACGAATACACTATATATACATATATACATACATATATGTATATGTATATCTGAATAGTTGGCCAATGATTGTTCCAAACTAGAGAACTACATAACTTAGAGAAGAGGATCACAACTTCAGATAGATGATCGGTACTACATGCATACACACACATACATATATACAAGAGATATATACATACATATAAAGATGATCCAGGCAAAATACTATATAGAGGATATAGAGAATATTATAATGAATAATGTTACGTACTTCAAGCAGATAGTTGAAACAATACTAGTTACGAATGTTAGTTGATGTACCCCACACTTGAACCGCACACACACACACACACACACACACACACACACACACACACACACACACACTCACACATTCAGCGAGAGACCATACGGACACGCGCATTATACGGGACCCACTTCAGTAGTCGATCGATATATACATATATCACAAAGATCTCACCAGCAGCGGCCAGCTATAGCTATAGCTCCAGCTCAAGGCTCAAGGCTCACCAGCAAAACTCACCCCACCTAGGACACTGCTTCCAGGCAGCTAGCGAATGCTACTCCAACTACAATAAATAGCTAACTTTAGAGAGAGATAGATAGAGCGAGAGAGAGAGAGTAGTAGTACCCAGAAAATACTAAACCCTACCCTACCAAAACATAAAGATACAGTGGCAAAAAATATCATGTTAAAATGAGAAAAAAGAAGCACCTCAAATCTCACCTCACGCGAAGCGGGTTCTGCTTTGGCACCACCCACCACCCCCCCTAGGATCGATTGAGATCGGTTATACTCGTATGCATATAGAACATGCACCCATACATATATACAAATACATTCTAGGAATACGTATAGTCGTTCCGGCTTGAAAATACAGATATAGAACAGAATACAGAACAGAAGATAAGGCACGGGGGTGTCTTAACGTGACCCCACTCCCAGCTCTAAGACATATTTGCATACCCCAAACACACAAGCTATATACCACATACATACTATATATACACATAACCGATTTCGGACGTGACCGTTCTATTCATATAATACCCATAATGACAACACACTCAGCACTAAAAAAAAAAAAAAAACTAAAAATAATATGAACGATGAACTGCATCCGCATCCAAAGACACGAGAATTGAACTCTCACGAGCAATAAACTAATTACAAACGATATGCATACGATATAGAATTGAATCTGTAACTGAAAACTGCGGCATATACCCGCATACATACATACATACATACTATATATGTATATCTTATATACCGCATATATGTATCTTATATATGTATACCAAACAAAAAACAAATACAATACAAAGTCATTTTGGCAATAATAAAGCATAGCAATCCAAAGGTAAATAGTTTCGAATTTTACTGGTACTCTATCATTTCAAATACAGTTGCGAAAAAAATAATAGCACACTACAATACATTTTTTTCTTGATAAAAAAAAAATGCGCTTACTCTTGCGATTTTTTTTAATTAAAATTTTTTGTATTCTCAGGTTTGTTAGAGTCTCCCATTTCTAAAAATGTGCTTAAAATTTCCTTAAAGCTAAAAATGTGAGTTTAGCAATTATTTAAAAATTGCTTGTGGTGGTGGTGCTATTATTTTTTTCACAGCTGTATATATATGTATATATATCTTTTCACCAAGAAATATCACAAAATTGTTGGGGTAGTTATTTCACAATTTGTTGAACCCAAAAAAAAATAAACAAACAAAAAAAACAAAACCTAATAATTTTATCTTTCTTTTTTAGAGATCTTTCTCGAAGAAATCTTTCACAAATATTTCTTTGATTGCTCTGCCATAAAGGATCTGTCACCATTTCACCATTGAATCCTGCTACATGGATCTGCACACCGCAACTCTTTGCCCACAATGTTGACACTTTTTCATAGAAATCCACTTTGTTCCATGGGTTCCATGGGGGGGGAGGCACTCACCGAACTCGCGCTCGCAATCGATTACATAGGCAGGATTATCCATAGCGCCACAGAGACTCCGCTGGCTTCCTGGTTGCAGAGCTGAATGCTAAGGATAGCTCAAATATGTGACCGACAGACCGCTCTGTCTGCTCACAACTGACGTACGCAACACGACTTTTGGGGCTATTGAAGTGTGAGCATGTCCGGGTATCTAAGCTGTCGCTGCCCGCTGCCTCCGTACGTGCCCGTGCCCGTGCCCCACCGCCCGGAGAGTCACAAAGTCCGATTGAAATTGCGATCTGTAAAGTTGGCTCGGTCTCCTGGTGTCTCGCTGGCTCACGTCTATATTCCAACCATTTCTTGTACACACTCATAAAGCAGAGACGAACAAAACCAAAAACAAAACAAAAGAGGCCGTAAATCTTAAATAACCTGCAATGTGCTACGTAATCGTAATCTGCAAAATTCAGTATCATCGGAGGGGTGTATAAGTTCTTCGGTTGGATAAGCAAAGACAGCACAGCAGATAGAACTAGCGCACATCGTAACGATCGTTGCGGTCTCATATTTACACCACTGTGATGGATGGACTGGGACGCCATTCCTTCCAGAAATTACAACTAGAAGCCAGAGCAGAATCGTTGGAGCCACACACACGTGCACAGTGCGCTCCGCAACTGTAAGACTGCCCTTTGGCAGAGTACTAAAAGCAATAATAAATCTACATAGCGTATCTACTTAAAGCCAAGAATTTGCTCTTTCTCTCTCTCCCTTTAAAAGATTAAATTTACATCGAAAAATGGATTCTTTTGGGCTTTACATTATAAATATTACGAGCTATACTTTTCCCAAAATACAAGGGACATGGCTGGTCCTTATAGATGCATCGAGAAGAGCTTGTAATAAAAATAAAATCAGTATTCAAATGGGTAAATTCGAATAACAAAGTACATATTTTATGTATGGCCAATATTAGTCGATTGGCTCGATGATTTATTACATTTAGAGCTAAAATTAGTCGATACATTTGCTTATTTCAGACCGGACACAAATCAACAGTTGATCTGATTTGTTTACCATGGATATTTGATAGGATAACCAGACACAATTCAGTAAGTGGATGCAATTAGTAGTCATTCGATGATAGCTAAATCTTTCAAACAGCCAACTCCAAGCCATAACTAGTATTTCGATGTCCTGTCCTGTCCGTGATATCGTCCTGCCCAGCGTACACATATCGTCTTACAGTTATGCCAAAGCACTTTGGGCGGATAGTGCCCAGTCATTCGCCCAGACCCCCTGGCCAATAAAGATACGACAGACAGACAGACAGGTGGATGAATTTCAGCCATAAACGGATCAACATATTGTACATAGATATGTATGTACGTGCGTACAGAGTCGGTTGTATCTTTTCAACTGAACAGCATTAAAACTTATTCGAGGCTGGGGGACAATGCTTTTATGCATCTGCAAACACGAGCAGCGATTGCTGGAGGCGCGGACTATCCATCTCTATCTATCGCTCTATTCTATGCTGTGGCACTCTTCTTGGCCATGGCCATGAAACAACACACACACACACACACACGCAGGTGGCAGAAGGAAGGCAAATAGACGTTTTGGTTTTCCAATACAAGTCAACGATTGAAAGTAGTCAGAAGTAGTCAGAATAGTGCGAAACACTACAGTACGGTACAGTACAGTACAGTACAGTAAACACACACTTGGATGCACAGTTTTACAGATTTGTCTCTTTCTAACACTAATTGCTAGGGTTCGGATACTGAAATAATGGCCCCGGCCTACATAACCTTCTTCTTCGTCTTCTCTTTTGTTTGTTTGTTTGTTTATGTTTAACTTAGACAGAGAAAAAACAAAAAAAATTCTTCATAACATATTAAATACACTTTCTTGGAGAAGGCGGAGGAGGGCAGGGGTATATCCCTCAACTCTATATTCTTTGCGCAGGATAGGGGAGATCGTGTTCTTGCCCTACACACACATATGTAAATACACACATAAAATGTAGAATGGAAAGTGAAATACCGTGGCTACCGTAGGTAGGTACGTGCACACAATGGGAGGGTCTGGGGTTGGGGGGCTGCGGGCGTATGGAGGGTACAGATCTGAGTAGTTTAGAACTGAAATGGCGGCGTTTCGCGGCACGTGTGGGTGCCCATTGGCGTGATCACCACATGAAGGGTGAGCGTGTTGCGCTGATTACCACTCAGATGGGGGCTCAAGGACGTTGATTCCAGCTCCAGCTCCTCGTACGGCAACAGGTTATCCAAATTGATGACGCGCGACGTTTCCGAAAAGTATTCGGTGCGCTCCACCATTGTCCGAATGTGCGTTATCTGATTCTGCACGCCCACAATCAGCACAGCGATCTGCGTAGGATTCAATAAGGATTAACAATGGGTACATAACTATCGGGTGCTTCGCCCGCGCACACGTACCTTAAAGCGCTCCTCGTCAATGTTCTGGTTCTTGCAGGTGACTCGCAAGCGCACCGTATTCAAATAGCAGCCAGGCACGTCCTCGCCCCAAACCATTTTGGCCCTATTGTATTTGACGCCTCGCGGAAAGAACTCAATCTCCCAGGTCATGCAAGGATCTGTGGGGCACGAAAGACGAAGGATGCATATGTATGAAAGTCGACTCGACTCCCCTCCATCGACTCACCATCGTCAGTTTCCGCAATGCTGCGCTGTGAAAAGAAGCAGGTCACATAGTTGACGTAGCGCTCGATCCGGTCAAAGTTGGGCACATTGATGTCCACACTCCAAGTGTCGTTCCAGTAGAGTCTGGGCGTGAACTGCAGCTCGCCGCACTCGCTGGCCCGCACTTGTCGCACCCGATCCTCCTGTCCGGACTGATAGCTCATCCCAATGGCAATTCGCTCGACTAGGAACTCCTTGTGGTACTCGGTGAGTGGGTCAATCAATAGATGCGACAGCTGACGCGGCGTCATCATGCCGAAGCGAATGTGCATGACTGTCTGCTCGATCAGCTCCATGAAGGTGTTGACCTTCTTTTCGCGGCTGGTGTGGGGCGTGCTCTCGATCTGTTCGCGGCGATGCAGCAGCCAGGTCTGCAGGATCGTGAACAGTTTGTACTCGCTGGAGATGACGATATCGTTCTGCTGCAGCAGCAGCTCAAGAATGGCTGGATCCATTTCGACAAAGTCCTTGGACTCGGCGACCATCTCAAGGTTCCATTTGAGGAAACGCTTCAGCGTCTCGGTGAGATCATTATGTGTGGGCGTGAAGGAGAGTGTGTACTGCAGCCAGGAGACGAGATAGCCGCTGGTGGCTGCCTTGGCCACATGCTTCGTCATGTAGCCCACACACAGATCGATCAGATCGCGCACATTGTACTTTTCGGAGAGGGCCAGCATCGGCATGACCGTCTGCAGCGTCACCTCGATGTGGCCCACATACAGATATTTGATGAACTGCGGAAAGACGGCCGAGCAGCAGGCCTCCTCGTGCAGCTCGATGACATGCTTGCTGCACTCGTTCCATTCGGGATTCATTAGCATCACCTGAAAGACGTCGCTGCTGGCGCAGAGTATGACCCGGTGGGCGGGGTACTCCTTGCCATCCACCAGCAGCACTATGTCCGACATCAGCTGCTCAGCGTAGAGGTGAGCGATCTTGTTCAGCACACTGCTGGCATCGATCATCTGCAAGCGCGCAAGTCAGAATTGTGGGGTTAGGCCAGGGGCCAATCCATGGTATCGGCTGTTTTTGGTCATACTCACTGTGCTTGCACCATCCTGGGTGTCCTCCGTCTCGAGGCACTTGCGCCTCTTTGCTTCCTGGTCCTCGTTGGCACCGCCGACTGTGTTTGAGCCGTTGGCATTGGCATTGGCGTTGCCATTGGGTGCGTTGGCTGCAGCCTCGCCACCGGCAGCTGCCGGCCCACCAGAAGGTCCAGCTCCACCAGCAACTGCGCCGCAACCAGCTGCAGCTGCACCCACGCCTGCACCACCCCCGCGTGCACCTACACCATCCACAGCGCCAGCGCCACCTGAGGAGGCCGCGCCTCCATTCCCATTAGCGTTCATTGGAATCTGTCAAAGTCCACTTGGCTCCGAGTCGCAAGCAATTTGAGTAACTGCTCTAGTAATTTGATCCTTTACAGTATCTCACCAGTGCGAGCCAGAAACATTGTCAATTCTTCCGATGCAGCAAATAAAACAAATTTGACTTAGTGTGGACGTTTTTCTGTACTAGTGCTGGCTCGTTCATGAACGAACCACCATAAATCGAACCACTCAATTCACTGGAGCGAGCGAAGTAAACAGTTCACCGCAATCGTTCCTTTTTGGTTCATTATCTAAAATGTTATTTCCTGGATTTCGATAGGACTCATTAACAAAAACCGACAAATTTTCTACAGAATTCATATACCATCATATTGGGGTCTAAAGCGCTTACGTTCACGCTTAAATATTAAAAAATATCACAATTGTTGCAAAGCGCCATTTCTGCTACATTACATCGTGGCAACTACATAGAGATGTACCAAAAAAACAATGCAATTTTAGTAGAAATCTCTAAAATGCAATTACATGGTTTCTACATAGACTTCTTCTCCAAAAAATAAAAAATAAAAAAAATTAAAAAATATGTTTCTATCTATGAAGGCGAATAAAAACAAATTCGTTTCATTTTGATTTATTAAAATTATTACGATGTCAAAGAACCAGAATAAAACGTAACTTAGTTAGCTCTATAGGCGCTCTCTCTGTGCGCTCACATGGGTCCCGAACACTAATTCACAACTGAACCATCCATCCAACGGCAAAATCGTACATTGAGAACTTTTAAAATATATTTCAGTACAAGTTTTCAGTCAATTATAATATTATAATTTATTTTCCCCGCACTTGCTATCACAAACAAACCCCCCCCGCACAAACAATTAGTACAAATTACAAGAATAACGGTCAACAAAGTAACGGCACAAAAAAAAGAGTATGCACAACCAATCTTCTAATCATAAACTGAGAATAATTTCTTAGTGTCTCTTACTTATATAAACAGTGATCACATATAACAGTTGTGAGCTTAAAAAAATTAAAAGTCGAAAAAAAAGCGTGTCCTAGGTGTGTTCAAAAATACAGCTACGCTATTTTTGAAGATAGGTTCTGTTTTTTTTTTTAATATTTGGGCCTATCTTATTTTTTTTATTTTTATTATAAAAATAATTGTCATTGAGTCTCTGGAGAACCTTCCATATTGGTATGGATTCTCGTCAGACAGGCGTCATCACGTTCCACATTTTCTGGAATGAGTCAGCCCAGTCATAAATGGTTAATGCCACACCGCCACAGAGATTTACGAGCTCTCCAATCAAGCAAGAACTAAAACCAATACAGGGGATCGTCAGGGACTCATCGAGCATTTTCTTGACAGCTCAATCCATTTAAAATTAAAAAATGTTCAATTGAAGATTGTTTATTCTGGTGATCATTTTCCCTAAGAATCACTTAATAGTAGCCTGCTTGACCACGAACATTTATTTATTACAAATCGAAACACAAGACATCCCAACAAATTAATTACTAGGTACAAAAGAGCTCGCTCCCACATTGCTGAGGCGGGTCAAAGAGGACACAAATTTAATCACGATCACGAACTAAAATGATATTATTTTATTCAGCTTCAACATTCAAGTGTGGCTGTGGCGTCGTCGTCGGTTAAATGCGGGGCATCAATCCTCATAGAGGCGGCTGCTGCTGCTGCTTCTGCTGCTGCTGATGGAGTGGCTCGAACGTAGAGAGAAAGCATTACAATTACTTTGGCGGTGGCATATATTTCCAGGGTGATTTTGTTCATCAGATTGCGAAGGCTGACGTGGCTAGCGCTTCCTCAGAGCTCATCGTGGCCGATGGTCTTCTTGAGATAGGCCTTCAGCTCCGGCAGTGTGCGGCTGCCCTCGTACTCGTCCTGCCGCTGACCGTTCTTGTAGAGGAAGAGCGTGGGATAGCCCTCGACCTGCTCATCAATACAGATCTGCTTATTCTCGGGCGCCGTGCAGTCCACCTTGGCAATCACAACCCCCGGCTGGGCATTGTGCGTCTCCGTGGCCAGCTGCTCCCAGGTGGGCTGCAGCTTCTGGCAGTGACCGCACCAGGGTGCATAGAACTTGATGAAGGCTGTGCCCTCGGCCACGGCCTGAGTGAACGCCCCCTCGCCAGTCAGTTGCTGCGGTTTTAGTTTCTCTGCCTCCTCATCCGCCTTCTCCTTGGCCGCCTCTTGGGCAGATGTATCGCTGACCTCCTTCTTGTCCGTGGGCACACCCACCATTTTCTCAACGTAGGTCTTCAGCGTGGGCAGATCCCGGGCACCCGAGTACTTCTCAATTTTCTTGCCATCCTCGATCCAGAGCAGCGTGGGATAGCCCTTGACCTCAAAGTCCTGGCAGACGGAGCGGTACTGTGTGCAGTCGATCTTCGAAACGGTCACGCCCGAAAACTGCTTCAGCTCCTTTGCCAGCTCATCCCAGGTGGGAGCCAGGCGCTGCAGCAGGGAGAGAAAGGGAGAGGATTAGACGGGGGGCAAATCATTTGGCGTACTCAGGACCCAGTACCTGACAATGACTGCACCATGGGGCAAAGAACTTGACAAAGTGATTGCCGCTGGACACGTGCTTGGCAAAGGTGTCCTCGGTGAGATCCACCACCTTGCCCAAATGTTGATTGGCCACGGGCACGGCGCCTTCTCCGTTCTCCTTCAGCGTCTCCTCGGCCTGCTCCACTTCGGAGCTCAGCTCGTGATTTATGAAGTCCGTGATGGCGGGAAGGTCGCGGGTGCCCTTGAACTTCACCGACTCCGTATCGCCGAGCTTGAAAAGGCGCAGCGTCGGATAGCCGGTCACCTCGTGTTCAGCACACAGGGCCTGGTGTTTGGTGCAGTCCACCTTTGCAATGATCACCTTCGGGTCTTCGACATTCATTATCTCCGCCAGCTGCTCCCACAATGGATGCAGACGCTTGCAATGGCCGCACCTGCAAAACAAAAGCGGACCGTGATAAGAGCGTTCTTTCTTTGTTCAATACAAAGAGTTTATCATCTAATGCTAATGCCCCCTCAGCCCCAGCCCCAGAAGCATTGCTTCCTCGATGCCTAATCTTTGATCCGAGACAGCACTGGCCAGCAACATAATTAAATTTAATCAAATTAGCTCAGAAAGAGGCTATGTATGACACTGATAAGGGCCAGTGAGTGGGGCCAAAACTTAAGCATTGTGTTTAATATTTGTCAATCAATGGTCAGGGCACGATAGGAGCGGTTTTTGACTTCTCTTCCGAAACAAAGCCCCTTTGATCGCCTTATCTGGGAACGTGTCCCAGTCCCAGCCCTATGACGAATCGAATCCAAGTGCTGATTGGCAGTAGTGGCCCTCCTCGGCCTCGGCCACGGATTCGGAATCGACCAGCTGTGGGTCAGCGTCAGCCAAAATTATGATACGTGTAGAGTGGCAGACAAGAACATACACACATATGTATGTACGTGCATGCCTATGCGCATTGACATTCATGTGTGTGCGTGGCTTTTGGCATACATATGTGGACCCTGCTGATTCGCCGGCTTTTATTTTGGCCATGAATGAGAGCCCGCAGTTGATCAAATATTCATCTATACATATATATGCATGTATTTTCGAAAAATTCGCGTTCCACTTACCACGGAGCAAAGAATTTGACAAACACATTGCCGGCTTGGAGGGCCTGATTGAATTTTTCCGGGTCCAGCTCCACGGCAAACTGCTTCTCGACATTCTTGACCGCCTCCTCCTCGGCACGGACGGTGGCGGACAGGAAGGGCGACAGGAAGACCGCGCACACAGTGATCGGCACAAGAGATCTCGCAAACATTTTTAAAGCGACTAAATATTTTACTTTTTTTTTACGAACTTCTTGTCTTTTGCAGTGTGACCGCGCCTGAACCTAATACCCCAAAATATACATTGTCATTATCATCATATACCGTAAATATACTGACGGACAAGATGCGTTTATATACCTATTTTTTCGGTGTATTTACCCCCTCAGCCTAAACAAATATACCATTCTCATTTTGTCAAATCAGTTTCACGGGAGCGGGCGCCACGATATTTTATACGTTAATTTTGATATTCAGTTTAATATTACTAGCTAGTTGGCACTCTCAGCCCTAAGCACATAATATTATCCAGTTCCTCAAAAAATATTGTACAATGCTGGCTAGTTTTGTATTTTTCATAATATAACGTTCAAAATGAACTTAACCCACGTAACCCCCGTATATTTAACAGGGGAGCAGTTGAGTTAAATGCAATAATGCTCCTTTTAAATTTTTCTTGTAGGTCTATCTTTTCTCTTTACATATCTCTCGATATATGATGTTATCTTCACCTGAACTGCGCTTAAAGTTTCATCACTATCGTGGGAATAATACCCCTGGCAGACAATGGGCCAACATTCACGCTGGAGCGAAACAGCAAATGCGAATCTGTCTGGCAACGTTGCACACGAAAATGTTTTCACATGTATTGGTGCGAGCAAAAGAAAAAGCGCAAAAATGAGAATCATCTCGCAGAGACGTAGACATTTTGAAAGAGGGGTTGGTAACGTGATATTTTTTACCTGCTCATGGGACGATGATGCCTGTACAGAGAGAGGGTGGATATGCATACATATGCATGTAAATATATACATACATACGATACATACATTCATATGTACATGCCCATATGAATGATAATTATGTTATTGGGTTGTATCTGGTGTTGGAACGGGTTTTTATGGACAGGGGTGGGGAAACCAGATGCGAAATGGATCGTATCACGTATCGATACATCGCACAGACATCGCATATAATATTGAATCGGACTTTTTAAAAAACGCCTCCGTGTGTGCATAGGTATAGGTGCGTGTGTGCACAACGAGGCGAACAAACGTACATGGGGTAAAACTGAGCGAAACACAAGCAGAAGCAGAGAGAGAGGCAGCCAACAGAGCCAAGTTGCAGCTGCTATAGCTTCGCCCGTTCGACGACGACAACGAAAACTCGAATAGGGTAAGTAAAAACGGCAACAACGAATGATGGCGGCAAAGCGAACATGAAGTTAAAACCCGACGCAAAAGGCAAACGAGCGATAGGCGAACTCAAATTTTGGGGCGTAGTGTATGTGCCAGCGGGGGGATACATTTAGGCTTGGCTTTCATATATGTATTTACGTACATATGTATGAATGTATATGTAGTTACGGTTTCTGATCTAGAATACAACAGCTGTAAATGTATGTAGCTATATATATATATATATATATGTGCACATATCGTCATCCCATAAAGGGACTCTGACTGTTTGATCAGTCAATAACTTGGCCCATCAGGATTTTAAATAAATATCGTATGTATGTGATTATTGTGAATTTCAAAAACACAAACACGTCGGGCTAGCTACTAAAATTCAAAAGCTGACGCACCCCCTCATGAATAATGATAGACGGACGCCGCTGCCGCTGTTGCTGCTGCTTTGGCCGCTGCTGCTGTCGCTGGCAACTGGCACCACGGCACGGCCACAGACGTTCGCCGGCAACGTTCAGGGGTGATAGAGATACAGATACAGCTCAGAAACGAGTGCGAGCGAGACAGCGATAACGCTGGCAATTTCAACTCCTGTTACTGCTGGGCTCTGCTCTGCTTCGTTCTGTTCCGTTCCTGCCATACGAGTTTGTACTTGGTTCACGTCCACAGCTGCATCCTTTTGTGGTGTGTTTTGCGCCGCTTCTTTTCGACAGCACCAGCACACCCTCTTGCTGTTGCCAACGACGCCACTGTACGGCTCGGGAACTGGCAAGCAAAGGCAACGACACGACAGAGCAAAGCAAAGGCAGAGCACAGAGCTGAAAGCAGAGCCAGAAACTGCTGGCTGTAGAGTGTTTGGATGACTGCCTCGCTGTGGACGAAACGAAAGACAGGCGGCAACTAAACTAAAACTAAATACATGCAGGCGAGCACAGGCAAGCGGCGGTCGCATAAAGCATAAAGAAAAGAGGTGAGTAGTAGTCGGTGGACGGCAACGTCCCGACGGAAAATTACATTCTCTGGGTCTAGTCTCTGGTGTCTCTAGCATCGCCTGGTCCAAAACCAAACCAGACCAAGCCAAAGCAAGCAAAGCAACCTATACGACCCGATCGACTCCGACTGCGACTGCGACAGCCTCAATCTCAATCTGAAGCTAAATGATGATATGTTTTAGTGCTGTGCGTGGCGTGTGTGTGTGTGTGTGCCGTTTTTATTCATTTGCTGCCAGTGGGTGAAAAGCGGTTCTCTGTTGTGAAAAGAAAAGGAATACGACTAAAAATCATTCGTTTATTATTGCTCGCGTTCGTATTTTTGATTTTCAAAATGTATGGAAAAAGAAATTTTTTGTTGCCTTCTTCGTATTTGTATTTGTGTCGCTGCTGCCTCTGTATATAACAGTGTTTCGGTGTGTGTGTGAGTGTGTTTTTTTGTATGTTCGAGCTGCTCTCTCTGGGTGTGCAAGAGCTTATGGTTGTGTGTGTTTGTATGTCTGTGTTCAAGTGTGTGCGTGTGGCGGACCAAAAAGAACCCGACGACGGCTGAGAGCAAAATTCGATTTGTGCTTGGAGGAAAAAAACGAGAAAGAATTTTAGCGAATAGAGTACGATTATCGAATTGAGTAAATAAAACAAATAATTTCAGAAGCAGCAACAGAACAGATCAACAGCTGCAGCCAGCAGTCGTAGCATTAACAGTAATTCATCGAAAGCAATCAAAGCGGCGTGCATATGTAACCGTAACTGTAAAGCTAATTGTGTGCCTTTCTTCTTCTTTCCTTCCCCGCTTCTGTTTCTTCTTCTACATTTCGCCGGCGACGACGACCACCACCGATAAAATAGCAGTACATTGACACACCGTCAAGCAGTAGCAGATAGGGGACACCTACATACATTTGTATATATTTCATACATATATACATACATTTATCGATATATACAAGACCAGGCTAAAAGGAGGCTGTTCTCCAACCTCCATCCTTCGCATCCGCATTTGCATCTGCATCAAACCCAAAAACGATAAAAGATGGCCAACGGCAAGGCGACGGTATCGTTCTTCGAGAACGGGAGCACCATACAGTTCGAGTACTGCTACAAGCTGTATCCGCAGGTGCTCAAAATGAAGGCAGAGAAGCGGTCGAAGAAGCCGCAAGAGCTGATCCGGCTGGACCAGTGGTACCAGAACGATTTGCCGCGCCTGATTAAGGCACGGGGTAAGGACGCGCATATGGTGTACGACGAGCTGGTGCAGACCATGAAGTGGAAGCAGTCGCGCGGAAAATTCTATCCGCAGCTCTCGTACCTGGTCAAGGTGAATACACCGCGCGCCGTCATGCAGGAGACAAAGAAGGCCTTCCGCAAGTTGCCCAACCTGGAGCAGGCGATCACAGCTTTATCGAACCTAAAGGGCGTCGGCACCACGATGGCCTCCGCCTTGCTGGCGGCCGCCGCACCCGATCGCGCACCCTTCATGGCCGATGAGTGCTTGATGGCCATACCAGAGATCGAGGGCATTGACTACACCACCAAGGAGTACCTCAACTTTGTGAACCACATCCAGTCGACGGTGGAGCGCCTCAATGCAGAGGTGGGGGGTGAGACGCCGCACTGGTCTCCGCACCGTGTTGAGCTGGCCCTTTGGTCACACTACGTGGCCAACGACTTGAGTCCCGAGATGCTTGACGACATGCCACCCCCAGGCACCGCATCCATCAGCACAAATGGCGCAAGCAACAATGTCCTCGACGGCGACGACACCAATGATGGTGTGGCCGTGGATCTCGACGACGAGAGCCAAGGCGCCGGTAAGCTCATCTCTTGATTTCTTGTCAAATATCCCTTTTTTTTTTGTTGTTGTATATGATGTTAATTGTTGTGATCTCCATCCACAGGTGGGCGCAACACTGCAACAGAGTCGGAGACCGAGAACGAGAATACCAATCCGGCTGCTTTAACGCCGCTAAATGCGGGCGAGGCCAAGAGCAATGCCACTGCCGTGGGAGCAGCCTTGCAGGATGGCGACTCGAACTTTGTGTCGAATGATTCCACCTCTCAGGAGCCGATCATCGATGACAACGATGGAACCACACAGACAACGGCCACCACATCCACAGAAGACGGTGAACCAATTGGGATCGGCATTGGCATGGGCAGCGGTGGCACACCTCTGGCCTCCGACTCAGAAAGCAACCTCGAGGCGCCGCTAAACACCAATCGCTTGAATGCGGCCGATCCAGTGCAGTCGAGCAAACCACAGACCCAGCCTTCGACCCAGAACCAGACACAGAGCCCGACCCACAACAATAGCAAGCAGCAGATCAACAATGGTCAGGCGACTCCAGCGGAACAGCCAGCAAAGGCAGCACCGGCAGCGGCCGCAGCCAACGGCAATGGTAATGGCAATGGAGTGTTGGGCAACGATCTCGATGATGGCGAGGAGGAAGAGGATGAGGAGGACGAGCTGGACGAGGAGGAGAACAACGATGCGGAGCTAGAGGCTGACGAAAGCAACAGCAGCAACAGCAATGCGCGCGAGAGCAAACTGCAGCAGCTGGCGGCATCCGATGGAGCGGGAAAGGTGGCTACGATCACTGAGACGGTGGCGGCTATCGAACCGATCAAGGGAGCGGCAACGGACACGGCGTTGTCGGTGCCAGAAGCCATTGCAAAGAAGCGTACGGCCCTGCAGTGTGAGATGGAGTTGAGTAATGCGCCAGCTGGTGCAGTGGGTGGCAGCGATAAGTCGCCGGAGCTGAAGAAGCTGCGCAGCGAATGAGTTGGAAGCGGGGATTATCGATCGATCGATTGGTTCGTTTCGGTTCGGATCGGATCGGTTCGGTTCGGCTCGCCGCGTATCTGGTGGAAAGACATATGTATGTAGTGCAGTTGAGTCGACCTAGAGACATAGAGCAACATTACCTACACTTTACCACAACAACATTCAAGAAATTGTACTATTAAGCAACTAATTATACATACATATAATATATTATATATATATATATACACACACAAACACACACACACACAAACATATAACGAGAAGCAAACCAACACTCACGACACACAATCTTACAACACCACACAGCACCACAACCTACACTCGCACACCCCCACCACCACCATACACTGGCATGCTACAACACATACAAGAACAGAACAGAACAGGACAGGACAGGCACGCAGGACGGAGGATGGATGCTTGCATCCCGATCCCGATCCAGCAAGAGCAGCAGAACCATAGAAGACATTTCAATAACAGGAGCGCGCGCGAAAAGGAGGAGTCGACTCGGATTCAGATTCAGATTTGGAGTGCAGCGTTAACGTAATATAAATGGAACGAAAAGCAAATACACCTTACGTGAATAGTAACTAAAGCGAGATCAGATATTTTTACACAGTCAAAATGAACATTTAATTATAAAGAAATTTACAAATGCCGCAGTTGCCCCACTACATAGAAAGAAAAAAAAACAAACAAAAAAAAAATGAGAGAAAAAGAAAACAAAAGGATGGAAGCAAGAACTAAAAAGGATGAAGAAACAATAATTATAATAAAACAAAATAATTTATATACATAGGTATTTAAATTTAACAATAAATCAAAACTGTCGCATGTACACGCATCTCCCCCCGCAGTATATTTGCACATTCACGCGCTCTCTCTCTCTCTCTATATATCTCTCCCACACACACAAACACACACACACATACACATGAAAAAACAAAGAAAGCAAAAAAAAAAAACAAAAAAAAAGAAAACAAAACAAAAACTCATTTCAACAATAAGAAAATTTTTGTGGTCGTAATTGTAATAATATAATTTATATTTTATGTGTACAACTTTTTTTTTTAAAACTATACATATACAGATTTTTATAATTTATACGATAATCACACACTCTTCATTTGGCTTGCCCGCAAGGAGAGCAAACGACGTCAAGCAACTACATTTTAATTCCTATTTCCGATATCTGGTTATCATGCATCCCCCATGTACGCGTAGCAGGAAATGCTCTGCTACCAGTGCGGTTCGTGGGCCGTGGGCGCATGGATCGCTTCGGTTCGGTTCGTTCCAGGACTCTAAAATCAACATCTCAAAATTATAATCATTTTTATTATTAATAGCATAAGTCCAAATAAATTGTGAAATATTAAGAGAACATCGCATCAGACTGAAACCATGACAACAACCCCATCGTGTTGGATTGTTGACACGAAGTTTTGAGAGGCAGGAGGAGCTGTTCGAATGCTTCTTCTGGTCCGTAGTGTGGCAAATTTTAGTATTTGAAAATGCGTTAGGGCGTAGTCGTCAATCGATAACGATATTAAAGTCGTGCACATCTGGCTGCTAACATCGATAGTACAGCGACTAGAGATGAGCGTATAAGTGACACTTGCTCCGGCGATAGCTGTGACTGAGGGTGTTAAAATATCAGCGACAATAAGCAAACATGCTTTGATTTTCTATTAAAAAACCAAATAAAAATGTTTTTAAAACATAAAACACGTACAGATTAATGGGACTCGCTGTTTCATTTCGGATAGCTTGCCAAAAATTGGCAAATTACAACAACAAAAAACAGCCAACCGAAAGCAGTGACTGGTGGTGGCTTGAAAATAACTGTGATTGGCAGCAGGCAGGGAACGTAAATATGTGCCTTCCCTGAAGGAGACAAAAGAAAACACGGAACAACACACGGAAACATATACAATTGTATGTGAGTAAATATAGCACATTTGTGCCAGTGCCACGACTGCCGACGATCGGGGCACCCGCACCCCCGCTACACTCCATCAATAAAAGGCTAGAGCAGCAGCCATAATATCTGATAATTGGAGAAATGAGCCAAAGCCAAAGCCAGTGGCATGGCAGTGTAGCGTAGCGTAACATTTGCCATTTGGCCGCCCCCGTATATTGACTTGTGGCTGTTGCCCGTACCTTTTCAGTGCTGCTGCGGATGAAGCGGACTGTGAACTGTGATTGAACAGTGGCCAGCCCGGCGCTATGCAGCTGTGACTATGTGACAACAACCGAGCTCACCGAGATCAGAAGAGACTCCAACACCAGCACCATCACCATATACAAATTGAACCCCTATTCCGCACAGCCGAACAGCAGTGCGTGTTTTCTGCAGCTGAGCTGCGAGTGCATCGGGCACAGGCCAAGAGGCCACGGGCACAGGGCAGAGGGCACGGGCGGATACCCAACCAACCAACCAACACACCAACCAACCAACAGGAGGCGGCGGCTGAGCAGAACCAATGTTGCTAGTGCGGCAGCTATTTGGCGCATCGGCAAACTCATGGGTGCGGGCCCTTGTCATCTTTGTGCTGGCCTGGGTGGCACTCGTCTACGTGTTCGTGGTTAAGCTGACCAGCACACAGGGCCAGCAGGCGTCGGGAGAGAATGAGATCAGCGCGCGGCGCATCACCCAGGCCCTGCAGCTTCTCGAGCACACCAAGCAGCGCAACGCGGAGCTCAAGCAGCTTATTGATGAGCTGATGAGGTATGGCTTACATCCTATTCCATTCCCCCCCGCCAGCCAGCAGTCAGCAGCCACAATCCAGTCACATGGCATTCATATGTTGATTAGCCTGACAATTGGCGCACCGCGGTGTGCTGTGGCGTCGTAGTTAATTATGCACGGCACGCTGCTATAATAATGTACACATGACAAGCGGCTTTGCTCACCCCTCTCCTTTTGCTTGCGCTTTTCTTACATCTCTTTCAGCGACCAGCTGGACAAACAGAGCGCCCTGAAGCTAGTACAAAAGTTGGAGAACGATCCCCTCAACCCAAAGCAGGGGCTGCAAAGTCTGGGAGCAGAGCCCGAGGCGTTCTTTGATTCTGCCCCTGCCGATCTGAGGGGCTGGAATAATGCCGAAGGTGGAAACGATCTGCTGGACGGAGCTGCAGCTCAGTTGGATCTCTTATCCGGCGACGATCTGGGACATGGCGAGCCCAGTTTGGAGTACGAGTTTACGAGGCGACGCATCCAGACGAACATTGGGGAGATCTGGAACTACTTCAGCAGCGAGCTGGGCAAGATAAGCAAGGTGGTGGCCAGCAAGGGGCACAAGGAGCTGGAGGAGTCCATCAGCCAGGTGCTGGTGCAGGGTGCAGAGCACAAGCGATCGCTTCTCAGCGACATGGATCACATGCGGCGTTCGGACGGTTACGAGACCTGGCGCCACAAGGAGGCCAGGGACTTAAGCGACCTGGTCCAGCGGCGCCTGAACCACCTGCAGAACCCCAGCGACTGTCAAAACGCTCGCAAGCTGGTCTGCAAGCTCAACAAGGTGAAGATTTGTCTGCTCCTGCTCCTGCCTGATCTACTTCTAGTCTTCTAATATCTGTCTGTCTGTCTATCGTTAGGGCTGTGGCTATGGCTGCCAACTGCACCATGTGGTGTACTGCTTTATTGTGGCCTATGCCACGGAGCGCACCATGATCCTCAAGTCGCGTGGCTGGCGCTATCACAAGGGCGGCTGGGAGGAGGTTTTCCAGCCGATCTCGAAGAGCTGCCACGACGCGGGGTCTGCCAACGCATACAACTGGCCGGGCAAGCCCAATACTCAGGTCCTGGTGCTGCCGATCATTGACTCGCTAATGCCGCGCCCACCGTACCTGCCGTTGGCCGTGCCCGAGGATCTGGCGCCGCGCCTCAAACGCCTGCACGGTGATCCCATTGTCTGGTGGGTGGGCCAGTTCTTGAAGTACCTTCTGCGACCGCAGCAGCCGACGCGCGAATTCCTCTTTGCCGGCATGCGAAACCTGGGCTGGGAGCGTCCCATTGTGGGGTGAGCTGCAGCTGGTGAGGCTTTTCCCCCTCAGGCTTTAATGATAAATTTTATTCTTGTTGGCAGGGTGCATGTGCGTCGTACGGACAAGGTGGGCACGGAGGCGGCGTGCCACAGCATCGGGGAGTACATGACCCATGTGGAGGACTACTACCGAACGCTGGAGATCAATGGGACAAGTGTGGTGCGACGAGTCTTTCTGGCCTCGGACGATGCCAACGTGATCGAAGAGGCGCGCGAAAAGTACCCGCACTACCAGATCATCGGTGATCCAGAGGTGGCTCGCATGGCGTCCGTCTCCACGCGCTACACGGACACGGCCCTCAACGGTATCATACTGGACATACACCTGCTATCCATGTCCGACCATCTTGTGTGCACCTTCTCCTCGCAGGTCTGCCGCGTGGCGTACGAGATCATGCAGACCATGTATCCGGACGCCTCGAACCGCTTCAAATCGCTGGACGACATTTACTATTACGGCGGTCAGAATGCGCACAATCGTCGCGTAGTCATCGCCCACAGCCCGCGCACCCACGAGGACCTACAGCTGCGGGTGGACGACCTAGTGTCGGTGGCTGGCAACCACTGGGACGGCAACTCCAAGGGCAAGAACACGCGCACCAATCAGGGCGGCCTCTTTCCCTCATTCAAGGTGGAGGAAAAAATTGACACCGCCAAGCTGCCCCTATATCCGGGTGTCTAGCTCTAGTTCTAGCTCCCGACGCAGTGGCTGTCCCCCCATTAGGTTTACTTTGGAGAATCTCTTCTGCCGCATTCCATGTGGAAGTTATGGTAGCTGGTGCAAGTTCAAGTTCAAATTTATATTCAGAATCTGGAATCTGGAATGTGGAATCTCCAATCGATAGCTCTCTATCTATCTATCTATCTATATATCTCTCAATACGTGTATATTCCTCGTACACGCATGTGTATTTAATTTTTCCGACATTTTCCCTCACTTGACCTGGTGTATGTTCCGGTTCCCGCTGCATTCACACGGGTGGGCACTTATCTCAATTCTAATTCTGCATTTTGTAAAAGTCCTTTATTACATTGTAAGTCGAAGCCGAAGAAATTATGATATGACAAGAAACACCCATTAATACTTATACATATATAAATTAATTATATATAGAAGTGCAGTGCATGTAGGGTTCAGTAAGCGCAATATAGTGTAACCTCTGTAAAATACAAGAAAACAAACAAGAAAACAGTCTACGTAAACACAATCGTCAATAGAAAAAAATATAAATAAATAGTAAAGTTTTAAAAAGTAAATAACGCTCACACGCATTTTTTCTCTCTCTGCATTACTCACTCTCCTGACTCTGTGCAGATCGATCATTGACTTACAGACACTGGTTACATGCACTACATATTGTGGACATCTGGATATGTTTCACGCATTTGGATTTCGTGCATCAACTAGCTAGCTTTTCCATACAAATTGCCACATTAGCCAGTGTATGCATAGTGGGACTTATGAACATTTATAAATATACTATCTCGAAGATAGAGTTCTTATTGTGGCTGTTGTGTGATTGTTCTTTAAACAATCAAACACATCTATGTACATACTTATGTAAATTGTTCCCATCGACAACTGAAATATTTAATCATTTGTTTGTTAACTAAATATTAACACAAAGTCGTAATAAAAAAATTGTTTATAGTAGTGAAAAATACATAATTGAATTTTAATCAAATATTTGTACGTATTGTAAACTTACTTAGCAATGCCATCAAAGTTGTTGCTTTAAGGCTAAAGCACTAATTTGAATAGACAAAGTTTTTCATGATAAAATGGCTAGTTTTGGATAACAATATATGGATAAAATATATGACATATATGTACGCTTGAAGATCGTTCCTTCGGATCAAATATGGTGCATATGTACATACATATGTATATTTATGTATGTACATTTCTGTATGAAATCTCTATCATCTGTCCAAAAATCTAGTGTTTCAAATTATAGACTTACTGAGAGCAGCAGACATGAGGAGTCTGTCTGAAAATAGCTATCAAAGTTTTCATAGAAAAAGACAGTGGATCACTTACATACATATGTATGTACATACATACATATGAGAAAATAAAAGAAGAATTAATATTAATTAAATAATAGTAAAATGATTCGAGCAAATCAAAGAAAATACACACATATTCTGTATATGAACAGAGAAATAGATTTAATTGCAAGAAGTGGATCGATCATGTCACGGCAGCATGTCATTCACCCATCGATTTAAAAAATGTATTATTGCATGTTATTTAGTTTGGGTTTTTTTTTGTGGTTGTGTGGGGAGGTTCAAGAACCCAAAGGCGCCGGTGAAAGTGTCAATTGCTGTTGCGTGCACTCGCGATGAGTCAACTGACCCCACCCCACCACTGACTCCCCTGCCCAGAGTCCGGTCCGATCGCGACCCAACAACAAGTTGTAAGCCGCAGGAATTCCACACCAAAACAAGACGTTTCAACAAAACAAAGCGAAAAAAACCCCAAAAAAGCGCCTCCACAAGAAGATCAGATCAGCAAAACGGAAAGAGAGAGGAAGAACGGTGAACAAAAAATGAGAAACGTGATAAGCTTCCAGCGGTAATAATTATAATATGAAACAATGAATATATTAAAAACAAATCAAAGCAGTGCACATGTATGCGTGTAATATAATTAAGTACTCAATGAACCGCAGGGAAGTCGTCGCACCAATCGAGAACATTTCGACTGCGGGATACCCTGGCAGGCGGATCTATTTCCTGATACATTTGGAACTCGAATAAAAAGGGAACCAATCCTGTTCGAATAAGCAAAAAATACCAAAGAGTTTTTATGATTTTGGTGGACTGGCATTGGATGCTGATCAGGAATATATACATATGTACTTGGCGGTCGGAAATCTTTTGCAGAGCTACACCTACTTAGTACATGTGTAGGTAGATAAAGAATAGTGTGAAAAATATACATATACATATGATGTACATATAGTTATTTTTGTTTTTTTTTTGTTGGGCGGAAACGTTCTTTCGAACGAGCACAACATACCCGTACGTTTTGCGGCTAACGGGTAGAGAAAAAAAGCTGCCAAACGGGCAGCTGCCCGCGTCGGAAAACCGGCATCTGGGGCGCATGGGGCAGGCAAAAGGAGCGCGCTTTAGCTGGCGTCGGACAAGGTCACGTCGCTGGCTCCGCTCAGCTGACATCTCGATAAGCCGTCGTGATAACGGGCAGCGGCGCCGGTCCGGGTGCGTATAAAACATTGCCGTTGGCGCTAAACCGACAACACTTGCGCACCTCGATCCTCACTGACCAGAGCATTCACGCAGAGCAGATCCACCCGAATATCAAATATCACCAAGAGGATGTCCCACTTTATCGCCACCCTCCTCCTGTGCTGCGCCGCCGTTATCCTGGGCAGCCAGCTGGCCCAGGCGGCCATTGCTCGGGCCGACTTCAGCAATTCCAGTGAGTACAAGAGGATCAGGATTGTACGGAGCAATACGATTTAGAATCTGCGTGTTCCTTTTTCATTCCAGGCCATCCGGGAAAGTGTGTTCTGGACTCCAACACGGTGATGTCGCCAGGGCAGGTGGGAAAGGCACCCAATCATCCATGCGCCGGCGTCACCTGCATGGAGGGCGGTCGCGTCGAGTTCAAGACCTGTGACGCCAAGGCGCCACCAAAGGGCTGCAAGCTGCGCGACTTTGTCAATATCAATCGCAGTTTTCCCGAGTGCTGTGAGCGCTCCCACGAATGCGCCAAACTCATCTAAGCAGGGTTGACCAACTCCCTGTGTTACTGGTGCTGCTTCTCATCCTTTTATTTGTTTGTGTTTTTTTTGTTTTTTTTTGTTGTTTTATTAATTTATTGTGTATTCTACAACATAACAGTTAAAATTTAAACGCTTAGCAGTACAATTAAATAATTTAATAGAATCATTAACAGAGAATACATGTGTATGTATATTTGTGGGCGTGCATAGGCAATGGCTACTGCGGCAAAGACCTGCCAACGGTTCTAGATTCCTCCTGCTGTCCTCCTCCTTCCGATTGGATCTGCTAGACATACAAAACTCTAAATTAAAATCTATGCCAGAGATGCGCTGCTGGCTGCTGCTTCAGACAGACCGAGCGAGAGAGAGAGAGAAAGAGAAAAATGGAAAGAAACGACAAAAAAAAAGTCTAAAGCTCAAATCAGAGCTTATTCTATGTACATGTGTGTGTGTATGTGTGTTTGTGGTTGAACCGTTGCGGCGTATTTAGTTGAGTTCATTTGGTGTTTGTTTGTTTGTTTTTTTTTTTCTTTCTTTGCTTATAAATTTCCTTCCTCTCTGATGCTTAGTGGCTACTAAGATTTTACTGATTCGTTTGCTAGTGTGTGTGTTTGTCTTCTCCTCTGCTTCTGCTTCTGCCTCTGCCTCCTCCTCCTCCTCCTACTCCTTCTATCGACTGAGATTGTTAATGTAGAGGGCGTGCAGCTCGGTGCGCGGAGTATTCTCAAAGAGAGCGGCGCGGTTCTGGCCCTCGCCCTTCTTCACCCAATGACCGTAAACACGGAAGGCGCATCCATCGATAACCTGGACAAAAGGAGAGAATGAGATTGCCGAAGGACAATTTAGTGTCGATCAGTGTTGGAATTGGCAGGCAGGGCAGCAAACTCACCTTGCGCAGCACCTTGACGCGATAGGGATCGCGTATGGCCTCCTCAACGTGCAGCGGCTCGGCGGTGAATCGCAGTCGGCGTATCCTAATGACAGCGCGTATCACTAATATGGCGAATTGGAACTTTTTGCGCGCATTGAAGCGACTCTGTTTGCGAAGCTATAGGTGGGATTTGGGAGAGAGAGAGAGAACGTTGGGATTAGGTTTCGCTCCACATGCTGTCCCAAACCCCTGAGCGAGGAATGGGTGGTATGTAGTAGTAGTAGATCGATCTCTTTGTGGCTTTCGTGTTGTTTTAGTGCACACGTCGTTAGGGTTAGGTTCGGTTAACGGTTAACGGTTAATGTTGAATGGAGTTAGCTATTTTTGTTTTTGTTTTTATATTATTTTGTTGGCGTTACAACATGGAACAACACACAGTGGCGGGACTGAGACGCAAAGGAATCGAATATTTATCTTATTCTGGTAGCTAACTATTTGCAGTCCGATTTCGGTTTACTTTTACTTCGTTAGTTCAAAAGATATGTTTGTAAATGGCTTGGCATAGAAACAATCATAATTTCCAACTAGTGTTTGCGTTTTGAATGTTTTTAGATAACTTACTAAACATCGATCGAATTGGGATTTATTTATTATTGAGTGACAGTAATATTTGGCGCGACGAAGTCAGGTTTCTTGGAATTTTGTTTGAGTATATATGTACGTATTTTATCTATTGATTCTACTTTACTACCCAATAAAAATATTCCACAATTTTCGAATTAGCCCTGAAAAATGCCTCCTATTTGGTCTTTGGTTGGTATTTGGTATAATTATAAACAAGTAAACGGATTATCTTCTATTCAGTGGGCATCAATTAAGAGCTACATATCTGGTTTGAGTGTTAATCGCATGCTGTCAGATATACAAAGGTAAGAGACAGAGAGACAGAGAGAGAGAGGGAGCCTAGAACTTTATTTTGCGTTTCTCAGTGTTTGATCAGCGGATGAGCGGATTACTGTTAGATACCGTTAGCATTAATGAGCTTTATGGGGAAGAAAGCAAAGGCAACGCATAGACACATGTACATAGATCAAAGTAAATCAAAGGGTGGAAGAAAGGAAGAGAGAGAGAGAGAGAGGGAGAGAGGGAGAGGTAGTGAGTGGAAGGGGGAGGGCCGTGTTATTGTGTAGAGTCAAAAGAAACCGAAACCGAGCCAAAGCTTAAGTCGGGGGACACAGGACACAGCAACATTCGCGATTTGAGGATTACGATCGACTATGTGCGGGGATTATGCTGCGAGATATATGTATGTGTAAATACATCTGTATGTAGTAAGTAAGTATGCATATGAGAGAGTATATAGGTTTGAATGGATGGATGGATGTACTGTATGCAACGGTAACTGTATTCTATCGCAGTTTTCTTTGGTCTACTCACAATGGAGTCCCCACAACACCGACTTATAGACACACATGGTATAAGGGCGTTGAGACTCTGACAATATTGAGAACATGACACACAAAACAAAACGTGTACAACATCACCAACAGAGGAGAAATTAAACAGAATAAATCGTCAGTGAATCGATTTTGGCGTCATTTATAATAAATATATGTTTGTATGTATGTATGTATTTGTTAGGTTATATGTAATATGTATATACTAGGTATATATGTATATGTAGTTTACAACACTCGTACTCATGCAAATTAAATATAATAATATTTTCCTGTTTCCACTACGGCCACATTCATACAAAAAAAAAAAAATATATATATAGAAGGCGTTGTGAGGCGATATTCCATGGGTGGTGGGGTGTTTTGGGATTTAGTGACACATTATCTAGGTATTACGCAGATACGACTACATCTACAACTAAATCTACATCTATGACTACAAAGCAGTTCCACTACATACAGTTCCTGCAAGTATCATCCAGTTCACCCGACAGGATATGTGCTACAGAAAGGTGCATATAATACAAATATGGTGTTTACTCGCTACGATACCACTAAGTGCCAGCTATAAGAAAATACAATAAGAATCGTAGAAACATACATAATGCATAGTAGTAGGCTTGACGAAAGTACTTAAGCCTAAGAAATGTGACTGGGTGAGTGGCTGATTGGGTGATTGGGTGGTGGTGGGGTTTGTGATGCAGTGGGGAGGAGTGGAGCCGCGCAGGCTATCAAACGAGCTGACATGATACATTTTCTACCGACAACATTGCGTTTTATTCAAGCTCAAATAATAATGGATCTTACGCTCACAATCGGAACGGGATAGCTAACGGCAATGCCAGCTGAAGAGATGGAATAAGAGTGGATGGAACTGGTATGGTATGGTATGGTATGGTATGGATTTGAGCTGTGTCTCTGTGCTGTGAGTGAGAAGAGAGGGCACAGGGCACAGGGCAGCAGGCAGCAGGCCTGTGTCTCCTGTGTTGAATGAATTAACGGGAGGATGAATGATTGGTGCGCTTATGATGAAAAAATCAACTAAAAAAAGCAGCATTGCTTAAAGTCTATAAAATCAAATAAAAATAATTAATATAACTAAATCATACGTGTGTGTGTATGTGTGGCAACTAAATACGTAAGAAACAATTTGTAAAGGAAAGCAAAAGAAAATCAATGGAAAAACCTGCCTGCACTTGTGCATGCAATAAATGCTGCTGCTGCGCGGCACTTTCATAATTATTTCCGGCTATTGCCCGCGCCGTCTGCTGATGCTGATGTTGCTGCTGCTGCTGATGTTGCTGCTGTTGCTGCGGCTGCTGCTGATAGTATACCGTTGCCGTTAGGGTCTTGTAACAGGAGGCAGAGGTACACGACGAGGAGGGGTCATCCAGATCGGGGGGCGGCAGCACATCCCTCAATCGATTCGATGAATACGAGCTCTGTGGCGCACTGTAGTAGAGGTAGGAGGAGCCGCAGGGATTGGGGCCACTGCCGCCGCCACCATTGCTGTTGATTCGGTCGTAGCGGAACGCAGCGGGACCGGCATCAGCACTGGCACTGGCAGATGCAGAAGCAGCAATATTCTGGTATCGGCCCGGGGCATAGGCGGACGTGGGCGGTGGCCGTGCCGTGGTCAGATCACCCATCAGAACCTGGTGTTCGTTCGGGATCGGGGTTTATTTTATTGGTGGCGAAACGAAAACGAGGCAAACGAGGAATGTGGGTGACGGCGCGAAAGAAATCAAAAATTTTGTAATCAGTTAGGAGGAGAAAAATAAAGTAGTAGCAAAAACAAAACAAAAATAATTAAAAGTACTTATGGCTAGGGCTAAGTTTAACTTGAACTCGACTTAATCTCTAAGTATTTGACATTTCTTACAGCTGCATGTATCTCCATCGCATCCCATCCCATCGCATCCCATCCTATCCCTGAGATGCGAAGATGTCCCCCACCCTGAATTAATGCACCTTGCTATGAGTCCCCCCAACTGCAATCAGATGCACTGCCACTCCCTTTAGAACTTGTGCTGGCGTTGGGTTTCTCTGTTTTCTCTTTCGTTCACGCACGCATGCAGTGGGGTGGCGGCTCAACCATGGGTGTGGGCGGGACATGCAGACACAGAAGGTACGGTACACATGTTTTGGGAGGGGATTTATGAGAAAGAGAGAGAGAGAGAGAGAGAGAGAGAGAGAGCAAGAGAGCGAGAGGGGATTTGGGATTGTTATCATCAAAGAGCATCGCGTAATCGCCAAGCAAAAAAGTGAAGTAAAAATAAGCAAATCAAATACGCTAGTTTTTTTTTTTTTTTGTTTTTTTTGTTTGTTGTAATCCTTGTGTGTGGTTGGTGGAATGTGTTATACGGTTACAGTTGTTGGTTGTAGTTAGGTTATGCTGGCACATGACATAATGGACGCAGAGATCGCGCTTGGTGGCTTGGTGGGGGCATTATAGTAGGTACTATTATGTAGATTAGATCAGAACAGACAAGAACATAACAGAACAGAATGCAGCGAACAGAACACACACACGAGCACAGATTGCAACAGCAACAGAATGGGTATTGGATTGCTGCTGTCGCTGATCTGAGAGTGGGTTTTTGGAATTTTGTTTTTGTTGTTGTTGTTGTTATTGCGATTCGACATATGGAATACACACAGAGACAAGGAGAGCGAAACAGACAGATACAGACAGAGAGAGGGAGAGGGAGAGAGAGAGAGAGAGATATTGACGGATCGAGAGTTGGGGTTGGTTGGGAAGGGGGCGGTGGTTAGTCCGGGAGCATTTCGTTACCAGTGCGATTTCGGTGATGCGACTCATTCTTCTGGACTTGGTCGACAGGCTGCGCTTGAGGCCATCAATGTTTTGCTCGAACAGCTTTCGAAGTTGAATTTCGAATTAGGGGTTGATCGTTTATCGTTTCGTTTATCGAGAAAAGTGATCGGAACAAGTGATTCATTCGATTCATTTGTTCGTTCGTTCGATTCGTGTTTGGTTTAAATTAATTGTAATTTGGTTTTATAGAACGTATATGTAAGGAAAAGAAGAGAGAAAATGTATTGTATAATAAAGTAATATTAAAAATTAAACAGACATAAATTTACAAAAAAAAAAAAGAATAATAATAATACATGTAGGTATATAATATAATGCTTAACCAAAGGCGCAAATGTGAATTAAATCAAAGGAAAGAAAATAACTAATGTTGAACAGTTTCGCTTGAGTCAACTACGGGGGGGTTGGGTGGATGATCCCCAGGGACACTCCTAAGAGATGGCGAAGCCTCGGCTGTGGGGTGAGTCACAGGTGTGTTGGGTGGTGCGAGTGCGGATGTGTTTAGAGACAGGTTAACAGATTGTGGGAGCCATTGGTGACCCATTTAAAGGGGGGGAGGGGGAGAGCTAGACCGCAGGGGAGCCTGTCAACTAGATTCTATATATGTACATAGCCCAAGATGATCCACGTGGAATCAAACGCGATACGAGAGCAGCTCTCGTTCTGCTTCTCGGTGGTGGTGCCCGAATTGGTTGTGGGCATGGACCCTGTCACCCTGCGGCATCCAAAGGCGCCGTCACTTACCATTTGGTTGAAGAATGGATGTCTTAATACTTCCGTGACGGTGATACGTTGCGCAGGATCAACGACTAGACATTTGCGTATCAGATCCTTGGGATCCTCTGCAAGAAACCATTCACCAATGAGATTGAAATGTCAAAACAAAACAAAAACGATTTGGCGACTCACCAGAAATATCGGCCCACTCCGGCGAGGTGAAACTGTATTTTCCCTCCATTATGTTGCGCAGCATCACCATCTGTTTGCGGTGCCAGAAGGGTGGACAGCCGACGAGCAGCGTGAACATGATCACGCCACAGGCCCAACTGCAATTGCAAGAGGGGAAGAGGGGATACCGGTTAATGAATAGCCATGCGGAAGCAAGGGAGCACGCGCGTACATGTCCACTTCCTGGGAATATCCGGGAGAGCCCTCAAACATGTTGCACTTGAGCGTCTCCGGTGCCAAGTAGCCCGGCGTGCCGCACAGATCTGCATTTGGAAAATGGGGCAACGTTAGCCACTGGAAGACATGGAGGTGGGTAGGGGGTCATTAATAACCTGTAAGTTTCTCGCCCTCCTGCAGCTGTCGGGCGAAGCCAAAGTCAGTGATTTTCACATTGTGATTCTCGTCCAGCAGAATGTTTTCCGGCTTGAGGTCGCGATGCACAATGCTTTTCGCGTGGATATATTCGACGCCTTCGAATATTTGCCGCATGATGGTGCGCGTCTTCTTCTCGGAGAGCGTCACCACCGAGGTCAGATAGTCGAAGAGCTCGCCTTTGGGGCACAGCTCAAATACGAGGAAAACAAATGCATCTGACTCAAACACGTCCTGCAGGTCAACTGTGGAATGCGAATGTGGGTTAGTGGAGCCCTCTCTTATATCGGAAAATTGACGCTGAAGCTTCACACTCACTTATATAGGGATGTCCCATGACCTGGCGTAGTATGGAGATTTCCTGTCGGGTTGCTTCGAGCATATGATATGGATTCGTCTCACCCGCCTCAGTTGTGGCGCCCAGATCGATGATCTTGGCCGCAAACTCTTTGCCCGTCTCCTTCTCGATGCAGCGGCGCACCGTGGAACTGATGCCCCTGCAAGTTGATAGAAATCCAACAGAAAAAAACAAAGGGAAAGAAGAATAGATAAGAGGCTTGCATCAGCGTGAGTTAGATGACATCCACTCGGTTTTGGCATGATCTGTAATATTTATCTAAGTGGCGGCCCTGCCTTGCAGATCTTATCGCCGCCCCTTGTAATTGCCCTTGTTTTTCGCAACATCTATTTGCTTAGTTACCGGCAGGCTGGCTGGCTGCCTGCCTGCCTGACCGTGTAACTTCAAGTTCAATCCAAGGGTGTTTCGGCAACTGCAGTCGTTGCCCATTGAGGAAATTTATTGTGGAGCCAGAAGACAGGCGCCGTCAGCCCATTCCATACTTTACACTGTCACAGTGTCACACTCTCGACTACCAGAAGACGAAGCAGAATCAGCAGTACCGCTCGCACACACACACGGGCATGACTCATGGACATAATTAACCAGAGTTATATGTAAACAGGGCTTGCACTTCTGCAAGCTTAGCAGTAAGCAAATAAACAGAAAGTCACTGTGGGACAGAAGCTCAGGGAGGGAGCAGAGCACAAATGCACAGATGCACAGACAGGTGGAAAACTGATCCACATACGGATGAGGAGCCTCAGAGAAACGGTAGCAAAGATGCATACGGAAATATCACAGATCAACCGAATCACCGGTGGGAATGAACGAACCCTTTTACCCCACTCACCTGCCCAGGATCTCTTTGGGCTCGTATTTGGCATAAAAGCCCTTGGCTGCATCCTTGTCGGGCAGCAGATCATCTTCCTCATCCTTGGCCATTAGATCCAGTGAAATTTTGTCGGTGTTTGTCGGCTGCCTCTAACCTCCCTCTACTCTTACGTGGGGCAACAGCAGCTGGGCCGATGCGTCAAATCCTCAAGCGGAATCTGAAAGACCAAGCCAGAGTTTTACATGGGTCAGGTTAATCTTGCTGATCGGGTAGTTACGCTGCGCCGTCGTATGCTGATACTGCTACGGATGGGTCCCGATGCGGCTGATGCTGATGATGTTGATGAGATCGTTTAAGGCGTTGCTATTTTTATACGAACGAACCAACGAACGAGCGAACGAATGAATGAACAAGCGAAGACACGGCTGCGGAGGAGCAGAGCGCAGTGGGAGGAGGAATGAATCTGTGGGACCGGCGGCAGTGACTGCGCGCTCCGCTGTTAAATTTCCTTTTAATTACCGTTGTCGTACGCCGTATATCGTATATGCCGGTGTGCGGTGTGGGGAGAACGCTTCGCTTAGCTTTCGTGTAAGAAGCACAGCACTCTCTCCCGCTTTGACTTTGACTCCCTCTCTTTCTAGCTCTCTCTGTGGCGCTTGCTCTGGATCTCTGTCTCTCTCTCACTAGTTGCGATACTTGGTCTCTGCTGGTTGCTGCTGCTCTCAGCTGTTGCGGCTACGTCTCGGCTGCGGCTGATTGAATTAATAACGGATGCCAACTACAACAAATCGATTTATATATAAAAAAAAATTAGAATAGCAGCGACAATGAATTAAATAAAATAATAGAATTTGCCTGTTCTTGCTCTCTGTGTCTTTGCAAATGCCTTATGAATGATTGATTACACAACTCACAACTGCAGCAACTTTGATCTGAACAGTTTTGTTCCCCCAAAGGAGTTGGTTGGTGTTGGTTGTTGCAGTGTCCAAAGCAAAACTGTGCCGCCACGGTGCTCGTTCACGAGAGGAAGAGGGGCCGAAGCGTTTGTTGATGAACTACGGGGATCTAGCCCCGTGGATCGGAGTTGTGTTTTGGTCACACACACACACACACACACACGCACGCACATCAATAGAGAGGAGAAAATGCAACAGTTTCGTTCTGTGAAGCGATGCTGCTCTCGTTTCTATCCTCTTTTTCAAACACATACAGCACACACACATGAGCACATAACAGACACACACAAACCACCATGTCCATCCGCCAAGCGGATACATTTCAATGTCAACTAAGGTTAAAAGCAATACGGTTTTCGGCGGAGTTTGTGGCTACCCAGCACATACACATACACGTGTGGCCGCACGACAGGTTGGTCGCATGCAACGGCGTTTCGGACATAACTCCGACGTTGATATTAGCGTATTAAATTGCAAAAAAACCCTGTATTTAATCACAAAAACACATCTACAGGCAGTGTGACCGCGGATTTATCGACAAAATATACCTTCTGCCCCTTAAAAATATATCCAAATATTCCCTCTCTTTTTCATAATATACCGTAAATATACCGAGGAAAACTATATTCATCAATTTCGATATACACGGCCGGCACGTCACTATCCAACACTGGGATGACAGAAAATCGGTTTTTTAATATTAATTTGAATTTGAATTTCCCAGTATTTATCGCCCAACGGTTGGTTGACTCTACGAACAGCCAACGAACGTTGACGCAGATGAGCTGTTCCATGTTTCATAGAGAAATATACAAAACTAAAGTTAAAATCTATTCAAATAATGATATTAAAGGATTTCTCAAAACTTGAATAGGTGTGTTCTTCGAAGCGCGACAGATAATCCAGAACTTACCAAAAAGATTCCCTCACGTTCATTAATTAAGTCATTCGATTTCAAATTTACGCGCAAACAGTTTGAAAGCTCTTTGGCGCCTGGCAGCGCCAGCTGAAAGTCCACATATTGTTATCGACCAAAACAATTACTTTGCAACACTGCAATCACAAGTTCATTATTTTGCCGCGAACAGGCGTATTGTTTATTTGATTAAGGAGCCCAATTTGTTGCACAAAATGGCTTTCAATGCCACCGGTGATTGCCAGATTGTGTTGCAAACCTATAAGGTAGGTGGTGGTGGTACCTACCTGCGGTATCTATATAATAACCATTCATTTCCAGTATAAAAAGCAACACATCATCTGCCGCACCAAAGTGCTACCGAGCCTTGTCACCCACTTTGGCAAGAAATCAAATGACTATCACTGGATGACGCCTGCCAGCTGGACTAACATTGAAAGTGGCTTGTGGGGCCTGTTCGAGAAGGAGCAGGACACTGTTCAAAGCGTGCATGCGGAGCTCCTCATAGAGCACATCAAAGTGCGTGTCGATTCCACGGAAAATCGGCATTCATATTCCCAGAAACTGTTACCTGGAGTTACAATGTCGGAAAATGATCTGTATCTGAATGTACAGCTGGAATATGTGCCGCAAGAGGCTACTACCACTATAGGAAAGGGAATCGACAGCACCAGCAAAGGCCGCGATGTCGCCACTTCGAAAGCCAGGTGTGTGTGAATCAAAAACAAAAACTCCAAATGTGATGTGCACACTTCTTTCATTCACACTTCTTACAGCGACCATGAAGCGCACAAATATAAACATAAAAGCTCCAGACACGGCCATGGTTCTCGTGAAAGGAAACAAACCAAACAGACGCATATTTCACGTTCAGTGTTCAATGCTCGGAGGTCCACTTCAGAAGAATCTGAGAAAGAAAAATCCTCGAAGCGCAGTCGCTCTTCACGTGAAAAAAAACCAACCAAACGGACGCATAGTTCACGTTCAATGTAAGCCCCCCCCAAAACTTAATTAATAAAATGCTGCCAACTAATTGAAATTTCTTACAGTGACAAACAGGCAGAACGAACTCGGGAGACGGGCAAATCTCCCAACAAAATGCACAGCGCTCCGAAATCTATTGCACAATATTTTGAAAAAGATGAATCCTTGACGCGCTGTCGCTCTTCAACCAAACGGCCGAATACACCAGAATCGGAGTGAGCATCTAATGTAGAATCAATTTATGCTTAGCGTTCACCGCCTTATGCACTCGTAGGAATTCCAGCCGGAAGATAAAGACGAATAAATTTGACTCTGATGATGATGAGCCCATCGCGAAGAAAGGCAATGCCAATAAGAATGCTACGCCGCCAGCACAGCCCGAACCGGGGCAGGGTCAGCCTAGTTCGGGTGCGTTTGCTGCGCTAGAAAAATTTTTAATTGATGATCCATGTCCGCGTAAGGTGAAAATTCTGTAAGTTTTTGGGTTGCACTGAAACGTTATGCATTTACCTTTAGCTTAGATGGTTTTATCTTACAGTCTAATGGATAAAATGGAAAAGGAAGAGGTTTTGAGTTCATTCTCCAAGTACAAATGCGACCTCGATAACTTCTTCAAGGAGCATCGCATATCAAGAACTGATAACTTTATGAGCATACAGCATGTGCACATCATAGACATAGTCAAACGAAACATTTCAGAGGCTATGCTCGCGAGACTGGGGAAAGTGTATGGCACCAACACAGTAAGTGGCACTGGAACAGACTTTGTAATAATATCTGAATTGCACTGATAATGGCTCGATCGACAGGCATATGCATCGCTGGTGATCAACGCTCTCCTGCCTTTGTGGATTGCACGTCTCTTTATGGACACATTCAACTTTGGTACTGCTGAGGAGGCAGTGCGCCAGATTAAGGACCAATTGGCGTACAGCACATACCTGAATGCCCTAAATAACGAGCCCTTAGAGTCCGATTTGGAGATGTGGTGACTGTTTCGGTTCATTCGGTTTCATCAAAATAAACCATTATATAGTTCAACTTTCATCCAGTCGAGTTTTTCAACCTCTTATCTTAAGTGGCGTTCGTGTTGGTCTCTTGGCTTCCGCACTCGGTATCCTCGGCAGAGAAACATGCCTGTTGGATGCCTGGGATTGATCTCAGGTTTCTTCTGGCTGGTGGGGTAGTAGCTGCGAGGATGATTTTTAGAGTTCTGGTGGTGCTTTTACCGTAGCACAAGTTAAAAGAAAAAAAATAAAAAACAAATATCGAAATAATCAAATCTTACAATAGCTCCAATTCCAAGCTAAACAACTGAACAAAACACATTAAAAACAAATCATTATGCTTCGTGACTTCAAACGCGTCCCAAAGATTGCCCACTGGTTGGTCATTGTCGCTATGTAAAAGGATGTGAGGTCCGTGCCTTGATGCTGCAAAGTGTGGCTGTTGATGGATGATGTCTTGCGATTGGGATCATGCTCCAGCATGTTATTCTGGTGGTGTTTCTACGGCGTGAATGCTTTTTCCAACGTCATCTTGAATCAAGCTGTGACATAATCCTCTTCTTTCTCTAGCACGCATGGAACATTGCATGGATCATAGATGTTCGTGGTCGCGCGATTCACTGGGAATTCATCCGATCGGGTCGGGCTATAGCTGGGCTCCGCGTATAGATAGTGTATTATCAGAGCCAAGAAAAGCAGTACGATGCAATGCCATAGTTTGAATGATGGCCATAATGCCATACGGGCGTTAAAAATCATTTTGATTGAATTTATAAAACTCATGTTCGTTGGTTTTTCGAACCGAACTCCGAAATGGCTATAGACCTCTTGGGCATTTCTGCTATTACCGAAGTTATTGCAGTTACAGCAACAGTCACAGACATAGTCATTGAAAATGTGGCATTGCTCTCGGTCGTATTCTCTGCGTTTGGCATCATCCATGAGGACATCTTTGGCATTGGCAAGCAACCTGAAGGCCTCACTGGCTCCGCTGACCGGATTCTTGTCTGGATGTATATCCAGGGCCAACCGCTTGTAGGCTAATGAGATCTGAGCTTTTGTGGCATTTTGTGGCACTTTCAAAATTGCATAGAGGTTGTTGCCACACAGTTTGACTCTACGAACTGCCTCCATCTGAGAGTGTTTATCCATTTTATGTTTTGATCATTTTTCAGCAAGAAAAATATAAAAACTTGCGGTTGGGTCAGCTTGTTTCTAGACTCTAGAGTCTCGACTAAGTTGCTGATTTATTTTACTAAGTCCGATTATTCCGGACTTGTGTGTATGAATGTCATGGACTACTATGCACTATAAACGCAAGACTTTTCCGTTTTCAAAACGGCAACAAATTCCTCGCCGAACGGAAAAGTAAACGGCTTTTTATACAACTAAACAAATCTTAATTGCAAAAGGAAAAAAAATTGATGACTTATTGATGCATTGACACCATTACCTGGGTAATTGAGCTTGTGATCTTTTTATAAATAATTTCTTTTTAAACCAACCTCAAAATTTAATCTGAAAAAATTGGTCAGGGCAACAAAAAATAGTTAAAAGTATGAATTTTTGCTGAAAAGTTGTTCTGCTTTTCCGTCGTTAATTACTTCTCCTTTCCATGGGCCAACTGGCCCACGTCTTCTCAAATACATATAACCTGATTAGTATATTGATTATAATCATTAATAATAATAATTATTTATGCAATAGCTGCACTACATATTACAATATGCCAGCTGCAGCAACAGCAGCAGACTAAAGGTCAGATTAGATTCAAGCAGTGCTGTAGATAACGACAAAAAAGGTAAGCAGCGCGCAAGCTTTAAAAGCGGGAGACAAACATTCTGCTCGAGGGCATTAATGTGCAGTCAAAAGGGTTAATGATGCCCGATTCTGAATGAATGTTGAGTGTCTGCATATATATGTAACAAAATCTTATGAGGCTGTATTTTAAATGGCTCGGCAAAGTACTTTTTGTCGCGCACTTAATTAGTAATGAATATCGTCTGCAATGGTAAAAAAATTAACCTACCCACAAAATCCGAACTTTTTTTTTCCTCAAGGATCCAAACCGACTTTTTCTGATAGATATGGGGATTTAAATTTAAATCATCATTTTTGCATTTCAATGCTTTATATTTCCCAGACGGTAAGCTGAAATCACAAAGTATTTCAGCTTAACTTCTAGCTGTTTTAATTACCTTTTCAAAATAGCAAAGTTCTTTACAACCGGACGTAAGATACTAGACGTAAGGAAAAAAACAAGCGCTACCTCTGAAAAAAGCTTACAAAAAAAAATACCAGACTTCAAAAATTCTTCAAAAAAAAGTTCTGCCATAGAAAAAAAAAAGATCATCAAACCATTTCTAAGCCCCAAATCTTTAAGAAAAAGTTCGTTTTGTTCCTTGAGGAAAAATCGTGTTGACTAGTGTTGAGGAATTAATCGCTTAGTTTTAAGTCAATATTCATTCATATAAGAGTTGCCCTAATCATATGCTCGCGATTGTTTGCCCGCTGTTCTTATTGCTTATGTCAAAAAAACTTAACTGTAACATTCTTACGCGTATAGCCAAAACGCGCAGCTGCACACGAAGACATCGATGTGCACCGTCTTGGTATTGGAGTGTCGCATCGCGTGATCTTCTAATTCCTTTTTGGGCTCGACTTTATTGGTGGAGTTGAGTCAGTACCAAACTATACTTGAGAGTACCCGCACGCGTATTCATCATCGCACCGCTATTGTCGCCCCCGCTTTGTATATAACCCGCTGTGCAAATAACATTTAAACCACTAACATTACATATGAATCGAATAAAAATACATAAAGATTAATACAGTCCACTCATTCGCAACCATAAGAAAAATTTGGTCCTTCGAGCCGGATCTCCGGCTAATTTTATTTGAAATATATTGAGTGATATTGCTTGTCGTCATGAAGACTCTCGTACATCGCATAATTCAGCAGCGTGGTGCGTGCAAATCCCAACTAACTCGTGCATCTACGGAGGCTCAGGAGTTTGTACAGTCGTGCACGTCTGTGCAAACATTAGAACACAAGTTGGACCGCTTGGCTGCAACTTTCAACCGCTTTATGGAGCTCTCTGAGGACTTAGTTCAATACAATGAGGAAGACGGATTTGTGGATCCGAATTTGGATATCGCCGAATATGAGGGAAAGTTTTATAGTGCCCATGCCGTTCTCACTGGAGCCATAAGTGAGCGGAGCAGTCACGATAATGGACACGACTCGTCAAATCTACTGATATCTAGTACTGTGGAACGCCTATTTGAGGGACAAACACAACTTTTGGAGAAGATTCGGGAGTCAGCGCGACCCGCTGAGCTGCAGTTCGAAAAAATACGCCTTCCTACATTTTCTGGAAGATACGAAGATTGGTGTCAGTTTAGTGATCTGTTCTTAGGCTCAGTCGACAAGAAGAGTAGTCTTTCCAACTGTCAAAAGTTCCATTATTTAAAGTCGTATCTAGATGGTGAAGCTTTGTCCCTGATTAAACATATTCCCATTACTGACGATAATTACCAGGACGCATGGGAGAGGCTAAAAAATCGTTATAATAAAAAATCACTGATTGCGCGGTCGTTCATTCAAAACTTTCTTTCGCTGCCAACTGCAAAAAGTTCAAACATAATCGAGTTGCGTAACATAGTCGACACCGCGGACGAGAGTATACGTGGTCTACACGCGCTGAAATGCGACAGCCGCGATGTATGGCTTATCCATATCTTGCTCTCAAAATTAGACCCTGAATGCAAGGAAGCTTGGGCTACGTCCAGTGAATCGTGCAAGGAAAATGTGACCATAAATGACCTGTTCGCCTTTCTCTTCGCCCGGTTTGATGCGCTGGAGTCCTGTCAAGAGTTAACAGTAGTTCATGATTCTCCCAAACGTCGTGCAGTTTCTCATCATGTGGACGTGCCAACTACATCTGCTCGTGGTTGCGTATATTGTCACGGGCCACACAGTCTGTATGTGTGCACTCAATTTAAAGCTATGAACGTCGTGGATCGTCGCACATTTGCAATGGAGGGTAAGTTGTGCTTCAACTGCCTAAGTCGATCTCATCAAGTAAAGGATTGTAATTCCACAAATACGTGCCGTCTGTGCAAGTCGAGGCACCACACTCTTGTCCATCCAGAAGAGATTCGCACCACCCCGAGTGTTGCTGTCAATACATCCGCTGACCCAAACTTGCGCTCGCCCATGCATGCTGCTGAGGTTGATCCTGCCGTGGTCAGCCATCATACATTGGAGAGAGGAGTATTGGCCACTAGTCAAGCTATATTGCCAACAATTTTAGCCACTATAGTCGACTCCTGGGGCAATGAGACAACCTGCAGGATCTTGATGGATACTGGTTCGACGATAACGATGGTCTCCGAGTCGTTTATTCAACGGATAGGGCTGTCGCGCACGCATGCTCGTATACCAGTTGTTGGCCTAGGTGCAAGCCCGGCTGGCGTTACTCGAGGTCGCGCCACGTTCACGCTGCTCTCGCGCACAAGCACAACATCCGTAGTGGTAACAGGTCTGATTATGAGTACTTTAACATCCTCGATTCCAGCACAGAGGATTGAGTCGAACACCCCGATGTGGGGAAAGATTTTTGAGCTACCCTTAGCAGACCCTACATTTGGGACACCAGGTGAAATCGACCTGATTTTAGGAGCTGATCAACTTTGGAACATATACACTGGAGAACGCAAAGAGTTTGGTTTCGCATATCCTATTGCACTTCATACTAAATTTGGTTGGGTCATTACAGGCAGTTACCATATCGGTATTGATGATTACACCCACGCACTAGCTCATCATGCTCACGAGGGTCTGGATACTTTAGTCCGATCGTTCATGGACATGGACCAAGTTCAACCAAGTAGCGCTACCATTGACGCTAGTGATCCCGCTGAACAACACTTCGTTCAAACGCATTCCCGCAGAGACGATGGAGTGTACGTCGTCCAATATCCATTCAAGGATTCCGCTCCGCCGATGGGATCCACATTGCCGCAAGCCATACGCCGCTTTTCTTCTCTCGAACGGAAATTTCGAAAGTTTCCGGCACTCAAACAACAATATGTCGACTTTATGGAGGATTACTTACAACGAGGACACATGGAGTTGATTCCTCCTACTACCTTAGCCGAGGATCTCGCCAGTCACAATTATTTAGCACACCACGCAGTATTTAAACCAGACAGCACCACTACGAGATGCCGAGTTGTGTTTGATGGCTCTGGGGAGGACTGCAAGGGATATTCACTCAATTCACGACTACACATTGGACCACCTATTCAAAGGGATTTACTTGGAGTCTGTTTACGGTTCCGACAGCATCGTTATGTGTTCTGTACAGACATTGAGAAAATGTTTAGAGGCATCCTAGTTTCAGAAGAACACACGCAGTACCAACGTATTGTCTGGCGAAAGGAGGAGACTGCTACACTTGATCATTACCGACATCTGACCGTGACTTATGGTTTAGCGTCTTCACCGTTTCTGGCTGTTAGAGTTCTCAAGCAAATCGCTCAAGATCATGCCGAGTTGTATCCGAATGCTGCTGCGGTGTTGGTAAGGGACGCGTACGTGGATGATATTCCTACGGGATGCGATAATATCAACGAACTCATTGCACTCAAGGATGAATTGATTTTGTTATTGAGTCGAGCTCAATTTAAACTTCGAAAGTGGAGTTCAAACTGTTGGCCACTACTACAATCGCTGCCAAAGGACATTTGTGAGTACCCCCTTGAAGCTCTAGAAGAAGAGAGCCCAGCTCAACATGTGAAGGTTCTTGGAATACGTTGGGACCCGGCTGCTGACAATCTTTCCTTCAAGCTGACCATTCCCGACGCCACAACTGCTCTGACAAAACGGATTTTGCTGTCGGAGCTTGCCAAGATCTACGATCCCTTGGGTTTGCTTGCCCCCAGCACTGTATTTCTAAAGGTTCTCTTTCAAGATAGTTGGCTGAGCTCGGTCGAATGGAACGAGCCACTACCGGTGCAGTTATGTTCACGTTGGCAACAGTTTGTAGCAGAAGTTCATTTATTGGAAACGTGTCGCATATCTCGCTACATATCCTCACCACTTCAAGCAGCGGAGCTGCATGGATTTGCCGATGCATCTTCTCATGCATACGCCGCTGTTATTTACAGTCGCGTGAAACTCAATAAGGACTATGTTGTCAGACTGATCGCCGCAAAAACCCGTGTTGCGCCCATCAAACCTGTATCCATTCCGCGGCTCGAATTGAATGCAGCCCATCTTCTTTCAAAATTGATGTCTCTGGTTAAGCAAGCACTAACTATTCCTATTTCCAGTACCTCATGTTGGTCTGACTCAGAAGTTGTGCTGCATTGGCTCTCATCGCCCCCTCGGACTTGGAACACTTATGTTTGCAATCGGACTGCTGAGATTCTAGATGCTTGTCCACGTAGTTGCTGGAATCACATTCGCACTGGGGATAATCCCGCGGACTGTGCATCACGCGGACTTTTACCGAGGGATCTTGTAGACCATCAACTGTGGTGGAATGGACCACCGTGGCTTTCACAATCACGGCTCACTTGGCCACCTGCGAAGGCAAAGTTTGCACTGTCGACTGAGGAGGCTGCGCACATGGAAGTTAAGGTCATGCCTCAAGTTAATCTACACATTTCCGATGAAGGAAATGATCTTCAATGTATGATTAACAAGGCTTCCTCCTGGTCACATCTCTTGCGGACAATAAGCTACTGCTTTCGTTTTGTACACCGTCTTCGCTGCAAGGAACGCCTGTCATCGTTTTTATCATCATGGGAGCTTCAATATGCACGCTCTAGGATAATCAAACACGTTCAGATGGAGTTCTTCCAAGTGGAGTACAAGCAGCTAAGCACTGGACGACCACTTTCTCAAAAATCCAAACTGATTCGCTACACTCCATTTATTGACGACCAAGGAACAATGCGCGTAGGAGGACGCATTGACAATTCAATGGCAACTTACGAGGCAAAACATCCCATACTTCTACCAAAGGAATCACCAGTCGCTGTTTTATTAGCTAGACACCAGCACGTCACATCGCTACACGCTGGAGTTGAATTTATGTTCCACACTTTGAGACAGAAGTATTGGATTCTCGGTGCCCGCAACATAGTCCGGAAAATCGTATTCAACTGCAAGATTTGTTTCCTCCAGCGTAAAGGTACGAGCACACAACTCATGGCTGATCTTCCCGCTTTTCGGGTTCAGCCCACCCGCTGTTTTCTGCATTCTGGATTGGATTACGCTGGACCAGTTATTATCAAGACATCGGTAGGTCGGACACCGAAGTTTGGCAAAGCTTGGTTTGCTATCTTTGTTTGTCTGTCCACCAAAGCAATTCATATCGAACTCGTCAGTGATTTGACGACTTCCGCATTTATCGCAGCTTTCAAACGATTCTGGTCTCGACGTGGCCCTATATCCGACTTATACTCAGACAATGGCACAACATTCCACGGAGCCAGACGGGAATTAACGGAAATGCAACGGATGGCTGTATCTCAAAGTCAAGATGAGGACATTGCAAGTTTTCTGACGAGTCAGGAAATCAACTGGCACTTCATTCCGCAGTCTGCCCCGCATTTTGGAGGTATTTGGGAGACTGGCGTACGATCAATTAAACTTCACCTTCGCCGAGTAATTGGGAGCAGTGCATTAACTTTCGAAGAATATTCCACCGTTTTAACCCAGATTGAGGGTCTACTAAACTCTCGCCCACTGTGCGCTCCCAGCGATCACAGCCTGGATCCCCTTACCCCCGCTCATTTTCTTACAGGTCAACCTCATATGTCGGTGCCAGAGCCATCGTTCTTGGACGTGAACATTAACAGACTGCAGCGTTGGAGACAGCTGCAAGCCAAGGTTCAAGGGTTCTGGAAACGTTGGAATCTTGAATACCTTTCTTCCTTGCAGTCGCGCACCAAATGGCAGCAGGAGACCAACAACATAACAGTGGATACGCTTGTGGTACTGAAGGAGCCGAATCAACCTCCTAGCAAGTGGCTGCTTGGCCGCATCACCGAAGTTCATCCTGGTCAAGACGAGAGAGTTCGAGTGGTCACCGTAAAAACTGCCCGAGGAGTGTACAAGAGACCTATCACCAAAATTGCTGTGCTTCCCTTTAACTGAACATTCGTTCAGGGGGGCCGGTATGTTGAGGAATTAATCGCTTAGTTTTAAGTCAATATTCATTCATATAAGAGTTGCCCTAATCATATGCTCGCGATTGTTTGCCCGCTGTTCTTATTGCTTATGTCAAAAAAACTTAACTGTAACATTCTCACGCGTATAGCCAAAACGCGCAGCTGCACACGAAGACATCGATGTGCACCTTCTTGGTATTGGAGTGTCGCATCGCGTGATCTTCTAATTCCCTTTTGGGCTCGACTTTATTGGTGGAGTTGAGTCAGTACCAAACTATTCCCACGACACCCGCGTATTCATCATCGCACCGCTATTGTCGCCCCCGCTTTGTATATAACCCGCTGGCAAATAACATTTAAACCACTAACATTACATATGAATCGGTAAAAATACATAAAGATTAATACAGTCCACTCATTCGCAACCAACTAGTGTTATTAGTCAATTATCATGTGAAACTAACAAATTTAATCAAGATCGGAATTAAATGATTCAATAATTTTTACTAATTGCTTCGCGTTACATGGAAATCATTTTTGGCCAGAAAAAGGTTTGCATTTGGTGGGTGGGTAATGTACGAACAAATGGGCATCATCAGCTTGTTAAATTAATAACTTCTGAAGTTTTTTTATACCCGTACTCAAAAAAGAGTTAAGGGGTATATTAGATTTGTGATAAAAGTGGATGTGTGTAACGCAGAGAAGGAAACGTTTCCGACCCCATAAAGTATATATATTCTTGATCAGCATCAATAGCCGAGTCGATAGAGCCATGTCTGTCTGTCCGTCCGTCCGTCCGTCCGTCCGTCTTGTTGAGCGCCTGGATCTCAGAGACTATAAGAGTTAGGGTAACCAAATTTGGTTTCCAGACTCATGTGATATCACACTGCTACAAGTGTATTTCAAAATTTCGCCCCGCCCACCTTCCGCCACCACAAAGGACGAAAAGCTGTGGCAGCCACAATTTTAAAGATACGATAAAACTAAAAACGCAGTATCGTATAGCATATCCATATCGTCCAGACTGCAGAATCTGAATCAGATCGGATCATAATTATAGCCAGAATGACGAAATTAATTTTCAGTTGCTTCCCCTGCCCCCCCTCCAACAAACGACAACACAACTCATTTTCCTTCTCGCTCGCACACTCTGCCGCGTTCAGTGCGCGAGCAACCCCTAGCGGAGGAGATGTAGAATCTAAATGGAACATGTACAATCTCCATGTTAGATGTAGAATAGACATTGTATATGTAGATGTAGATAGCAGATGTAGCAAAAAAATGTAAAATGTAAATTATTTTTTTTTTCTAGAATTCTAAAAAATCATAAGCTGTACATATATACTGACTGAGTACGGGTATAAGTAGTCGTGTCCCCAGAAACGACTCACACATTCCTTCTCGTTTTTATTGAATTTGATTTACTTAAGGCAAAGGCGACTAATGGGCCGAGTAAAAGCCTCACTCAGGAAAGCCTTCAGTGGAGGAACGCAAAAATCTCAAGAAAAAGACCCTGGTCCACAATCATTGAGACACTGCATTTGAATTCTTATCAACGCTGTTGATCGCTGAGCGGCATTGATTAATTGGGAATCGTGAAAAAGGGAAAGAACATTTAAAACAAATTGTTTCAGGTGCCTGACAGGGCGGATTAGAATATACATATATTGATATGAACATTGTAATTTCTAATCTCATTGGAAATTGCTAACTGTTTGGTTACGCAGCTTTCAATAATGCGGAATAAATGCGATAAGTAAATCTGCTGCATCAGCAGTCGCAAACCTATAAAAACCTCGTCTTCGATCGGTCTGAATCAGTTGAAAATAATCGCGATGCTGCCGCTGTACGCTGTTCTTTGGGGCCTTTCGGTCCTCTCTATACTGCCGCAGGATGTTATTGGAAGCTGCTCAATGAATATAATTGGTCCTGCCCCTCTAATCGTGACAAGTTTCGGATCGAAGCACATTTTGTCGGATGCCCAGACCCCATTGGTACGGGAAAATTACGAATCGGTACAGCTGTATTGTGCAGGAGGTTTCGATGTCTTTGACGACAATAGGTTTGTTATACTAATTGCTTTAACATTGAACTTTTCGCTAAACTTTAATCCACCTCAGATATAATGGTGAAAGTTTCCAATCTGCGAACGCAAATGAAACTTTCCTTTGCCAAGATAACTATTTTCGTTGGAATAAAGACCATGATAATGAATTCGCAACAAGAGTTAAATGTATGGGAACGATGGTTTCCCAAATGTTCGAGAGTCGCAAAAGTCTGCCAGACTGCGACGACCACATGACCCTCGTGGTTGGCCAGGACTTCGGCGCCATGGGATCCATTAAGAGTGCTGGGATTTGCTACGACATTGTTGGGCTTGAGCTCAAGTACGTCAGCTACACGGCATCTCCGACCAAGAACAGGATTATTGAGAAGGTGCAATTGGGACAGCTGAATGACCTGGAACTGGATATCAACGTGGCATACACCACAAGTCTTTTCAAGGCCGTCAGGTGGGCATGCATAGCATCAGATTAACCCATTTATGATGCCAATGTGAACTAATTTGCAGTCCGGGGGCAATTGAGGTGTACTTGGGGCAAGACAAGCAGCTCAAGCAGCTGCTGGGCGGAGTGGCGTTCGAGTACACCAGCCTGGTGCAGGATGCAGCTATTGGCAGTCAGTTGGCTGGCTATGAAGCTATGCTCAGTGTCGTGTGGCTGCGCACCTTGCGCACCGGCAACTGGAGGCATTGGCTCAATGCCCTGCAGGCGGCCAGCGGTCCAGCCGGATCCAAGTTCGACATTCGCCTGGGTGTTTCGGGTCAACTTGCATTGCCGCTGATGCGTGAGTGCAACGCCAGCCGAGTTCTCAGCATCGATTTGGACAGCGGCAGCGCGCTGACAGTGCCCGCCCACATCTGGGCCCATGTGCGGGACCTGCAGCCGACTGGCAAGCCGCAGGACGAGTTTGTCGTAATCGGCCACAACTCCCCGTTTGTAAGTAGCAGGGGGCATCGGCTTTGGGGGGCGCCAAAGCAAACGCTAATCACATCTCGATCTTTCCTGCAGTTCAGGGGCGAGGACTTGAACGACTTCTGTCCCACCATGTGCGACCAGGTGGCTTGGTTGAAGAACAGTCTGTTTGGCAGTCTGCGTGACTATCCCGCCTATGGCCTGGTGCAATGCTGCCACGTCCAGGATGTGGCCCACAAGTTGGATAACTTTCCCGGCGCAACTGCAGCCGAGGGTACTGTTCCCTCATCCACTGCCACTCCCACTCCCACTCCTGCGGCAATCCCAATCCGAGGAGATTGGCAACTAATTCCAATGCCCACAGCATACAAAAATATTACAAAATGTCAAAATGTTCGCATACTTTAACAAAATTTCGTGTATAATTCCACATCATTTTCTTCTTCTTTAATCGAATGAACTCGAATAATATTTTATTAATTGTGTATTAGATTCAATACACTGCTGGCAATGTGGATCCTTTGGTGGCACTTCATTTCGCAGCCTTAACCCAGACAGACATACGAGCGAGGAGAATTAGCGCTGGAGGGGGGACAGGCAAAAGGAATTTCTTGATTAAGTTATAGGAATGTTGGGTTGGATGCTACCCGACCCGACCCGATCCGGGCACAGAGCAGAAATGTCAGCGGGCATGGAAATGCCATTTCATCCTCGTCTTTGACATTTTCCAGATTGGTTGGTGTGCGAGTGGTGTGTCTGTGTGTGTATATGTGTGTGTGTGTGTATGAGTGTGTGAACTCAATAAAGCAAACCACTGATTAATGCCAATTTGTTCTTGGATATTTAGCATGAATTATTCAACATCAAAAAGAACAAAAAAAAAATCAAAAACAAGGCAACAAACAATTCCCACAATTCGCAATCGGTCCCCAAGGCTCGATCCCAATGGCATAAACGCGCTCGGGGTCTCTTCTGCCCTCGCTGCCGTTCCGTTTTCGGACTCCAACCACAATTCTCTAGCCGGATTCCTTCCGGGATGCCCAACAAGCGTCTAAGCCGCATTAAACCGCTTAATACACAGCCACCGAAATGCACAGAAAATAGACTATCGACCTATAAATACATTTACAGTACATTCATTTACATTTATCTTAAATACATAAAATTCGATTTTTAAAAAATTCTCTATCAGATGCGACACTCACGTGAATTCCAAAACGCTCATAAAATGTTTTATTTTTTCCATCTGATTTCGGCTGAAGTAACTTTTGTATTCGTCTCGAGCTTCGCCGCTTCGAAAGGCTGAAAGCAATAAGTCAAATCAAAAAAAAAAAACTATTAATGGCAAAAAGCTATCGAATTGATCAATGATGCCTCAGGTGCCTGCTTGATTCAGGTTCACAGGTTAGTTTTGTAGCTGAAAACTGTACACAAGCCCCTCGCTTTCATTGTGAAAGGCAGCACCTCGGAATACGTATTGTAGACTCAATTACACTAGTCAACACGATTTTTCCTCAAGGAACAAAACGAACTTTTTCTTAAAGATTTGGGGCTTAGAAATGGTTTGATGATATTTTTTTTTTTTATGAGAACTTTTTTTAAAGAATTTTTGACTGGTATTTTTTGCTTTTTCATAACGCTTGTTTTTTCACATAACTCTAATGTCCGGTTGTAAAGAACTTTGCTATTTTGAAGATAATTGCGCAGCTATTGAGCCCAATCTTGATTTCAGCTTACCGTCTGGGAAATATCTGAATGCAAAAATGATGATTTTTGTGGCGTTTAACGAAATTTTGACTTTAAAAACTGGGAAAGTCGAAAAAAAATTATTCTTTGTCTTTGTGTATAGGTGCTTATTTGTCGTTTAAATCGCTCATTAAATTCGATTTTTACTAAGATGTTAACCAAACCTAAATGAAATGGAACAAATACCCTTTTGAAGGCGGCGGGCCCCTGCCAATTGGGAACAAAGATCACCAAGTGTACAACCCTTGCTCCTTTGTTTCCATTGGTTGGGCCGCCGCCTTCAAAAAGGTTTTTTGTTCTTTTTTTTTAGGTTTGGTTATGAATTTTAGCCGCTTCCAAAGGCCTTAAAGCCATATTAACGCACCTATCAAAAAAAAAAAAGAAAAAATAATTTTTTTTTTTTTTTTTCTTTAGTTTTTAAGTCAAAATTTCGTTAAAAATACTATTTAATGCAGAAAGTATATTTGGGCTCAACTCTAGCTGTTTAATACCTTTTCAAAATAGCAAAGTTCTGTACGTTATTAAAGTTTGTGAAAAAAACTATCGCTACCTCTGAAAAAAGCTTAAAAAAAAATACCAGACTTCAAAAATTCTTCAAAAAAAGTTCTGCCATAAAAAAAACCAATTCTTTAAAAAATTTTAAAGCCCCATATCTATCAGAAAAAGTCGGTTTGGATCCTTGAGGAAAAAAAAAGTTCGGTTTTGTCGAGTAGTGTTATTAACCCAAACGGTCGAGCGACTGCCTCAATTAAGAGACTCACATCTGGCTATGGGCTGACCTTCCAGTTTGGAAGAACATCCATCCCATATTGCATACCAGCCAGCTACTGAGATAGATCAGCATATCGGGTTCAAAGTTCGAACTTAACTTTCAATACCTAATTGAAATGAATATGTGTCGGGTAGGCCTACCCCTAGGCGCTCTGATCTCGCGTTCTATGAAGCCCCTTGCTGTTGATCTGATACCCAATCCTCACACTCTACAAAAGACTCTTTTTGGTTTCGGTGGCAACATGCAAGGCACAGGTCATGCATACCCTTGGGCTTGGCATCTGTGGAAGGAAGATTCGATCGACCATAACTATCTGCAATTATGAAACATTCAACCAACACATGTACATACATACATATGCACTATACATATGTATCTATGTATATCACTTAATGCAAGAATACGAAATTCTTGTTCTTCTCATACCGAATCCAAACTTTGAGGAACTGGATTACTTGAGTGGTATTCAAGAGTACGTACCCATAGTACTACGATAGGACTATTCAAGCAGAGACGCGCCTGTTGTTGTTGTAATTCAATTTTGTTCATCTAATGTTTTTTTTAAATTTTTTTTTTATTTTGCTCCTAATGCCAAAATATGCGGAAAAGAGTTCGTTAAACGTAATGAAATTACCACATGGTCTGGTCGGTGCTCTGCTGCACAGAAAAAAAACTAAAATTAAAATTATAATAATAATAAATAAATAAATATTTATTTGCTCTTTTTCTTTTTGGTTTTTGTTGTTTTTTTACATATTTTTGGGGATAATAATTTGTCTTCTTCTTGGATGAATAATAAAGAATGATTTTTGAGAAGAGTTCATCGCACACTTTTGTTTGTTCTAACGATCGCTTCAAGTGTGAAAAAAAGATAATTCTTCATTTTAAATATTTTAATAGAGATTTAAATTAATTCTTTTATGATTCTAGTTACATCATTTGGCCAGAATTGCACTGCTTTATCGCCCTTAGATTAGTCTTTCTTTCCTGTATTATCACCACGAACCAACCATCAGATAATATCCTCAGTGTGGCTGACGAAAAAATCAACCGCCGCCAACAAAAATTTGAATCTGTGTATAAATTAAATTTCCATTCATTTTTTGCTTCACTTTTTTGTTTTTGCGCCACTCCCTTGCCTCCTTGCCCCTAAAAGCAGTACGAAAATGTCACATAATCAAATTTTTAAACGCGAGCGATTTAAGAGTTGCCACGTGCTGAAATGTCAGGGGGCAGGGGGCGTCACTGTCTTTCTGTGCAAGGTGTGCTTACACAAGGTGAGGGATCACTTTATACCAGGGCTCAGTTTGGCACGGCCCTATCGAATGAGTATAGGAAGAGGTGCTGCTGCGCTGCCACTGAGAGGGCTGGGACCAACAAAATGTTCCGTTTTGCCTGCTGTCTACGCACACAAACGCATTGCGTGCACTGCTTATTTGATAAAGCCGTGCCGCCCTGTCAGAATGTCACTCCCTGGACTTTCACTCTTGCAAAAGTACACGCACCTTAGGGCGCTGCTCTTGAAAGAGAGCACCTTGTACACCTTATATTTCGAACACCTTTTTTTTCCTGCCTGTGGATGACTGTCGCTGGTGGTGGGTCGCGGGGTTCCTTGCGATGACATATGAAATATTAACAAGAGCGCGCACTGCTCGCACTGCTTGCCAATGCATGGCCACATGGAGTGAGTGTGTATGAGTGAGTGCGTAAGTTCTTGGATTGGTGGAAGCGTGTAGGTGGTGTGGGCAGCGGGGGCAGCACGGTTACGGAACGTGCGAGCGGAGCAACGGGAAGATTAGGCAAGTCGCGCAATTTGCCATCAAGCGTAAAAACAAATTTGCTTTAACGAGTCATGGCCACAGCAGAGCGGACGAGAAGGGTCGCTGTCGCCTGTCGCTGTCGCTGGTCGCCGGTCGCCTGCTCTTTCTGCGTCTCTCTGTCTGTCTGTTTGTATATAAATTAGAACACATCAAAAGTTTGTGACATTAAATTTTGTTTCTTCTTCTCTTCTTTTTTTGTTTCGGCTCCCTCTTCCCAACAAACACGCACACACACACACACACATACACTTACGGGCTTGGGGAACAGATAAATGTTTTAGCAAAATGAGTATGTGAAAGGAGGAGGGTGGGGGGGGGGGGGGATGACAGTAATGATGGTACGCGAAGCATGGCCTTCAGCCCCAAAAATGCTCAGACCTCGAACCTGGGAACCTCGAACCTGGGATCCTCGAACCTGTCCCGCTGCTAGTCCTGAGCATCATGAACCTGTCGGAGTGGAGTCGGAGGGCGGGCTTGTGGTTGATTAAATGTGTTTTTGTGTGTGTGTTTGTGTGTGTGCGCGAGCGTGAAAATGCAATGACAACGACCCCAAATGGCGATTACGCGCGCACACACACAGACACACGTATGCCATTACGTTACGTTACGCATCCACATCGCGTTTATGTCGTCCAACAACCGTTTGACTTTTTCACAGTCACGAAATTTGCCTTTGCCTTTGCCCTTGCTCTTTCGGTCGTACACTGAGCGAAAAAAAAAAAAACAGCATTTGATTCTAGCTTTGGGCGACTTAAGATTCTTGCGGGATGACAACTATGAAGTAGCTTCCGATATCTTTAGTTCAGAACTATCAAAAAGCTGTTGTGTCAAATAATAAGTGAAATAATGATAATTAACAGCAGGATTCTCGCTATGTGTACGCTTCTATGCGACGTTCGTTGCGGCGACTGTTGTTGGCTGCTGCTGCTGATGTTGGAATTTCTGGTGCGTTTCTGAGCTTCTTTGGCTTGGGGAGTGTCCGTCGTGTGTGTGTATGTGTACGGGAAAGTGGGAAAGCGGCTGCCTGCTATATATGATAAAGTAATGCTAATGGAATGAAAGTACATATACATATACATACATATATGTACATACATACATGTATGTACATATGTATGTATGTTGTCCCCGATTATAATGTTTGTACATAAATTCATGTAAATAAATGTAGAGGCTATGTAGGTCCGAGCGCGTGATAGAATTCTCAAAATGCATCAAAATTTATCCATTCCCCAAGCGTCTACACGTCTCACTCTCTTCCGCTTCTTCGTGGTGTTCACTCGTTTTTTAATGTAGTTTGTCTCGTTCCCTCGCTAGCTCGCTGTCTCGCTGTCGGGCCGTCTCGCTGTCTTTCTCTGTGTGTGCCACAATGAATATTAAAATATTTTTTGTTTCGGTAGAAACTTTTAATTGGATTGCCAGCGTTTTTAATACTCTCATAACGGGCCCTGCCGTACCGCCCTACCCACCCTACCGTTCACCACGCACACAAAAATTGCGCACAAAACTGAAAAATCAATTAAAAATTGGCCGCCAACAGGCAACGTGTTGAAGGATGAAATTCGCAATAATAATGCCAATAAGGGGAGATATCAGATCCCTCCAGCGAAAGAAATACTCACAGCATCGCGTACGCCGAATAATCCACAATAATCCGATTCGAATCACAAAGTATACGACTTTTTTATTGTCTCTGATAACTTTGACAGCTGATCTCGATAATTCACTTTCGCTGGACGTGGCCTACATACAAAATATATTAAGGAATATTGAATTAATAAATTAACAAATAATAATAATAATAAAAAGCGCTGGCAGCTAAAACTAAACATCATCTACTAAATCGATATCCAAGATGACTTCTATCGTGTTAAAAAGAAGAAAAAAACCGAATACCTGAATATACATACATATTAAATGAAAGTAAAATAAAAATAAAAAAAACAATGAAAATGGAAGAGTAAATTTTTTTTTTAAGTTTCCCCAAGAAATAAGATACTTATGCTCCAGTCTGGTATGGTGGTCAGTTTTTATTACTTGATAAATTATACATTTTTTTCAGTTTTTTTTGTGGTTTTTGCTTGCAATATTTCTTGTGTTTGTTATTTTTTTTTTTTTTTAAATATTTCTTCTACATAGTTTAAATATTTGTATGTATATATTTTTTATATATATATATTTTGTTTATAGCCATAGAACAATTATCACATCTTACATATGTTGGCTACTCTTAAATGTATCCATTACATGTTTACTCATATGTATGTTTGTGTGCGTGTATCATCATCATCATCATCAGTCACCAGTCAGCAGTCCAGCATTTTGTTGCATGTCATACAACTAATCAGATTTAGTAAATTAGGAAAATACCAACGAAAAATGTCAAACAATGCAGCCAGTCCATTCTGCCATCGAATAGGCCCGTGTATTTATTTTGATTTGATTCGAATGGCCCATACATACATATGTAGGTGCATGTCACAAGCTCCTGGCTGTTGGTAGCCCATGTCCCATATATAGGGGACCATTCTGTACGATCCATACTCGATGACAGCCGGCAACATTTCAGCATATTTCACGATCAAGTCAAGCTAAGAGAAGGCAACAAATTTTCATTCTGCACGACTAAAACTAGCCGAAAACTTTTTGTAAATTATTTTACAACTCCTCAAACCTGCATACATACATATGTATGTCTATATGTACTTTACGACTCAATCTTGCAGCTGGCAATATTTATTTAATGTGCACGACTCAAACTTACAGCTGGCAACATTTCATTACGTAGCCTCTCGCACTTCTGGATAATTAGAGTTGCCAGCTCTGTGTGCAAAGTCCAAGTTGGGTGTGAGTGAGCTGCTTGGCTGCTTGGGTGCTTTGCCACGTCCGGAATGCATCAGAAGTTTGCTCATTTATATTGTATAAACAGTGCCCGTTGGCTCATTCAAACAGCAAAGGACCGGGCACCAGATTCCGGTGGATGGACTTGCTTTTTCTTGGACTTTCTCTTGCCCCGGTTGGCCTTCGTCGTTCGTTCAATCATTCATTTAGTCAGTCAGCCAGCCAGCCAGTTGTCCATTTAATTTTTCAGCTGGTGCTGAAAAGTATGCTACAATTTTGAATGCCTGTACTTCTGTCGTGTATGTGTGCCGCTCTACGTTGAAGTATTTATGTATATATATTATATATATAGATGTGTGCGTGCGTGTGTGTGTGTGTGTGGCTAGCTGCTTTGTATTAACCGTTTAGCCTGGCGGCGCTGTCAGTCGGCAAATTTCAAAGGCTCGCCCCAGCAGACACTGCCACCAGCAGAGCAGAGCAGAGCAGGGGGCAAGCACAAACAGCATAAACAACACAAACGAAATCGAGTGGCAGAGTGGAGGAAGGAGTGGATTGAAGGAGGTAAGTGCATTAGTTATTTAAAGAGTGAAAACATTTGTTTTGGCCTTTTGTCTCGCTTTTGACTCTTTCACTCGGCCGATAGAAGGTTGCCAGTCGCCAGTCGCCAGTTGCCAGTCGCCTGCCAGTGACCAGTGATGATGTCATCTGATGATGGCGATAAAACAAAACGAAAAACAGAACAGCTACAGAACAATTTAAACGATGAAAACTTAAAGAAAATTCCCAAAATCCCAATGTGCGTGTGCGTGTGTGTGTGTGTGTGTTTGTGTGTGGGTTGCCATGCCCATGCTTAATCCTCGGGCTGTGGCTCGAACCTGTCCTTCCGCTTAGTAGATGCACTCGCCAAGCAAATCGCATTCGCCCTTCTCCAGCGGCCTCAACCACAACGGATTATAGTTGGGACAGAGCTTGCGGTGTATGGGAATTTTGATTTGCACGGCCGTGGGCGTTACGCCCTCCCAGCTGCGGTCCGCAAAACGGCCACCATCCGATTTGTTGCACTGCATGCTAAGCGGCTCCTGGATGTACATCGTGTACAGTTGGTCGACGCGCGGCTGGCTCCACTCGATGCTCCGATAATTCGCCGAACGTGCCCCATTCAAGTGAATGCCGCGCTGATGCTCCGTGCTGTGGTGCAAAGAAAGCAGAAATCAAATTTTTAGTTTGCTTTTTGCTACATTCTGGGGGGGAAAAGCAATCAGTTTGAATTTATAGCGAGACACAGTGAGGGAGAGACAGAGAGAGAGAGAGTGTGTGTGTGTGTATCAGAGAACTGCAAAAATCACATATTTCTTGATTTACTCATGAGCTAAAGTTTTTGCTCACATGCAATCGTTCAAAAATACTCAGCGTTGAATAAACTCAACTTGCGCTGTCAGACGCTTCGTTCGGATCACTTTCTTGCTTAGGGTGTTTCTTTGTGTACTCATATATAATCACTCAAAAATACTCAGTGTTGAATAAACTCAGCTTGTGCTGGCAATCGCCTCGCTCGCATCAATTCTACAATCATATCCAACATGTATGTGAAAACGTTTACACGCATACATGCAAAGTCGACGCAGACGGATTTGGCCCGAAGAGCCGAGCGGTGAAAATTTCCAGCCGACGAGGTCTTCGGGCTCCTCTCGCAAAAAATTCCTTTGGAATGTCTTGTTTTCAGTTGGGAAACTCAGTTCATTCACACTCACACAAATCTCAGCTTCGTGTACAATACAATCATATCCAACATGTTTGTGAAAAGGCTTACACGCATACATGCAAAATCGCATACGAGCATTGCGTTTTCTAATCAATCCAATAATCCAGACACTCAATTTTGTTTCCCTTATTTGCTACAAAAATCCTTACTACATGGAAAACACATGCCGATGAAATAGAAAAATATTGTAAAGAAAATGTGAAAATAACCGATGAATTTGATGTTTTAAAATGGTGGAAAATTAATGAACAAGTATATCCAAATCTCTCAAAATTGGCCCTTAAGGTTCATTCAATCCCAGCAAGTAGTGCAGCAGCAGAACGAGAATTTTCCTTAGCTGGGAATATAATAACGGAGAAAAGAAACCGTCTTGGCCCAAAATCCATAGATAGCCTTATATTCCTGTACTCTTACTATACAAATTTTAAACTTTAACTGCTTAAATCAAAAGATAATTATAAAAAATTTTTCCTTATTTTACTTCTAAGAAAATATAAAAATAAATATTTCGTTACTCATTTCATTTGATTTATATTTTGCATTTCTTTTTCCACCACTGCAGTGGTGCACTGTCAGCAGCAATAGAATAACATTATTTCGTCGTTTTACGCTTACAAAAGCAATTAGACACATTGTGCATGTATGTGTGCCGACCGTTCCTTCACTTGAATAAAATCATACGAGCTGATAATCGTATTGGCTCATTGCTGAGCCGAAGTAACAGACACCCGAAACACCCGAAAAACGAACGAGCATGAATAAACTCAGCCAGAATAAAAGAAGGCAAAGCTTGAGTGATTTAAAATCATCTGGAAATATGTGCATGCCGTTCTCTGGTGTGTATAGCTAAGTTTAATGCAATGTTTGATCAAATCTAATATTATTTTCGCGATCTACAGGACTTAGCATTGCCTTTTAAGTAGTCACAGCAATTTCAAGCTACCCAACCACAAATCTGGCATCTTCTCCATCTCAGGCCCCCCCCTATGTATTTCAAAGCCGAGCCGAGCCGAACCGAGCCTCATTGCGGCAGCCCCTAATCTAATGTAAACTTCGCCTTGATGCTCAAGTGCTTAAAGTTGGCAATTAGCGAACACCTTTTGGGGGCAGCTTACAGGGGATTGGCAGTGGGAGTGGCAGAAAGCACCAAAGAGCACTTCGCCGTTATGAATGCGCGAAGGAGTCGACGAGTCGAAACTCGAACAAAAAAAAACCAAACAAAACGAGAAGGAACGTGCGAGTCGCTTCTGGGGACGCGACTCTACTTATACCCGTACTCAGTCAGTATATACATTTAAGAGCATATAATTTTTTAGAATTTTAGAATTAAAAAAAAAAAATTTTACATTTTACATTTTTTTGCTACATCTGCTATCTACATCTACATATACAATGTCTATTCTACATCTAACATGTAGATTGTACATGTTCCATTTAGAGTCTACATCTCCTCCGCTAGGGGTTGCTCGCGCACTGAACGCGGCAGAGTGTGCAAGCGAGAAAGAGAATCAGTAGCGTCAGCAGCGCTGGAGAAGGAGAGGGAACCAACAGAAAATTAATTTCTTCATTCTGGCTATAATTATAATCCGATCTAGTTCAGATTCGGCAATCTGGTAGATATGGGCATTTTCTACGATACTGCGTTTTTAGTTTTATCGTATCTTTAAAAATGTGCCTGCCACAGATTTTCGTCCTTTGTGGGGGCGGAAGGAGGCGGGGCGAAATGTTGAAATACACTTGTAGCAGTGTGATATCACATGAGGCTGGAAACCAAATTTGGTTTATCTAGCTCTTATAGTCTCTCAGATCTAGGCGCTCATCAAGACGGACAGACGGACAGACGGACGGACAGACAGACAGACGGACATGGCTATATCGACTCGGCTATTGATGCTGATCAAGAATATATATACTTTATGGGGTCGGAAACGTTTCCTTCTCTGCGTTGCACACATCCACTTTTACCACAAATCTAATATACCCCTTAACTCTTTTTTGAGTACGGGTATAAAAAAGGAATGCCAAAAACTTTTGCCTTTGATGCACACAAGAAGCAGCGGCGGAAGAAAACCCTAAATGAAAACCCACAATCCCCGGTACCCAGTACCCAATCCCTACATACAGTTTGCGTCGCGTCGTCTGTCGTCGGTTTCGCTGCGTAGATTAAAAAATATTTCTTCCATTAACGCAGCGAACGCTCCCGGGGATGGATGAATGGATGGATGGTTGGTTGGATGGCAGCAAGAATGTGTACGGGCGTCATAATTGTTATATAAAGGAAGCAAAAAATAAAGAAAGAAATCAACAATAAAAATACCAGTCGAGGATATGCCTTGGGTTGAGGTGGGTTGTGTGGGGCGGGGGGTTTTGGTGTTTCAATGACTTGAATCAGAAGGCAAAAAATGTCGGATGCTTGTGCCCAAATACTGAATGAAGTCAGCTATGGACAGCAGACCCATTCTGCAATAAATATTTGATAGCCAAGGACCTATTGTATAGCCGCGTAGCTGACTGTTTGGTCATTTTCATTCAAAGAAATAAATATAGTTGAGCATAATTAAATTCATTTGAATGAGCAGAGAAATGAGAGGTTTTTTCTTTTTCTTATTTGCCATATCGTATTGCCATGTACTCGCACTCACCGCTTCATGTAGATGAAGTAGTTCTCGAGCGTCTCCTCGGACACGGAGCTCTTGCAGACCTCCAGCTTGGTGGCCGGATAGTAGTGGATGTAGTTGACGCACATCTCGTCGCTGATGGAGAAGCCCCCCAGGGCAGTTCTCGTATCGTTAATGGTGTTGTAGTAGCAAGTGGTCACCAGAGCATCTCCCTGGGTAAAAAACCAAAGAAAAGATGAGTTGGTTCGTCCCCTGGTGGTGCTGTGGTGGTAATGTTTGCTTACGGGCAGCACACGGGGCTTGTAGTGCAGCGTGCGCATCTCCTGGAAGTGATTCGAGTAGTAGTCGTCACGGTTGACCTCTCGCAACTCTTGGTCTCCGCGGAAGTGGCGCGTAAGCACCCGCACGCCGCGCAGATGCGTGTGCAGCTGCGATCCAAAGATGATGATGCCTGTCGCCGGCAGTGCGGCCTTCGTGCAGTCCGCCACGCAGTAGCCGCTCAATGGAAAGGCCGTTTGACCGGGCGGTATGGCCATCTTGTCCGTGTACTCCAGGCCCAGCTCCATGACGGCTGCGTCGAACTGTCGCAGACTCTTTGACATCTTGATGCGAAAACCGGAGCTGTCAATGAGCCCTGGAAAGGGTAAAAAAAGTGCGCGCATATGATTAATATTTATGAAAGGGTTGCGGGGGCCCATTCGTAGCTGCTCTACTCCCACTCACCGGCCTGTTTTTCGGGATTATTAAAGTGCACCTCGAGCCGGACGTAGGGATTGTAGCCGGGGCCACCGACGGGCAGGCCAGCCTCTGGCGGATAGGTGAACGTGCTGGCGCCCATTGCCCAGAGGACCATCACCTTTGAGCAGACCTTGGCCTGGGCCGGCAGATTTGTGCAGTCGCCGTTGTACAGCGGCATCTCCTCGTGCTCCCCGGCCTCGCAGTGGAACACCTCCATGTGGTGCACAATGGCCGGATTCGTGACCAGCGGCTCGAACTGCACAACGTGATGGCGATGTTGTACAAAGTCGTCCAGACGCTGCACGTGGCACCAGTAGGTGGTCTCCTCGCTGGGTATGGGTGCCTTCGAGAGGGTAATCTCCACCATATCCAGATCGCTGCAATGTTTTTTTAGAGAGTAAAACAAATCGGAATATTGGAAGAAAGTTCCACAGCAAATCCCCCAGACTCACGTTTCGGGAATGAGTATCTTGTCAGCACGAAGAATTTGCAGCATCTTTACGCCCGCCTCGTGGCTGGACGTCACATTGGGCAGCGCGAACTGGTGATCCTCCAGGGCAAGATCGGATTCGCCCCGCGCCCACACCACATACATGGTGCCCTCCTGTCGCATGCACACAAATGGGTAAGGGTAAGGGTAAGGTAAGGCAAGGGTAAGCTGAAATCCATGTTTTTTTTGGGGGCAAACAAACTACTTACGTGTAGGCGCAGATCGAGGGGATCGCAAGTGTCGAACTTTCGCTTGAAGGCCAGCGTCAATTCGTCCATTTTGAAGACTTCACAGTCCTGCTGGTAGTCCCTGCGCACCCAGCGCCCGTCCGGACTGGTGTACGTGTCGGTGACCGCATTGAAGAAGCCGTTCTGATTCTCAAAGAAGCAAATGTCCGCATCGGCAAGGCCGCCCCGCTTCGAGAAGCCCAGGTAGAACCAGCGATGCTGCTCGTTGAAGGCGTTTTGCAGGTGAAAGAGCACCTCCTGCTTGTACCAGTCCACCATCCAGCTCAGCTTGATCTCCTTGTCATCCAGATAGATCTCGTGCAGCTTCGTGTCCGACAGGCCTGAAATCAGAGAGTCCTTTCGTTACATATTTTGTACGTTAGCGCGCACAGTGTGACCGTAGCACACTGCCGCCAGCTGATCGAGCAGAACGCGTTAGGCCCAAGCAGGAGGCAGGGCAGGCAATACAGTTAGAGGTTATGTTCTAGCAAAGCTTATGGGAATGTAGCCAAGTGAGTTTGTTTTAATTAAAGATGAAATTGATTTCGTTCCTTCCACCCTTTCGACCCATTCCACCCGTCTGCGAGTCATCCCATTCAATGTTATCCGACCTGTTCCTTTGTGTCATCCCTTTTGCCTGACACTCAGAATTATTGCTGGCCATTAAGTCGACTTGGCTGCTATGGTAACCGATCTGAATCCGAATCCGAATCCCAATCCCAGTCCCAACTTAATTTTGGAATGCGGTTTGCTATGTGGCCGCGGGGGTGGGGTGGGAGATGGCGCGATAATCAAGTTGCTTTGTACTAATTACCCAAATAAAAGGGAGACACGCGACTTCAATCTGTTCTGCCGAGCCGTGCCGTGGCCCAAACCCATGTCTGTCTCCCCATGCCACGTGCCACCACGAGGCTGGGGGCACCACAGATTCTCGGATACTCAGACAGTCAGTCCTTTGGTTGGCTGACTCGAGGACGGGCCTCAATCCAGCGCAGTGTGGATTTATGTTGGCAGCGACTCGGACCGACCGACCGACTCGCCAGTCGCACATTCAGGCACATCAATTACAGTTACAGGCAACAATCGGCCAGGCCAGACCAGGCCAGGCCAGGCCAGGCCTGGCCAGTGGAGCGGCAGTAACGAGAGACGTAGAGGAAAACCCAATAAAATGTCAAATCCAATTGGCAAACACACACCGAAAGGAGATCGAGGACGTAGCCATGGACGTGGACGTGGACGTGGCCGTGGCTGTGGAAGTGAAACTGGATGTGGCCTTAGCTGTGGCCATGGACCGCAGTTCGTAAAGTATATCCAACTGTTTGTCAGAAGGAGTGAAGCATCGAGGGGGGGTGGGGTGGAGTGGAGAGCAAGAGCGAGAGCGAGAGAGCGACAATAAAAACACTCGATTACAATCAAAAGTGACAGGGGTCCGTGGTTTTTGCACAGAGAGATGGTGGAGCACAGGGAAGGACGACGACGCATAGCTCCGGGCACAGGGAACAGGGCACCGGGCATCGGGCATCGCGTTCTGAATTGGTTCCGGGTTCCGTGTATTCCGTATATTCCGTATTCCGGGCAATGGTGCGTTGATGAATTTTGCTTTCCGCTCGCACGCTGTCTGGGGCCAGGGTTCAGTTCAATCAAGTTCAGCGGAAGTAATGTGCCCCAAACGAGTCTGCGTGCTCCCCCCACCCCTCCCCTCTCTACACAGTGTGTTTGCCACTAAAATTGATTTGTTACTGTACATATGTCTCACTTCACTTTTACAAGCGGCACAGCCCCGAGCACATAGCGATACATCAGAGCCAACCACACACGAAGCCCGCCCCCCATTCGACCCGTAACCGTAACCGTAACCGTAGCGTAGCTGCACCTTCTCCCTGTGCTGTCCTGGCCCCACCCCCTTTTTGTGGTGTATGCCTGCAAAACTTTCGTAATATCGAACAAATCGGTTTCGTTGTTCAGCCTTCAACGTTTGCCACTTTCCCATTGTCCCGGAGCACCCCGAGAGAAATTGGAAGCGAATGGAACTCGAACGGGTTGGCCTGGCCTGGCTTGGCTTGGTTTGGTCCATATCATAATTGGATGTTGATCGGAAATGCACTTTTTGACTTCAATTTTCCCCACGCCGAATCGATGGGGCCCCCAGAGTTGGGGCTCCGCTCAATTGGTGTGTGAGCAGACACTCGAGTTAGCTCTTTAAAGTATTAATTTAATTAAATTATTAAGTAAATTATATTAATAAATAAATCAAATTATTAAATATATATTTTATTTATTTTATTAATTATTATTTTATTAATAAATTATTTATTTATTTATTTATTGCTGGATTTTCAGGAACGAGTCGTAATGTTAATACGATAATCAGTCAGTATAATAGCAGTGCATTTCATTCTTTCTCTCCATCTGCCCACCAACGAATTCCCATCCGGCCTGGCTCTCTGCGGCAGGGGGCGCCAGTGATAGAGAGCGAACGAGCGTGTGGCAGGGGCTGAATAGGATGAGGAAACTAAGAAGTGCTATTACCCTCCATGCCCAATCTCCGCCAAATAACTGTATTGGATCTGCCAATAAATGAGCACATAAACGAATATCCCTCTATCTATGCACCTAAAGTAATTCACTTTGTATGGCCTTCATAAGAGGCGCAGGCCTGGACACCCCAGTTCGGTTCATTGTGGATTCAGTAGGGCAAACAAACCGAGCTGATTTGATTTTAGATTGATTGAGCTGCATCCAAAGCGTTTTTCCGGGAGCGTTTAGCCGACTCGCCTTTTACACGTTTGCTGGATCTTGCTGGTGTGTACCATAATTTGATTCCTGCACAACAATTGCCAGGACACACACTCACACACACATAACCGGATTTGGTATGGAGCGGATGAAGGGTGATGGGGGGTGTGTTGTGGTGTGGTGTGATACTCGTTAAATTTAATAAACTTGAAGTTTATTGCATTTGGCTGACTGGCGGGGTTCCGTTCGCTCCATTCCTAATCGAAAAGTTCCTTCACATTTTTTGTGTGCGCTTTTCTGCTTTTCTGCTTTTCCGCTTGAACTTGAAATTCCATTTTGACGCTCTGTACGCTCTGCACTGTGTGGCATGTGGGCCCTGCCCTGCCGTGGCATGGCATGGCGTGTCGTGTCGTGGCGCCTGGGCAACACTGCCACCAGCCACTGGGCACATAGTTTTGCGTCTTAACTGAAGGGGGAACGATGATGAGCATGATGGGGCGAATGATGTTGGTTAGGCAAGATGCCAAGGCGCACAGGAATTTTCTTATTATTTACTCCATGCAAGTGGGAGCTGGGGAGCTGAGGAACGCCACTTGAACGGGCATGGCATGTCCGATTCCACCCCCGCACTTCCTGCCACTTTTCTGTACCCACTCTTTGTAATCCGTTTGGACTGGGGACCCCCTTTTGGATTGATGTCATTATAATAATGTTATATGCACAAATCGTCCATTGGTTTGGCCCCCCGAGGGACTCTTTAGATGCTTTGCCCCATCTTGGGATTTCTTAGATTTCTCACCCCTCTGCACTTCCATTCTGTCTCTCTCTCTCTCTCTCTGTCTCTCTCTGTCTCTCCTGATTCAGCAATTTCCCATTCCGATGGCATTCATTCAAATTGGCGCTCAAGTGACGCAAAGGCATCTTGGGAGTGAAATGCTCTGCTCTGCTCTGCTCGTTGCTTTCTCCATCCATCAGCCGGAGGGGCAAGAATGAGAATTCTGCACCACTTAACACTTTATTGAATTCCGTCGTTTGTGCATGCTGCCTGCCCGTCCAGTTTGCTGCTTTTACTTTTCTTTTCTTTGCTGTTTCCCGATGGCCCTTGAATCGTTGTGGATATCCCTAAATAGATCCACTCATTTGGGATAAGTAAATGTATTCCATATCCCAGCAATGCCAAACCAAACTCGCACATGGCAGAGGGGGGGTGGTACTTGTTGTCACCCGCCCTATCATCTGTCCACTTCCATGGCCCTGTCCCTGTAACTGTCCCTGTCCCTGTCCTGGTCATTCGCTCATAATATAAATTGACTGTGTCTCTCTCCCTCTCCCTCTGTGCTTCTGCTCGTTGGTTGGCTTGTCACTTTGAGTTATGAAATGGCACGAATTGCGCCCTTTGTTTGCTCAGACCTTGGTGTATGGAGCGAGGGGATGGGCGAGGAAAAGCGCATTTTAAGTTGCGAATATGTCGCCCCCACGGACCGCACCGGTAGATACATACATACACACATATGTGTGTGATAGGGATAGTTAGAGAATTATATGTGGATTGCGCAGAGGATTGTGGCCAAAGAATATTCGTACATTCCATTCATAATCATTTATCGTACCTTTTACTATAAACACCCCTCTGTATCGTATGCTTATAATTTGTGGCATTCTATTACAGGATTTAAGAAACTTTTTGGTTTTTGGTTATGCAGAACGCAGTTAGCCGTTAATCCAGAGATTACAGCCAAGTGGTGCAGCAGTAAGGTAGTTTACATATTCTATTCTAATAGTAAAGCAGTAAAAACCACATTAAAAACCAATTTTCGATTACGTTGCCAAATGTTAGTTGGGAATCCATGGAACATTGTCAGTGTGGTGCAGCAGTAGAGTAAATTCCTGTTATTCTTCGTTACTTGCACTGCTTACTGTACTACATACATACATATGCTCGCGCACGCAAGCATCCCATGCAGCCGCTCTCTCACGTAATTTTTTCTTTGGCTTTCGCTCTCGATCTGTCGCGCTCTAGCCGAAGCCTCGCTTGCAAGAAGCTGCCTGCACTTCTTGCATATCGTTTTGGAAATAGATCCTCAACCGAGCCCGCTTCTTTAATTAATCTTTCATCCTGCATTGACTCGTCGTGAGCTCTCTCTTTAATACACCATAAAATACAAAATCAGTTGACCATATCATAGCAGTAATATTGGAACAATAGGTATCCAGAGGTATCCTTTGTTCGAGTTTTTGCACCGTGTCACACAACATTCCCCACCCCTCCCTCACATTGATGCGGACAAATATTTGAACAAATTTCGCTTTTCGCTTAGTCACTCCAAACCCCGAGCCCTTCTGTTGCCTTTCTGGCACTCTCTCCTTTTACGAGAATGAGGCCAAAACCTCAGAAATGCGGTCGACGTTCCATATAAATTATTGAGGATTTATTGGTTGCACTGCTTACCCAGAGACAGACGCTCACACAGAGACACACCCTACATGTATGTATGTACCAGTATATTGGCATTTTGATAGACTTCCTGTGCGCCAATTTCTCCCCAATCCCCGCAATCCTCCAATCCCGCCGCCCACGCCAAAACATTGTACCGAACAAACGAGCTCACGTTTAGTTTATCATAAGGCTTATTTATGGCAACCACTTTGCGCCACCTTTCGATGATGATTCCAGTCCGAACGATGATAATGACGAACGATCTCGGTGCGGGCTGTCACCATCAGGGCAAAAGGTATTCCGTACATGATGCCGGATTGTTCGGGCGTGAGTGTGAGTGTGAGCGCCGGAACAACTGCCGTGACATATTGAGTAATGACATTCTCGAGTCGATAATCCATTAGGCAGACCCAGCCACTAAGCTCTATGAATCGTTAATGCCTATCTAAGGGTGGAGGCGTTTGGGCGTTGCGGATGCTATCCTGCGCTGGCGGAGAGTGGGTGAAAAATTAAGAGAAATGCCCCAATTGTCATATCCTGTATGAAGCCTAATGAGGAGGGCTACACAGAATAAGAGTTCCACTTGTTTCCACGAATTGATGCTGGATAATTACATTTATAATTCAGCAGCCATTATTCCGTAATTATGAATTAATTGCAACGTTTTTTTTTTGTGTGTGTGGTTAATTTTTGATGCCTCGTTTCTGGAGCTTATGTCAATGCTGCTGCTGCTGTCCACCTGCTATTGGATGGAGGCTGTGAGTGTGACTGCCCCCCAAGGCGACATTTGGCATCCAGCAGAGCGGCGGGGGATCTGCAGCATGTGCAGCACGTAAACGGGAACGAAGCGACGCGCGACTGGCGCAGTCTTTTGCATAAATAACAAAGCCGCCAAATTGCCACGGCCACAGTCCGGCCAAATGGCGCTACAACCACACAAAAAAAGAAACACACACACACACAAAACTGTAGGCTCTGCTGCCTCTGATAAATAAATTAAAAGGCACACGCAAAACAGCGGGAACAGCGGCCGGCGGCGGCCACAGCTAGAAACCCGAACCTAATAAAGCTGACCCGGACCCGGACCCGGCACGGGTGCGGGTGCGGTGGCGGTGCCGGGCACATGTGTGGCCACAGCCAGGCAACCAGCAAAAAAAAACCGCCAACGCGTGGCCACAGCCCAGGCCCAGAGCCAGAGCCACAGTGAAGCTGCAAAGCCACAGCCCTAAACAAAATTGATGAAACTGAAAACAAAAAAAAAAACAAACTGGCCGAGCACCAAAAAGTCGCACCAAAGCCACAAATACCCTTGAACGGTACACACATGGAAATTGTGTGTATGAAGCATATAATTTGTATTCCTTAAACTGCAGAGAACTGCGGCATTATCGCATGAACTGCATGAACTTTGAGCTGCAGCAAACCGAAACTTAAACAATTTTAATCCGAGTGCCTATTTGGAATCTTTTTGCTTTGGGCAATTTATAATTGTTCGTCCCCCAGAGGTTAACCTTCCGAAACTCCCAACTGCCAACCCTCTCGCCTGTTGATGATAAGGTTTTGAAAAATACTCGTAGTTTGCTTCGTGTGTGCTGCAAACTTTAGCACACAATCAGAAATACCCATTGAGAGTGCAGCAAAAAACAAATGTTGGACTCGACTGCATGCCAAGCCCAGGCCCAGTCCCAGGCCCAGGACGAGTATAAGGCTAGAAGTGCTGGTGGCAAAGGGTGTGCGACAGGGACTAAAGGATTGAGAGGTTTTAAGCTCTTGGGCCGTGTTTGCATTTGGATATTTGACGCCACCACCAAAAAGCGAATGAATCGCCCGCCGCCGCCGCCCCCCAGCCCAAAGGGCTAAGAGAATGAAAAGCAGAAAAACATAGCCATAGCCGTGGCCAGGCAATGGCCCAGTGATCAGCACTGCGAATGACAGAAAAGGAGTAGAACAAGAAATGCTGGCATTGAATTACAAGTGTATCGGATTACGTACGCTTTTGCTATTGTTTTAACCAACAACCAAATTCCGCATGGGAATTTATTGAAGTGGCAGCTGACAACGAGAGTTTAGATTACGCTGCAAGCCTTTTCACTGTCCGAGCAAAATCAATTAAATTTAAATTTTAAATTTAATTTCTCATACAAAATACAAGGCTTCACAGAGTTGCCTTGCAGACAGCTTGCAGTTGATTTATTTGATATCTCTGCGCCCATTCCTCCAGTCAATCCACAAAATGAAACCTCGTACGCGCTCCATGTACAGTTCCGTTGCTGATCTGCAGCCGGATATCGATTTGCTATCGATGACTTGTCGACACGCAGCCCGGAATGGCCTGGCGAAACTTTCGTCAGCCTCCTGGCCGCAAATCATGGCCAACTTAATCTGTTTGCTGTGTGTCCACACGTTCGTCCCCCTTTGATGGGCAGCCGTAGCCTTCGGGAAATTGGTCTGTTTTTGCTTGGGTCAAAGAACGGTCAGCAAGTGGCTCCAGCGGGAGGTGGTAGGATGGGGCAGGGGTAACTTATCAATGTGCTTGAGTATTAGCATGCGCTTGTGTGTGCGTGCCTGCGTGTATTTGTGTGTGTGTAAATTTTGGGTAAATTAGGTTCCATCTTTGGGCAATTTTCCTTTTGCCATTTTGTTGCCATTGCCTTTTTTTTTTTTGCACTCTGTTTGCCAACTAATTTACCGTTAGTTATTACTCTATGCCTGTATGTGTGTGTGTGTGTGTGTTAGTAAGAGTGTCTATCTCAGCATGCATATGCCGGCCATTTGTCTGCCACGCCTTGACCATAAATAACACGTCCTTTAGTCCCATGGACACACGTACACACACTTAAAGAGTGGGGAGGCCACGCACACTGAGACAGAGTTGTCACTTATAAATGTGTAGCCATTTCCATTAAGTTGTTGTCATCACTAACATTCCTGTGAGGCTCATTCTGACCAACGCCACTGCCACTGGCACTGACACAAACAGAGGCACAGGCACTGACACAGCCACTTGGCCGGAACAAAATATTCCTCCCTTCTCCCATACACTCTTTCCGCAGGATACCGAAGATGCCCCGAACTTTGTTGAGTTTTGGCAGCAGCTTGACAGAGAGAGAAAACCATTTTGTAATCTGTCGACAGTCCCAGAGTAAACAGTCCCATGGCATTAGGTTGCTGGAAATTCAATCAAATTTAGCCCAAGTCTCGTTGGACTAATTTATGCCCTCATCTCACTCGATTGGGGATTAATTGGATTAATTGGACACATGGACATCCTTGCTCTAAACTGTTCCTATTGCTGGTAATTTATTCATCGAAACCCCCAACGCCACAACTAAAAGTGCAAAACAAAAACCAAATACATGTCGTGTGCATGACGCGTCTTGAATCGACTATCGCCGATGAGTGTTGTTTTGTAGACATGTTCTAGGGTATTCGGGCTTCGTCCGGCCTTCCCTTTGTGTGCGAGAGTTCATGAGAGCAAGCCGCTAGGTAATCTTGGGCTAAACGCAGAATGAGAGAGGGATTGAGAAGTTGGGGGAGTGTAAGATGGGGGAGTGGGAGTGAGTAACCGACTTAATCACAAGAAAACGACAGCAAAGTCCCGTCTCGTCTTCTGCTCCTGCTCCCTCCATCTGCATCTGCATCTCCATCTTCACTTCCCTTTTTGTGCCTGTCTTGTTCTAGACATTCAAATCTGCAGTGTCAGCCATTCATTTGGTTAATGACATTGTGGCGGTTGCTGCGGCAAAAGCCACACACTCATATGAGTGGCAGCGACGAGCATGGAGGGGAGGCAAGGCAAGGCAGGAGGCTGCATATGTATGTACATACATACGAGTGTATCTGTGGAGGAGGCAAGAAAGTATCTCCAAGATACTTTTCAACTGACACACAAAGTTTTTGGCTGGCCTACCGCCAGCCAGCGTGTGTGTGTCTGTCTGTCTGTCTGTCTTGTTGCTCATGTTGCCACTTGTCTGTGCCACTGCCTCACATGGCCTAGTCCTGGTCCTGGTCCTGGTGTAAGGCTGGCACTGAGGCTGGGGTTTTGGTTGAATTATTTTAGGAGCAACTGTTGTCTCCTGTTTGCTGCTGTCGGTGTGGCTGTGGCTCTTGCCGCCTCTGTGCTAATGCAGCATGCCAGCCCATTCACCGCCCATCAACCGCCTGGATTGCCATACTGCCACACTGCCACCCTGCCGCACATGCCTCCACATCTTCATCTCTGTCTCTCTCTCTGTCGCCTCCTTCTCATTGGCCGCTTGGGAGCGGGAGCTGGCCCAGCAAGAAAATGAAAATGGAATATAAATTTGAACGAAAAATATTAAAATATGCAAACAAAATGGCAATGTATGGAATGGTGGAATGGAATGGCATGGCATGTAACTGAATTAAATGAAATTAAATGTACAAAATGTAGCAGCAAAAGGGAACAGCGGAGGCATAACGACGGTCGTATCCGTTAGGATGATCAGCTTGCTGCGCATGTACTCTGCCCCATGCCACCCTCATGGACAGTTACAGGGGCAAAGGTCCAGGAGCCTCTGAGGTGTGCCCAGTGCGTCGCACCAGCCCACTGTCAGCGCAGGATAGCAGCCACACTTTATTGTATATTTCCAAAAGGCAATGTAGTCGCTCGCTCACTCACATACCTAAACTAGAATAGAGGATACTTCAACTTGAATATAGAAATGGCCAATGAAGCAGTCCAAGCCTGTTAAGCCTGCGAGTGTGTTATGGCATCAAGCATGATACCAATGCTCCTTATATCTGAAGGCTTTACGTGCCGAGTGATTTCCCAGAAGCAAGCAATATTTTAAGCAGCCTAAAATACGAGTAGTTTTTGGCACAGGAGTTCCTACTAAACATATTGGCATTATGCAACTTGTTTTTGGCAGCATTCGAGCATCTATTGTCTTGTGACAGCAGAGCGTAAAAGTTGACTGATGAAAGAGGAAGTCGCGCAGATTAGTGCCACAAGTGGAATAAAATATACAAATTTAATTTCGAATTGTTCATTTTACCTGCCATATTCCCCTGATTTAGCTTGTTCGAGCTAATAAATAAATGTACTTAAATATTTATCACGATTCCTGCGTCTAAGGCGTTCGTCTGTCTTAAATGTATTTCAATTTTGATAGAACAAAAATTGGGGCATCAATCGAGAGGAATTTGGTTCAGTTTGCCTATTGGAATATTGCATGCCGAACGGTAAGTATCGCTATTTTTTATGTAATATAATGAATGTACTTTCAGCTCTGACGCAGCTAAGTGGTGCGCAAATTGGAGTACCTGAGATTTAATTGTGGGCCACGCGTAAAGCGCCATCCAAGCATCCACTAAAGGGCTTTCCGGACTTGAATGGCTGCCGGACCAGTTGACCAGTTACACACCCACAAGCGGGAACACATATACACATGTACTCTATGTATAGATGTGAATGTGTGCATGCCTGGACAGGTTTGATTCAATTTGGTTGAAGCGAAGACGCTGACACGCCCACAGGACCCAGCAAATACTAGTAGTTGCAAATGCAAGCACACCCCCACTCTCCCAGTCCACTCTACCAGCCCGCTCCCCCAGCCCGCTCTCCCAGTCCACTCTCTCAGCCCGCTCTCCCAGCCCACTCTCCCAGCCCACTCTCTTTCTCCCTCCCTCTGTCGTGCATTTGCTTGGAGCACTTTCTAATGAGTTTCAAATGGAAAGTTCTCAACGCTGCCCCGTCTCTGGCTCTCTCTCCCATTTACCGTGCCGCCCTCGATCTGCATTCTGGCCCGTTACTCGTGGCTCGGGAATATGCATTCGTTCGATTGTATGCAACAGCAGGAAGCCTCACCGCTACCTCTGATCACTTTATGCGTAGATCAAACCAACAAAACAAATGTGGTGTGCCCAACATTTATTTACTTTACATTTACCTCTGCTTGGATTGAAATTGTGAACTAAAAGCTCTTCAAATGTTCTGTTTAAATTCAAAAAAATAAACCGCTTTGCTCCGACACAAGTAACTCGGGCTCTGATCGAGATAGATCTAATCAAAGAGATACAGATGAACATATGCAGGTGCATATAGTAGCGGATATCTTACGGGCCGAATACCGACTTCTGGCCAACTCATTTGGTTTCCATTGAACTTCTCTGCCTGCCGGACTCTTGCGGGCACTTGCCACTTTGATGCATTGCACTCGAACGCTTTTGGCACGCTGATGAGATGGGTTAAGAGTCGAGTGTGGAGCGCAGAGTGCAAAGTGCATAAAGCAGAGGTTGATGGTGCCCGAATCCGAATGGGCTTCTTCCTTTTAATGTGCGCCACATACTCGCAGTTGACCCGAATCTGGAATCAGTAAGAGCTATCTCTCTCCCGCTCTCTCTGTACCTCCCTGCCATCCTTCACATGACAACGAAAAATGGATTTTCAATTTTTCATTTGAAAATTTTCGGGGAACTGAAAACGGAACTAAAGCAACGCTGTGAAGCACCGCAAGTGCTGCCAGTGCCAGTGCCAGTGCCACACTTGCACGCTGCCACACTGCCACTCCTCTGCCAGGGCCTTTAATGAGTTGCGAAATGCTTGTACAGTGAAGCCCGGCAGCATTTTGTAATTGGCTGCGCGAGCGTCACAGCTGGCAGCAGTGGGTAGCAGGGGTAGTGCTGGGGCGGGACGGGGAGGGACCTAAAATGAAATTATATACCGCAAGCACGAGCCAAGGGATAGGAGTTTGGACTGGTATGGAGGGGGGGGGGGGGGGTATGCAGAGCAACTTGGCAACATCGCACTGGCGAAACTCAATTTAATCGGGCAACGCAAAATCAATTTAAAATAGATTTACTTCGCTACACTAATTGGAGCCACTGCTGGCGACGCTGACACCAAAGATGGGGTGGTAGGCGGAGGAGGGAATGGGGGCGGAATATTAACAAATATTTTCCCAAAAATTAAGCGAAAATGTATGGGGAGCAGTCCGTTAATTAAACACTTTCATCCATCAGAATAAGCAGCAACAACAAGAAACGCAATAGCCATAGAAAAAGCCACTCTGAGCCGAGAAAAAGGAGGACCTCACTGCTCGAGGGAAACGTGATCCCATTGTACATAAATATATGAAAAGGCCCTTCGATTCAGGTGTTCCTGTGGGCAGAGGAATGGATGTACAGGGGAGCAAACTTTCAGCCTGTGGCACCCAAAGGGGTACAATGGACCCCTCGAACAATTATTTGCTGATAATAGCTATTGAAATATGCTGCTGGAAAAAAGTGCGGGTATACCTCCTAGAATCTGCGAGTGCAGGGCAAAGCAACAGCAGCAACAATAAAAGTTGCTTGGACATAAGTTAATTACTATTACTTATTATTTGCTATACAGTCCATAGATATCAGCAACTACGAGTATCACATGCAACACAAATTATCATACTGATAATAGAATAGAATACTTTAAAGAAATCTACACGAAAAGAGACACATAAAATATTATTAAATATTCTTCGCGGACAGAAAACATAAACATCCAGAATCATTGAATATGCGAGTAAAACAAGCAAACTGGCAACTGAACTCCGAGTAAAATTAATATTTATTTTTTATTTATTTACGCTGGGAGCTTAAGGTTATAAATCAAAGCTACAGAGGGAGGGCGGCTATAACTATTGGCTATCTAAAGTAGCTTCCTCGGCTAAATCTTAACTTTATACGCGGTAAAGTCATCCCATCCCAAAGTGCTGGAATCGGGTGAAAGGTGAAAGTGCAGGACTTCCATGGTTCTGTTAATGCGAACTTAAGCAGTGGCGGCTGGCACTGCTTTCTCCCTCTTCGAATCTTTTCATAATAAACTTTGCATTTCCTTTTTTTTTTTGTTTGCTCTGACTACTGCATAAATATTTAGATTCAATTCAAATTGCTTTCCACTTGTACAAATTTCCTCAAGATTTTCCCTTTCTTTTTAGCTCTCCTTCTGCTTTTTGTTTTTGTTTATTTGCTTTGTTGTTGGCGCCTTTTGCTTCTGCTTCTGCGGCTGCTTCGGCGTCTCTGCTTCAAGCTTTATGCGGACGATTGGCAACAAAAGCTGCCAATTTGTATTTCAATTAAATTTGAATGTATTTGCGGGCACTTGGTTGCCGCTGCCGTTGCCGTTTTCCCTTCCCTGCCATCCTACTGCTCCTTGCGACTGCTCCTTGCTCCTTTTCTTGCTGCTTGTTTACAGCTTACGCCCGGAACTTAAATCCTTCAAAGAAGCGTACCCAGAACAGAATGGCAGAGGGTGTCTCTGTCTCTGCCTCTGCATCAGCCTCATTCTCTTCTCCTGCACTTTGGTGGAAGGACTGCAGACAGACCATAGAATTTCTGCCGCCAGCCAAGTGTCGAAACGGCGCTTCCAAGTAATTTACTTATGTCTAAACAACTTTTATTGTTGCTGCTGTTGCTTTGCCCTGCACTCGCAGATTCTAGGAGGTATATTCGCCCTATTTTCCAGCAGCATATTTCAATAGCTATTATCAGCAAATAATTGTTCGAGGGGTACATTGTAATCCTTTGGGTGCAACAGGCTAAGCCTGCGGATCAAGTGGGTTCCTACTATTGAGATTCCACTGAGATTCAAATCCATCCCATTGTCGAAATTACTCCCAGCATTCTATATGTGTCCCTTTTCCGAATAAAACCTACAATCCTCGCACACGAATTCCCCAAATCAAATACTCTTTTTATATATTTGGATTTGTATATCTGGCCCTGGGGCTGAGCCAGATTTTCGTCAGTCGAGTCGAGCTGTTCACCGAGCAAACATCTCCGAGCAAAATATATATGAAAATATATTTTTGGGAAAAAGTGCAAAATTTAATAACTAATAAAAAGCCAAGAAACTAAATCAAACAAAATGTTGAACGCGCCCCGCGTAGGAAAAGTTCGGTGGAAATCGAAGAGGTCTCCAAGAGACCTTCCGCGTGCCGCCGTACAAAACATAGTTTTAATCTTTTAAATTTAATTCTATTTATTTTGTTTTTTTTTGGTTTGTTTGCTTAAATTATTAAAATTATAGTTGATTTTTTTTTTGTTAAATTTATTAAACAACTTAAAACCTCCAAGGACTCCAAAACTCACTCACAGTAAGCTAAGCCAGTGGAGTTGCAAGTTCGTTGCGTTGCTAATATTTAGAGCCATTTAGATTGTGGCATGCAAAGGTGGCGCAACCCAGTCCCAGGCGGCGGGGCTGCCTTCCCGGACTTACTTAACCGGACTTACTTACCTGATGGATCAACTTTTAGCTGGCCCAAGCTACGAATTCTCGGATATGAAATAATTTTAGCACTGACACTTTGCTGCGGTAGTGGAGTGTAAGTAAATCGAGTCGACTATCAAACTAGCCCAGCGATCAGCGATATTCCACCTCAACCTCCTGTAGATCATGCCCATGGCAATAGAACAATTCATCGTTAGCGTTGGCATGATTGGACGAGTGTTTCGGGTACACCCCACACACTCGGATAGGAACAGGAAAAGGAAGTAAGTAATACTCGTACTCCTGACTCAATGCGGACCTAATGGAGTTTCTTTAGTAGGTGGATTAGTACAGGTTTCGAATCCTATTTTTCGTCGGTGGAATCCTATACGGGGGTGGGATGAACGGACAGAGTGAAGAACTTTCGACAGATCGACACACACCCACTCAAAATTAATCAAAGTAAATTCATCTCGGAACGCAAATTATTTCGCAAATTAAATTTAAAATTTTGAAAGGGGCAGCAACAAAATATGAAATATTGTTTTATTATTGGCTGGCGGTATTGGGGGAACCTGAGAAGAATTACTCAACCCTCTGGGTATCTTTCACTATCTTTATTCGTATATTAAGGCTATCTGACCTGGGCTCTGGCCGGCATTGAATGCTGCTACTCGTGGGCAGAGCCTGCCCCCAAACAGGATACCCAAAACTACACAGAAACCCAGAGCAACACACACACACACACGGACATGGATATATCGTATCGTTTGGGCTTAAGGCTGCATCAAATGATTTGCCCAATTTAAATTTCAGACATACTGCTGCTAGCCTCCTTGTGTTGGATGGTGGGGCAGACTGTGTGGGCAACAAAACATTTCGATTCCGGCTCTAACTGGAGCAAATTCAAAGAAAATTCCCCTCAACAGCTTTAGTCTGCTTGAGCGCACTTCAAGTGGCAAGCCAGCCCAGCTCAGCCCAGCCAGGAGGACCAAGCACACACATACATAAGGATTGAGAGAGCAATGGTGATGGGGTGGGCAGGCGGAAGGAAAGTGCAACAAAAACTGGCGACGCTTAATAAAGCCACACGGAGCGGAAATGAGCGTGTAATGTAAACGGAAATGCGTTGAATGACGCCATATTTGGTTTAGCTGCCAGTCAGCCCAGGCCAGGATGTAGCATGCTGTAGCATGTAGCATGTAGCATGGGGCGGGAAGGCGGACTGGAGATGGGGGATTGTGGATTGGCGGATTGGGTTTTCCTATCGACATCACAATTGAAAATGTTGAGCAGCCATTGGTTTGTCTCTCCTTCCCTACACACCACCCCACGCCCCCCTCCTTCAATTTATCCCCCAGAGCAAGCAGCGACAAAGTGTTAAATTGTGTTCGAGCAAGACGCGATGCGACGCGACAAGATTGCTGTGGAAAAGAATAGAAATCATGGGAATTTTCGCTCTCTTCTTATGTCAATGCAGGCTGCAGGCTGCAGGCAAACAGCCCAAGCACAGTGGAACGAAAATATGCCAAGAAAAAAACAAACAAAAACAAAAAAACAATTAACAAAAACAACAAACAAGTCAAGTACGCATACATACATACATGTGCATACATATGTATATATAACAGAATCGATATCGATAACTGATTTTGCTACTCAAAGTTATCTTGCATGCTGGGCCCACTGTGCACACTGCACTCAGGGGACTTGAGTTTTCTCTCTGCTATGCTGAGAGTATCTGTAGCTGCGGCTGTGGCTGTGGCTGTGGCTGTGGATAGGGAGCGAGACGTACATACATCATTGGTTATTTATTGGTTTCCACTAAATAAATCGAACCAAAATTGGCAAACGTCGCAGAATGGCCATCATTGGGCTCTCCAGAGCATCCACCAGCCACCAGCCACCATTCCCAGTGGCACTACTCATGCACGTACTCCTCACGTAAGCCCCAACATATTAGGGCTGCCACAGCTCCTGTCGTTGGGAACACGGACAGAAGTTTAGCCCTGCCTGCCCCCCAAAAAACTTTTGTGCTGCTTGGGCTCCAAGTTTATTATTTATTCAGTCAAGTTTTCACTTTGACACCAAATCCCATAAATACATATGTACATACATACATGGCCGGTCGGCCCGGCCCGGCCCCATCAGGTAGCCGCCAGACCCCATATATCTTCTCATTAGCTGTCTGGGTCTGGCCCTCTAGTTATCGAATGATTCTCTCGATTTTCAACTGATTTTCGAAGCGCCCTTTTTTTGTGTCCTTTGTTTTGTTTGGCCAGGCCCAAAAGGTGTCGGCTCTATGCTGTTATCCGAAAGTGAATGGCAAATTTTGTGTCAAGAGAATCGCCTGTGACAGGGCAGGAGAGAAAGTCACAAACGAAGGACACCTACCTGGCAGCGATGCAGGCGATAAGAGAGGTAATAACTTTTAAAATCACTTCAGGCTACCCAGAGGGAGGGGGGGGGGGGTAAAGCCCCAAGAGAGGGAATGGGAGGGAGGGTTGAGAGTTCTTCTTTTGGGAAATCATTTCCCATTATGCTTAAGCTAGATAAGATAACTGCAGTGTAATATTCACCATCTTTTATATTTATTGACTCGAAACGGAAGCAATGGAAAATGACTAATGGAAAAAGTTTCCCCCTTTGCCCCACTTTCCCACTGGATCCATTGCATTAATGTGGAATATTGGAAATAATATTAAATATTCCAAAATCAAATATTACATCAATTTGTACATACATACATATGTACATAGAACTTATACATATGTATGTAAATTACTGACGAACAGTAGAAGGGAGTATCTTCGAGCGTACACAAATGGGGGATCCGCATACACACACATCTGCACATACATATTTACATACATATGCATGCATATACTGCCATATGCATAGCATACTTTTTAGGGCAAATATATACGAAATTCCCCCAAAAGCCATGTGTATCGATTAAAATAAATGATAAACAAAATGCAGTCTTCAGTGAGATTGCCGCTAACGAAAACTGATGGGCTGCCAGACACTTAGCAGACTCCATTATATGCTCTGTCCTGATGCCCTGTACTAGCCGAGAACAAAATGGGGGTGTATACCCACTCCAGACTAGCACCAGCGCAGCTAATCTATGCTGCTGTTTCTATGGGGCATATTTCTACTTTTGGCAAGCCAAGGCACTCGTATCTGCTGTCACATCCACTTGTATAGTTACAATTAGTTCGTTGTCATCGTAATGTAAGCAAAGAACACACATCTCAGTGTGAGTATCGGGTAGCTGCCAGTCGACACTTCAATGGCAGCGTTTTCAGATGTTTTTATTTCCATTGTTGCGAGAAATCTCAGTCGTCGCCGTGCTTGTCACCATCACCGTCACCGTTACCGTTAACCCAGCCGTCCCCTTTACCGACAAAGTCCTCCCCAATTGGTGGGAGCGTCAGCTTAGTGCCAAGCAGTCTCCAAACAACAGTTCGAGCAATAACAGCAGCAGCAGCCAATGCGAGAGAGCAGGAACGAGAGCACTTTGCACACAACAAGAAAAAACGTCCACAAACAATAGGAACAACTAAATCAACACTAAAAGAGAGCACAAGAGCAGAAAAAGCAAAAAAAAAAAAACAACAGCAGCAACAAGAGCTAGAGTCAAGCACCCAACAACAACAACAACAAACAAAAGAAACAGCAGCAGCAGAGCAACAGCAGCACAGTAGCAGCAGTGAGTGGGAGAGTGGGAGAGCGGAGACGAGACAGCAAGCAGTAGCGAGACTTCAGCTGTGCACATTCAGACAAAAAAAACAATAGGGCAAAGAAATTAGATATAAAACTAAAAACAAGACAGAAAGGCAAGCTTTGGGGTTGTAAGGTTTTAATACCCTTGCAAATAAATAAATGTAGTTCTTCTTTTCAGCTACATCTTTATGTACTGGCACATGTCAATGCCTTTCGACTGATCATTCAAATATGCATCCCATCTAGGTAGTTTCCCCTTATTTATATACTGAGTGGAGCAAAAAGAGAAGAGAAATCCACAGGTTATTCAGGTTAAAGAATAAACAATAAATAATGTCTGGTGGCATCTGCCGAAATCAGCATACCCCGGCAAGGGTATAACAACATTAGAGCTTAGCTCCAACAAAGGCACAGCAGCCTGCGGCGAGCGAGAAGGAGAAGGCACGAGTGCACGTGGTGGAGCAGCTTAAAGCGAGCTGCTAAACGCTCGTAAAGCTTTCAATTAAAATTAATAAAAATGTACGGGAATTAAATAGACACAGACCAGCACAGCACATGCCAGTAGAGCAACCAGGTCAGCACGGGTCAGAGACCAGGCTGGTGACTGGTCAGAGGCCAGGCCAGGCCAGGTGAAAGTGAATCCAAAAAAAAATCAAAAACCAGAGAACAGAGAACAGAAAAACGTGTCACACCTGTAAATACCCTAGAAGGATCAAATGAACACATTCCCTGACGCATTCCACCTATTCCGATTGGATTTGTTAGCACTGTTAGCACTGTTCATCATAGCACGGGAAACTATATTCTGTTTAAGGCCTGTCTCCAGCACCACGGAAAATTCCTGCCAGGAATTTGCTAGCTATTCCGTGAGGGTTTGGAACATATGTAGCTGAAGCAGGGTTAATGAATCTCAGCTGTGCTCTGTAAACAGAAACAGAGACAATTGTGAAACTCAAACGAAATTAAAACGAGAAGGAACGTGTGAGTCGCTCTGGGGCCCCATACCCGAACAGTATAATTGGAGTTTTAGTTATAAGTTTACTTTTTGCATGCACTACACAATGTATATCTACACTAACAGTGATTATCAGTACTTTAGTAACCCGAGGGTTGCCGGCCGAACGGCGGCAGCGAGGAGCAGGCGAGCAGCGGGGGGGGCCAACAACGGCTATATATGCCGACAGTCAGATTGGACTGGAGAGGGCACGCGTGAGAGGCGCCCACGCTGGGGGGCGGGGGGAAATGTACTTGAAGTGGTACACTGAGGGGCCAATTGGTTTAGCGGGCGCCATCAGACGGCGACGGACAGACGGACGGACAGACGGCAGGCATGCGGCTATGAGCTGATCGTTTATCTATGGGGGCGTCCTTGCGGCACACCCCACCCCTTAACCTTTTTGGTACGGGTATAAAAATTAAAAAAAAACTCAGTTTTTGTCTACATCTCGCACCATTCACTTCAGGAATAATTGTTGAACCCTGAGTTGGGTGTCAGCTGTTCTCGCAGTCTACTGATGTAAATCTGTGGAAAACGTAAAGGAAACATTCCTGCCGCAGTTTTTTTTATATGGACTTTCACAGGAATTCTTCGAATTCTTTAGAAAAATATCTTGTAAAAGCTCTGGAAAATGCAGGCAGGATTATGCTCTGACAACACGCTCTCGACTCTGAACCACGGCATCAAACGATATGTTCTTCTGTTTGGGATTACTTATAATTCGATGAAAAGTTACCATTTGGTTGCAATATTCGAATCGCTTCTAGGAATTTATGCTCGTACCTTCTCGTTTATATACTTTAACAACATTTAAGTCTTCGGTTCTGTTATTAAGCTCCATTATATTCTGCTGATTGGTGGACTTTAGGGATGAATCTTCAATGTATTAGACGATGGAAACGGAACTATTCCCAAAGATCTTCTCTAAGATCTTCCCCACACGTGCAACATAAACTTTCTTGGAGCTTGCCTTTTTTTATGGAATATAACTGGTCGATTTTTGCTTCGATTTCATTCCGTGCGTCGCAAAATTCTCTTCAAGTGCTGACCAACCTCGGCAAACGGAATAACGGAGGGAAGCATCGATATCCGATTCCGGATCATTTTTACGCTTAACGGGAAATTCACATTTGGCATGTGGCATGGGTCGCACACGCACCCCCTACCACCTACCCCCATATCTAGCTATCTGTTGCGGTCCGGGGAGTGCATGGGGCATATAACGAGGAACCAGGAGGAGCTGACTGGAACTGTCCACTGGATTAAATAAATTGAATTGCTTGGTAAAACATGGCCCCGGCCATTAAGCAGACAGGAAACGGTAGCTGGAGCGGGACGAATGGTGATGGGGATGGGGAGGGAGTGGCGCCACACATCGAGGGGCAAAGCCCACTTGAGCCAGGCACTCGGGAGAGCGGAGCGAAGTGATTCTTTTGCTATTCCTCATCCTATTCGGTTTCGGTTAGTTCTTATGGATTTATGAGGCTCCCACATCGAAGGTAAACAAGTTGTGGAGGCCCTTGCACTAATCAGACACTTACTTCGGATTTGGGACTGGCACTGAGGCACTGGGGCACACACCCATACACCGATACACTCATACATACATACATACATAAACTCGTATCGGAAGCAAAAAGAATGGAAAGGAAGTGGAGAAAAAGAATGAGCCAAGACAACAACAAAAGTTGGAACATTTTTTTTCTTATTTGAATGTTTACGGTTTGGTTTGCATTTAAATTTTGTTTTATTGACTGTCGATGGCACATATTGTATGCCATATGTATGTAGCATACATGCAGCGTTACATAGCCATAAATAACATACACATAACATGTACATACATATGTATTTTGTGGGCGTATGTTGTGGGGTACATCTCGTACATCTATTTGATCCAAATGTGAATGTATGAAACTCGATTGGCAAAGTGGAATTTTTGTCTCTTTTTTATGATTCATGAATGCTCTTTGCTGGTGTCCTTCTCGGACCAACGTACAACGTTCTGGCATAGCTTGAGCATCAATTTGGACTTGTTGGACGTCGAGTGAGTGCTCCTCCACTATCGATTGAAAATTGGCTTTCTACATATTCATGGCTTTAGCCCCTAGCCGATATCTTGCTACTATACTAATTTATGTTAGCTGGATATGATATGCCAGCAATGACTGAGCTGCATACTCGTGTTTCAGTTATCGCTAGTCTGAATTTCCGATGTTGGTTTTTTTTTTTTTCTCGTGTTTCAATTATTGCTAGTATAAATTTCGGCACATCCGAATCCGATCACCTCCATCGACTGAAACTCAATGTGCTTATTGCGATGGCATTCAGATGCTAGATCCACACCTGCACAGGAGTCCCTGACTCAACGCCCTGCTGCACATTCCGGCGGCAGACGAGAACGAAGGAAGCAAGCAGCCAACCAACGAAGCAGCAGCCAGCCAGCCATCCAGCCAGCCAGCTAGCCAGCCAGTCAGTCAGTCAGTCAGCCTGTCAGCGCACAAATGGCGCCACAAATGTTTTGCCCTTTTTGCCCAATGGAAGGATACATTTGTAACTTCTATTGATTTTTAATGCACGCTTCTGCTGTCCTCCCTCGTTCCGTTCCGTTCTGTTCTGTTCGGTTCGGTTGTGTTCTGTTCTGTTCAGTTCTGTTGGCTGCCAAGGCGTCGACCGTGCTCAGGACAAGCCACCAAGCCATGAACTTTATGGGGATGCCATCGAGAGACCTCAGACCCTAGACTCAGACTCAGACTCCGTCTCGGTCGCGGTCTCAACCTTACCCCCTTCAATGAGGATGTGGGTGACGGATGTGAGTGTGTGTGTGTGTGTGTGTGTGCCTGCGAATTTTAATGCTTGTAGCAAGGAAACAAACAAACATGTTACATCCTCGGCGGTGGCATTTCCACTGCTCCACTTGATAACTTAATGCCCAACGCATGCTTTCACATACATACAAGCATACATACTAGACACATACTCGATTACCCAGCAAAAAAAAACAAACACACACACGGACAGGCAGATAGACAGACAGGCAGACGGACAGACAGACAGACAAGAGGGCAAACAACTAGTCGAAGATGCGGCAGTGAGTTACGCCTATGCATTTGCGTATTGGATGTGGTTGCGTGAGGATATCGTCACTGGGATCGTGACTGTATATACATATATGCTTCAATAGGTTTCAGTTATTCCCCTAAGGGAATGACTATAATATTTCCAGCAAACAAAATTCCATAAACTAATTGATAATATGTATATGTATGATCCCTTCCAAAGCTTTGCTTGTGCAAATAAATTTGTATCTGATTCATCATAATTTGCCAATATATTTTTGTGTTCTACTTACGGTTCGAGAAGGCGCTTAGGGGCCGCGTGAGGAGTGTCAGCATCAGGAGCAGCAGCATCACTGGCACTATTGGCGGTGACTGTACTTGTTGCAGTTTGTTTTTTTGTTGTAGCTTCTCGTGAAGATATTGGTTCTGCTCCTGTCGTGGGTCCTGGGTGTGACAGCGACGGCGACGCTGATGCCGGCAAACGCTACCCAGTTGCAGCGCCATTTTAAACGGATTACTTGTCAATCAGCTGATCGACTCTCCTTTTTATTGGTAATCGCTTGTTGTGTCCCTCAATCGCCTATCGCTTATCGCTCGGGAAATTGCTGCAAATGGGCAGAGTAGCTTTATTGATGGACAAAACCGATTTGTTTGTATAACAAATCAGTGTTCAGTGTGCACAACAGCAAAACAAAATACAAAAAGCGAATTACAAACACAATTTACATTTAAATCAGACAATCGAGACATTCGAGCGGCAGCGGCAGCGGCAGCAACAACACAGTTTTAAGTACATAATAAATGTTTACACGTCCTTTGTATTGACATGACAAATTTATTTGCCAGAGTCCAGGGGTGTGAAGGAGGGGTGCTCCATGGTTATGGATACTGCAGCGAGATGGAAATGGAGATGGGGATGGGGATGGGCAGGGGCTTCCATCAAAGTTTCATTGCCTGGCCGCTGCCGCTGGCAAATTTTTCGGCGTCGTTTGCATTAAGAATTTCGTGTGGCATACTTTGCAGCGCCATATCGTGCTTACGACTTGCCACACCACGCCCACACACACACACACACACAGCTCTCGCATAGCCGTCAACTTATGCCGAAAAAGTTTTCAACGTGCCAGCAGCATCAGAGCCGCCGCTACGTGTGACAACGCCGACGACAATGACAGGCCACAAAAACTCACTTTCGCTCACTTTCTCGCCAGTGACACAGACACAGCGACAGAGAGAAAGTCGTCTCCATTATGCCCCTCGGTGGGGCATGGGAGAGAGTTGGAAATTGGGGTACATTACGGTACATTACGGTAGATTTGTCAGGCATAAAGTGCATTAATCAGTTTGCGGCGAGGACAAAATTTTGTCGGTGGCCAAATTACACAATCAAATCATCATTTCATTTCGGTTCATATCAAAGGTATATCTATATCCTTCACTGGAAACCAGTCACAATGCCGTGCAATATTATTTAATAAGTGCACAATTTTTCGTATATTTTCTGATAACAAAACAATTTATTTTTCATATTTCCTTCCCGTGATTTATATACGCAAAATACATAAAGGAAACCACATAAGGGGACAAGTTTTATTCAGATGACTTAACTCTTGATAATTATTAATATTGAATCGTTTGAAGGAATTGTTTAAAGGGTTTGAACACTTATTTGCCAAACAAGTTCTTGGGAATTAAAAGCATCAAATATTCAGCTGAGACCTGAGAATATAATCAATTGTGCAACTAAGTTTTTTTCATATCAATTTAATGTACATGTATGCTTTTTGCCAGTTTAAATAAAATGAAATATTTAGTAAATTGATTTTTGGAATATTTTAAAGTATTTTTTTTGGAAATCATTAAGAAGTTGGGTATATTTAAATGCTTTGCTGATCTTAAGAGACAACAAGTGATGCAATTTGATGGAGTGTGTACTGATCAGAGATAGCCGCAGATCCTTCTTTCCAATATATGTATGTATATTCGTTGTATATTCTTTGAATATTCTTTGTTTTTCTTTGTATATTCGCGATATTCATCTAAAAAGTGTGCTCAAAGAAATAACACGAATTTCATGCATTTTTTTGTGAATGCCACAGCTTGTTGAGCATCAGAGGGATACGCGTGTTTGGATCATTGGAAGTGGATGCTTTTTGTTGAAACTTTCTTTGTTCAAATAACTTTTCCACATGAATGTGCGGCCACCAATACCACCAATCCAAGTAAAGTTGAATCATTTGCTAAGGGCTCGACGTGGGTCCTACACGCAATCCGTCTACTTGGGGCACGAGTTAAGCAATCCTCGGCTGCATTAACTCTGTCCACCGCTGCCCTTGCGGCTGCTTAGACCGAATTGAAAACGAATTAAAATGAAATTTCAAGCGCTTTGTGCCAAAAGTTTTCGCCCTGCGCCACACGAACAAAATACTTTGGGAAAGTACTTAAATTTTCTTTTTTAAGATAAACTTGGATTTTTGTCTTTTTTTTTCTTTTATGTTCTTTGCTTCTGATTGTGTGTGTTTATCTCTGTCATAGAGAATGCAATTTCCATTTTGATTGATTTGTTTCCAAGTAAAAAACCACAGTGGGTTGCGGTTAATGAGCTTTTTAGTAAAATTTTCGGATAATATATTTGATTATAGCAACTCAATCAAATTAATATGCATTCATATGCTGAATAAACGTAAATGCCTCTAGGAGAACGGTAAAATATCCCTAGAAATATGTCTATATTTTATTTTAAAAATTTAATTGCGATTGCTGATCCTTGAAGTGAAAGTTCTTCTGTGGATAAACGCAATTGTGGAGAATTCCCGCAGGCTGTTCATCTACAAATACATATGTATGTATGTAGTACATATTATGTACATATGGGATGTTCATTTCGCTCTTTAGTTTTCATTCTAGTCTCAATTTCTGTTGTGTGTAAAATTTGCAAATTCTTTCTGTCGCAAGCGACGGACCGAACGACTCCACATGAATGGGGGGGATGCTCAGGTGTCGCTGCTGTGGAACATATTGTATGTAATTACTTTTGATGAGATAATGGTGGTAAATGGTGATTGCTTGATAATGCAGAATTTTATATTGATATCACGAACTGCACTAAATCATCAATTAACTGATTTTATTATGCCATTGTGGGAATGTATTATTTTTTACGAGGGACACCCTGACATCCTGACACCCCCTTAGCAACATATTTTGGAGTTCTGCTTTCGCCACCCCCTCCCCAGTCGACATGATTCGGAGAGGGGCAATGTGTTGGCGGCACCTGAGGCCATTTTTCTTGTGGCTCCAAAGATACCCAGCGAGAGCGAGAACTTGCGACGGAAATGCAACACTTTTCGCTTACACATCCGTTTTGCAAATTTTGCAAATTTTTGTTGTTGTTTTTTTGCTTGTTTTTGTTCCTGTTATTTGTCTTCTTTGCCGTCTACTTTTTATGCACTGTTTAAACAACTAGAAAAAAAAGGAGCAAAAAAAAGACAGAGTGTGGGGGAGTGGGTGTGCGGGACAACACAGGAATTACCAACATCAACACAAACACAAAGAAAGCGCTCGCCGGATTTATAATGGCAAAGTAAACAGCTTACGAATCGCGCGCGACTTTTGTCGTTGGTTTTTTTTTGTTTTGTATTTTCGCCTGGTTTCTTCCTTCGCGTTGGTTTTGTTTTTGCGCGCGCTTTTTTTCAAACGACGACGCGTCTTTCGGTGAGGAGGAGAATTGCCGTGCCGTGCCGCCTCTGTGGTGGTGGTCTCCGCTTTGGCAAGGAGAGTTGTGCGCGTCCTACGCCAGCCGAACGCAGAATGCTGGCGACAGCGGCGCAGGCAGCGGCTTTTATACGCGAACAGCACGGCAGCTTCGGCTCCAGCTTGAAGCTCAGCTCGGCTCGGCACTCGGCACTCGGCATTCGGTTTAGCATATGTCCGATGCCATCGACATACAGGCATCAGTGGAGTGGCGGAGTGTATATCCCATCCCGTTGGAGGTATATTGCGCGACGAGGTAAGGCCAGGCCGGGGATGTCTTATTGCTATGATGCTCCGATGTCTCACCTGCAGCTTAATATAACCTTGGCCCGTGTGGGAGGTGGGCTTGGTGGGTACGATGGTGTGCTGGCATATTTGCTTTATGAATGTGTTTACCCGAAAACTTTAGCGGGTGAGGGGGAGAGACAGGGAGACAGCAGTGGAGGATGCTGCGTGCGAAAGTACCAACACTCGCATTAATGGCAGCAACAACTACAACTAAGACTACAACAGCCACTGGCACAGCCACAGCCACAGCCACAGCCAATGCCTACAATTTGAACTGTAAGCCAGCCCAACAGCTCAATTAACTGTCTGTCTGTCTGTCTGTCTGTCTGTCTGTCCGGGGTCCATGACAGTGTGCCCGCCCCCCACGTGCCCCCTGTGTGCCCCATGTGTATGTGTTTGACTTACTCGTACGCATAATTTCCATTATTTTTGGCAATTACAAGGATATAACGGCAATTGCATATGCTGAATATTATTTAACCCGTAAGTGTGTCATGTCTGTTTCCTACCACACCCACCCCCCCACCACTCCTCCTTGCCACACTGCGTATCTCAGGTAAATGCAAATATGAAAAATGCATTGCAATGTTGCTTGCATTGTCAGTGGCTCAATTATTCATGCAATCCTGCACCCTGCTGTAAAATGCCTGTCTGTACATGTGACTCTCTCTGTCTTTGTGTGTGTGTGTGTGTGTGTGCATCTGCATTGGTGTATTCTCTTGTAAAATACACTCGTGAAATGAGCATCAGCAGCAGGTAATTTACATGTAAACAGGTTAAGGGATAAAGTTCATCACATGTAAATGGATATGTCTGATTAATGGCAAACACTCGTGCATACATATATACGGTACAAATACACACACACACACATACACCCCACACCAAATGTACATACATATAACGGCTCCTACGAGCATTGCTGCAGGATATGGAGAGCAGGGGTAATAATATAATTTTGACGCAAAGCGTAGCCCTTGGGGCATATTTCAGCTATCAAAATTAATAACTTCTGAACCAAAAGATTCAAAAAAAAAGAATACATTTCATTTTGAATAAAAAGCTTTAACTTTGTGGCTTGAACTTGTGCTGCAATATCTAACAGATGCATTGTGAAACGTGCAACGTTGTTGCCGCTGCATTTTTGACTATGTAAAATTCGAAACATTTTATTTTTGTTCAGCTTTCAAAATCGTTGCTTAATTTTGTGTAGTTAAAGCTAAACGTCTAGGCAATTTCAAGCTTTCATTTTGGCCAAAATATATTTAACTTTTCGTGTTAAACTTTATTTGATTGGGCTATTAAGCGGCGCTTATTAATAAACGGCTAGGCAGCAGCCGTTTGAGCAACTCTCCCACACAAGATGTGGATTATTGTTGGTTAAAAAAAAACGACTGACTAAGTGGTAGACCGATAAAAGTAAGAACTACATTGAGGCAGGGATGCATTTTGGCAAAACTTCTAGCACGATGCGGCAAGGATTAATCTAATTTAAAAGAGCGAAAACAATTTTTGAGATTATTAAGAGCACTTTACTCAGTGCCAGATCATTGTGGCACGAGCACTTAATCTTATTATAATTTAAGGTAGCAAAACAAGGTTTTTTTTTTAATTTTAAGATACGTATAAGAGATAAATATACATACACTTCTAAGATATGACAAATATTGCTCTCCCCAATGTACATACATTTATGTACATACATATGTGCATATGTACATATGTATGTTTCCACCTGACAACAATTTGCCTTGACAATTTGCCGGATTGGGTTTGGGTGGGTTTTCGGCAATGGCCTTTGAACTGGCCCACTCCACATTCTGCCCCCAAGTCAGCCTTATCTTTGGGATTGCATTCCATTTCGGCCACAGTCTGCTCTTCGCCCAGTCCAGTCACCAGGGTTACGTCTCCTCTGTGAATGGTGCCCGGGGCCAAGTCACATAACGGCGTACCAGCTGCAGACCCATCCATCGATTGTGCTGGCAGTTAAATGTTGATTAAATGTACGAATAGAACTTGCAACTTGAAAGTTTTCTTCATGCTAAATATTTCTTGTTCATCTGGATGGAGTAGCGGCAGCTGTAAATTTTACAAGAGAATGGAAGGGCATAGAGTCCTGCCAAGACACCAAAATCGTGGGGATATCGAACTCTCGTGGGTTTAGTGCGAGGCTTTCCCCCACTGCCCTGTACCATCAACCCATGTCCGCACATACGACAGCTCAAGTTGAAGCCTTCAAGCCTTTCTTCAAGCTCTGCCACACATCGAACAACTTAGTTCTTCGAGTTACTTTTGTTTATACACAAAAGATTCATCGATAAAGTCGCAATACACTTAGGTTAGAAGTATTCGAAGCTTAAATAGATCCATGGATTATTTGTACTCAAAATTACGCACTCGTTTCAGTATGGTTCATATTAATATGTCACTATATGTGGGCCAAAGGTTACTTAGAATATTCTAAGGAATCTTCGTCTCTGGAAAGCGCTCACTTCCTTCCTTCCGTACATCTGAAGCATTCATTCAGTATATTCAGGGCATGTTGTGCACTTGTTGAGTCCCCGATGTCTGCACGCTTGAGTATGTATAATATGTAAATTATAAATGTATGTAAATATGTATGGCAATTTTCGTTCGCCACTTCAGCAACTGCACCTAACGGGGTAATCATCTGATTTCGGGCAAAGCTCACGCATAGCTTCCACAGCAGATCCGATCCGATTCGATCCGAAGTCTGGCTTAAGCTTAGCTCTTCATGGGAGCTTTCGGTAGCGACTCTCAGAGTACGCCACACAAACTCCTCTCTTATCTTCTCCCTTATCTCACTTAGAGTAGGGAAAATAAGCGTACAAGATGCTCGCTGTGGGGGCTATGCAGTCACAACTGGCCCACTGCCCACGGCGGTGATGGTTTCGGCTGAATACAGATGTAAATACAATAAATTGATAAGTAAATACAAACCAATAAATACTTTTTGGGAATGGTGCAGGCTGTGCGACGCGTCGTCATCAGAGATCCAACAGCAACAAAATGTGAGTGTGCCAAAAGTGCCTGCAATTAATCAAACATAAACAAAAAAACAATATAAACAAATACAAGAGAAAAGTTCTGCAATTTCGCATGTGCAAGCTTCTGTCTGCATACTCGACTCGACTGTATACGTTTGCGAGTGACGTCACTTTATAATATTTTGTGCGTTTTGTTTTCTTTTCTTCGTTTTTTGTTTTGTAGGGCAGAAAATAGAGGGAAGATGCAGAGAGTCGAGTTTCTGTCCTCCGACGGCGAAATCATTATCATTGATAGGAGAGTCGCCAATCGATTTGAGCGGCTCAAAGATTTCCTGGTGGCGAATGCTTTTCTGTACTTTCCGAACACAAGATCTTTAATTTTGCGCAAAGTGCTGACCTGGTCGTTCTACCACAAGAACGATCCCGGGCCCAAAATCGACAGCGAAAGCACTTTGTGGTACACAGAATTCTTCGATGTGGATCAGGGCGTTCTACTGGAACTGATGGAGACAGCCGAGCTGCTGGACCTGAAGAGTCTATCCAACATAGCACGGGAGCTAAGATTGATTGAATAACTCTGCACGATTTAAATTTGCATATACATAAATATGTGTACAGATGTACATAGGGGAGCTAATTGCAGAAGCTGCAAATCAAATATAAAATTATGTTTACTTATTCCAATTGTTTGTTGATTGAAACCCAAAAACCAAATGGTTCTGAAGATAAGTTTATTTTGTATTATTGCATATTGCATTACATATATTATGTATATTATACTTATGTATACTTATGTATATTATACCTAAGCAATAATAAAAATGAAAATGAACAATTGATGAACTTTGATGGACTGCACAAATTTCAGCGCTGCATTAAAATCAAAAGCAACCCACTAGACCAGCCACTAAAGACATCATTTGTGGATCAACTCAGAGCCATATGACATCAGACTTAGACAACTTCGCTGCGTAGGGAGGGATTGCACTAGAGACAAAATGCAACATTATTGTTCGTAGCCCTCCCTGGACACGTCTAATGGCTTTAAGTAGAACAACTGAGGCACTATTTGACACAAAATTCTATCCACAATGTAAAATTTTCGATAAGTTCTGATGCAGCGCTGCTCCCAGCTCAACTGGACAGGCAGCTTGACGCATATAGTTCTCTCGCTCTGACTGCAGGCATTTCCCATGAGGCCATCTTTATTTTTCCAGCTAGTCAGTTAGCAAAGTCCAATGTTACATGGCTATAAACAAGCTTGCTCTTCGAAAACTTCTCCATTCCTTCTGCTAAGACATCCATCTAGCAATGCGAAAAGTATTATTTACAAATTAAATGTGCAATTTTAGCCCAGCGATTTAATTGATGGTGGAAACAATCGACCCTCGGTTCTATGTGCAACCATCGATATTATCGATAGTGCTATCGACTTTTGTTCACAATCAACCCTACCATAAATGTGCGTATACGCAAAAACATTTTGCATTCTACTTTGAATTTGAATTGTATTTCCGCACACACGAATCATATAAAAATGAACAATCAATGCCGATCCTGTGGGTCTGCCATCTACAACACCAAAGGCAGGAACCTCTTCCAGCGGCAGAACGCTGAACTGTTGTCGAACATCGATCTGGTGACTGGTGTCTCGGTATGTTCGATCTAATAACTAATAAGGAGCCACAAATGATTTCCAGCTAATGTCCCAATGCAATCATTGCAAAACGTAGCTCAAACAGGATCGGCAGCTACCCAGCTGCATTTGTGCCTCTTGTGCGGAATATGTAAATCGCGCAGTCGCATTCCGAGCACGCTTCATCCAGAATCAGGAGAACTTTCTGGCACGTCGCAGGGAAGCTCGAGATCCGCAGTATGATTCCGACGACAAAACATCTGATGCTGAACAGACAGCGCAGGATGATGACTCGCTGATTGCTGCTCTGGACGAGCAGCTAAAAGGCAGAACTGATTTCGACGAACCTGACGCTCATGAGACGGCGCAGGTGGCCGATTTGCTGATTACAAGTCTGCAAAAGGATCTAGGATACGGCAACAAGAGCAGTGACACCGAAAACATCGACGAGTCTCCGGCCCACCACCCAACCCCCAAACGCTTGAGCAAGAAGTCCACCACCAAGTCCAAATCCAATCGATCCACTCCTCTGACTTCCATCAATGTTGATCAATTGGCAAACAGCAATCCGTTGCCATTCGCAAAGAAGAAGCCATTTGAATGCGAGTAAGTATGAACCGAGTTCAACAGCAACCAACGATCGATCAACCATTCCCTCTAGGTTTTGCGGCAAAGACTTTAAGAATCCCTCAAAGCTGACTCGCCACTTGCCAGCGCATACGGGCGAGAGAGCATTCAAGTGTCAGCACTGCGACCGATCGTTCACGACTCGGGGAAACAAAATCCGGCATGAGAGGTGAGAGGCCAAAGGCCTGAGACTTATGTATATGTTAAATGTGTTGTATCTTGCAGAACTCATACCAGGGAAGGGGCCTTTCCCTGCGCCACTTGCGGCATGTCCTTCTCCCATGCTTTCGTGCTGAAGAAACATAATAATAAAAACCATACCGAAACGAGTGCATAACTTTGCGTACAAATAATCCATTCATCCATTTAAGCTTCGATTACTTCTGACTTGAGTGTATTGCGCCTTTATTGATGAATCTTTTGTGTATAAATAAATGTAAATCGAAGAACTAAGTTGTTCGATGTGTGGGCCCTAGCTGCAGGCCCCGCGGGCAGAGCTTGAAGGTCGGTTTACTTGAGCCATCTACGTGGACCCGTTTATTGTCCAGTGTGTTGTCCCTGTGCTGCCACAGGTTGCAGATGAATTGAATGTGATTTGGGTGCTTTGAGAGCTTGGCTGGAAGGGAACACACGATTAAATAATCAATGTTTTTTAGTGTAATAATTCGTTGGATATTTTTAATTGGAACTTAATGCCAATAAAGAAATGGCCCTGCCAAAGCCGTAGTAATTCTATGATTCTACGGAAAAGAAACCAAACTGTCGCCAGTCTCTGGCTAAAAGCGATAAGCGATATCCTCGACTCAAGAGCTGTGGAACATTCTCTTTGTTGCTGCAAGGAAACTTTAAGGCATGGCTTTGGTGCATACAAAAAATGGAATTCAATGTTGAATATCTTTGTCGACATTCCTTTTGTCGCACTGGTCGCATGGTTGTAATTAAAGTGAGACAATCAGCAAGTGAGGACACTAATAAATTAGCGAACTTGAACCTTTGCTCGCCAGCAATGGCGGATAATTAATCACTCTCAATTGTGCTGGAATTGTGCTGGAATTGTGTTGTTTGCTGCTCAAATTGATTGGGTGGATAGTGGGTAGCTTTTAATTGATCTGAGAACGGAACTTTAAGACGGGAAAACATTTAAAACATTCCGGAAGCATACAGAACCTGAAATAGCAACCAGGACAGGACTGAGTGCGGTGCGCGTTTTTTTATTCCTAATGCAGCTGAGCAGCCAGCATTGCCTAATTCATGAATTAATTGAGATTGATCCCATGCAGCAGGCGCTTGGCATAGTTTCCACAGCCACAGCCACAGCCCAGTCCTCAGCTGTCACTCGGCTCCTGGCAGCATACAGGACAGACCTGGCATTCCAATCCATTCCCATTCGCATTCCCCTTGCCCTGCCATTCCTTCGATGCATCGGAATGTGTGTGTGTTTGTGTGTGTGTGCCTTGTACTTAAGTCCTCACTGTGCAACGCATTACAATGTTCCCATTGGCGTAATTTATCCGTATCCGTAGTCCGTTTCCCAGCTATGAAACCTACAGATAATTGGAACAAAATCCTGCTGCCTAGTGTATTTTCTGCATGGCCTGGGTAGAACTTTTGGGTTCAGTGACAATGGAGCAAACCCCCCCCACTCCACCACCAAACAACCCCCATCCATCTGTCCCTACCTGCCTTTCAGCCGCGTGGAACATGTCTCGCATTTCACTTTCACAACTTGCCAGCTGGAAAAGCACGAAGACGGTGGAATAAAGAATTCATGAAATACCCAAACGAAAACCTGTAATTCTGGGCTGGATGGGCGAACAATTTGCATTCAAATGATTTGAGAGCTCTCCTGGAAGTAACATCATTAAAAAATCCTTCGTCTTGAGTATCATTTGCCATGGTAAAAACAGCACCCCAGAGGCCAGCCAACCAGCCAGCCAGCCATCTAGGGGTTCGGTTGAAATGGCAGCTCTCCCGGGGGACCCATTTGGCAGCTTCATTCCAATGCAATATTTTTTGTACATGGAACAGCTGCCAGCCGTCCGTACTGTCACATCCCCCCCATACCGGAGTTGTATTGTCATTCAGTTTCCCCTTTAAGCCGCAGGCTGTCAATTGAAGTTTTCACGGGATATCGATACCAGGTAGCCAGGCTCTGCAATCAAGTGCATGGGGCGTCAGGAGTCAGGAGTCAGCCGCCCTTTTCCGGTTTGGAGTGTGTCCCAGGTAAAGTTTTGATGGCACCGCAGCCGCCGCCGCCGCCGCTGCATTGCTGCCATTGACTGGCAGCTCGGTCAGATTGGTTGAGCTGTTGGGATCTGGTTGAGGGTTCCCTGCTGCTGCTGCTGCTACTGCTGCTGCTAGGCAAAATAGCTAAAACATTTTTGCTAGGGAACTTTTTAATTAAAGCTGGCAAACGTTGCATCTTGCTCTACTGCCGGCTGCCTCATGCTGCGGTGAGGGCGTTGGGGCAGCAAGCAACAGCTTCTGCTGCCATTGGGCACAATAAAATGCTTGTGCAGCAGAAATAACCACAACAGTACCGGCAGCACCCCCCCACCTCATTCGTGCCAACCTTTGACCGGTTGGTATGCGGTTTTTGTCTGGATTATTATTTCATGACTCCACTCTCTCCCACTCGCCCGCTCTCTCTCTCTCTCTCTCTCTGGCTGTCCCTTTCGTTTGGTTGATGTTGAATGTTATTTTATTATTGTGATTTTTGCATATTATGTGCATAGGTAGAAATATGTGTATATACAAAAAAAGGCAAGTTTCGAGCCATCACCGAAAATGGATTGAATTTCTGTAAAAACAATTCCAATTTATACAAATAAAATCAATTTCATTTTATGTTTGCATCTCAATGCAATCCCCTACCTCGCCATTACACAGATGTATCCCGCAGTAAGCAATTTTTAATTGATGCAGGAAAATCGATTTTAATATATGAAAAATACACATATGCCTGCACATACATAGTATGTGTATGTAAATGAGATCCATTAGCATAGGTACACAAATTTATATATACCCTGAAGTAGTGACTGGAGCTGGCACCTCAAATCGAATTATGCGAAGGCTAGAAGCAGTTCCCGCAGGCCAAATGCTAATTGTTATGTGCACTGGCAGAAGCAGACGAATGCCGCTCAGCTGATGAATTTCGGGAACTCCGTTAAGCGATGGTAACGCAGTGCACAAGCACAGGCAGGGCTCTTCTCCATTAATTTAACGGCAAAGCAGGGCCCTGCTTGCTTTCCACTGACAAATCACAGCTGTGGCTACAAATCGAGAATATATATGTAAGTATGTGTGCCAAAATTTGTATTACACTGTTCATTTGGCGCAGTGTTTCCTTTTGTGCCTTGCACATGTAAACATAGACAAAAACATACTTACATATATGCACATATATGTGTACATTAATATTCAAATAATCACTACTCGTGTACCTGTGTGCACCTTCCATCAAGTGATCCACTAAACTCGTTGAGTGGGCGGACGCTCACTGTGATCTCCCTTGACACCTCCCTCCCTCATTGTGTGTCACCGTCTGGCCGGGTCGGATTGCCAGCTCCGACCGTTGAATTATGAAGAGTCACAGGTCGCTGGTGCTCCGCCTGCCGCTTGCCTGCTAGCAAAATAATCAAACTGCACAAACAACTCGACCTCATAAATAGTTAAGACACAAAGAGTAGAACCAGAAGGCAGAATAAATGCTGTTTTTCCATGTCCCAGTGTCCGATGTTGGCCCGAGGGGTGGCAGGTGGCAGGTGGCAGGTGGCAGGTGGGTAGGGTAAGGCATCAGGTTGTCGGTACAATCGGTGAGTGCTTCTGTGCCAGTGTCCCGGATCGCTGCCTTCTGCCAGCGCCATGTTGTTTCTGCTCCGTGTGTCCATTTTTATTGCCCGGCAGCCACATGCGAGTGGAAGCTGGGGCACCAGGCTCCGGCTCCTCTTGTTTGCACAGTTCCCAACTAATTGGATTGGCAGTTTCAATTCAACAACGGACAGGGCCAATTTATTACACATGTTTGTCTCTGGCAGGGGCTGGCAACTTTCTCGACACTGCTGACCCTTCCACCACACCACCAACAATTCCACCATACCCAACCCAGCAACGAAACTCACCGCTCACCAATCGATAACTGATCTCACTCTCGCGCTCTTTCTGGCTTCTCTTCTGGTTGGAACTATTCGTTGGCATTTGCGCAGTATTTTAATTGTATTTTATTTTACATAAAGCTCGGCAATTGATTAAAATGGAACGCGCCATGATCGCCTGTTAAACATACGAGAGCCTCTTCGGCGGTGCCTTGATGCAGGATTCTGCCATTTTTTACAATGCGGTGAGTGCTCTATGGTGTTGTGTGCTTTCGTTTTTTGTTCACCGAATTCCAAGAACTCGACGCATATTTGAGGCTATGTACATGCATACATGTAAATTTATTAAAATTTGCATTTTGCAGAATGTGCTGAATATTTTCTGCGGCGTGGTCATGCCGCAGCCCGACACCTACGTCCAATAATTCAGCTCGTACAACGGACGAAATGGACATTACATTGGAAATGTCAATTACAACATTCACTAATAGTTTGTAGCGGATATTTGTTTGACAAATTCTAGTTAAGTAAACCTTTTTGTTCTACTATTTAGCGATATTTAATTGACTTGTCGAACAATTAACCAAAGGAGCATTTTATTTTCTATATTTACACTCATGTATTGCATTTTCTGTGCTACATCTATTCTTTATAAGAACATTTATTGTGAAAATATAAAGCTGGTTCTCGGAAGGAGTTCCCTGAAGGGGAGCACAGGTGTTCTTTTATTTATGAACTTTTACTTAATTAAGTTCACACAATGCTTAAGTTAGTTTTCTGTGCACTTACAGAATATGTATGTATAATAAACCATTTAATCCGAGTACATTTTTTATGCGACTATATAATTTCTAATTAAGGGAAAATTGTGTGAACTTTTTTTTGTGGGCGTCGCCTCAGATGGCAATTTTGCAAATTAGACCACGCCACATGCCCAGCCACCCATTAGCGCTAACGAGCACCGTTTGGGGCAGGTCGTCCATTGCATCCACTTGTTGGGTGCCCAGACCAGGACCAGGACCAGCACCAGATCCCGCCCCCCGAGCACCCAGCCCCTAAAGCTGCCTTGAGTAGTCCTTCCGTCTGCACACATTTTTTTAAACAATACAAAAATGCAAAAGGAAATTGAAAGCCTCGAGATGGCGGCGGCGGACGGACGGACGGACCCGTGCGCCGTGGAGGGCCGGGATATGCAGTGGCAGCAATGGAGCCATAAAGTTTGTGACTTTGGCAAAACCGTTTGGCTGCCCCGGCGATGCTGTTGGCAAGTTTGTTGCAAAATGTGCAGCAGCAACAACAACAACGAGGAGGGGCAAAAGTTACACAGAAAGAGGAGTAGGGAAGGAAGGTAGGGCGGTGTGGGCGGTGGACCCCCACCCCGACCCCGACGCCGTGGCCATTCGTTTCATCACAAACATTTCGCAACGTCGCTCCATTCGCTTCTTTTTAATGGCCATCCAAGCCAAGTCAGCGCCTACACAGGACGCGAATATGGAGCATGGGACAGGGACTGGGAGCTGGGCCTGGGCCTGCACCTTGTGCCCTTTTGTTGCTTAATTGGAGGCCTGCACTGGCACAAATTGGCGGGCGAGTTGTTGGGGGCTATGCGCTGCTCACGGTGTTTGCATAAGTCCTTTGCATTTTCGCGCCGTGTTGCTGTGCACCGGCCCACGCCCACTACCCACGTGCCACGTCCGTGTGCCATTTGCATTCCGGCATTGTCCTGGGCCAAGTCGTTTGGGCCCAAGCAAAATGACAGAGAGGAAGATATGGAAATGGAAATGGGAGTGGGAGTGGACTTGAGCGTCGTCTTGGGCATGGGGGTGGGGCGTCTGTTGGAGTTGCCCTACGTGTGTGCCATATAACTTGGCCCGGGCGTCATTGTCATCGTCGTTGTCCATTGTGAACCGAGTGCAATACGTAATCACAATAGCAGCAATAACAACGCCGCACAGTGGGCTAAAAGGGCATTGAACCGAGTCTTTTATTTACAAGGCATCGATTGTTGTTTACGTTGGTATGATGTTCCAGGACAATTATATACACGAATAAGCCATGCTTATATGCATGTCTGTATGTGTCTGCTTGTGTATTTACGATGGTCGGAATTTCGTTTCGTATTACCATAAGATAATTAAATTCATAATTCTCTTCTATTTAGAGCAAATTATCAAGTGGAAATATGATATTGCCGAGAAGGAGAAAGACTAAGTTTTGCTTTAGATATCGGGAATGAGCTTTTATTTTAAGAAATATTTTTCAAATGAAAAAAAAAAAAAGTAAATCGACGCCGAGGATTATTTATACTTAAACATATACCATCTTAATTGCTGTTTATGTTTTTCTGTGATATATATTTAGCAAGCGAATATCACTCAGAAATAACCGCATTCGTGCCACTGTTCAGCGAAATTAAGAATGGGAAATGACAGCAACAAAACAATGTGGCAAATGTGGCAATGATGTTGTTGGTGGCGATGGCGATGCTACCATGGCAGTGGCACTGGCAGTGGCCGTGTGGTCTCGTCAGGCAGTGTGATTCGACTCTCGCTTCAGGTCCCCAGGTCGTGTACCGAGTCCGTGCGGCCATTGCAGTTATGTCACATGGCTGACTTAATTCATTCATTTAGACGACGCTGACAATTGTAGGTGTCCGGGTCCGGGTCCAAGTCCGCGCCCTTTGTCATTTTGTTTTTGTCTACGATGATGATGGCGATGCGACGACGTCGCAGTGCAGCAATGGCAGAGCCAGCTGAGGGCCATTATGCCACCGACATTGTCAATGACTGGCGAATTATTACTGCCTGACATGGGGCAGTTGGACGCCAACGAAGGACTCGCCTTGCCTCACTACACATCCCATGCCACGTCAATCTATCCCCCACATCACTGGGGGATCATACCGCGTGTGTCCGTGTGTGGCTGGCTAGCTGGGCATGTGAGCTCCATCTTGTTGTGACAGTTGGCACCGTTTCTGTGTAACGTGGAAGCTGCAGTCTCAGTCGCATGAGAAGGAGGTGGCACGGTAGCATGAGGGAATCACTTGCCCAGCCAGTCAATCGGTCGCTTGCAGCTTCTGGGCTTATTGCATTATTCTGCATCATAATGCTATTTGAGTCACTGAGTGAATTGGAATTCTGACTGGAACTTTGTAAGCAGCTTCAATAAATTTCGATCTGGGGAAAAAAACATCCCATAAGAGTGCAATAAAATCAATATTCGGTTTATTTAATCTTACCTTTCCAAAACAATGAGAATAATTAAGAAACGTTGACTATAATTTGAATCGTTATTCAAACCAGAGACGCTTGCGATATTGATGGAGCCTATCGATTCCAGGGCTGCATTTTCAGCAGTCATTAATTGAAATTTGCATAGGCGCCAAACCAAATTCAGCAATCAAATTTTCGATTAAATAACTTGATTTGTCTTGATTCCGTTTCTTTGACGCTAATTTATCTAATATTGTCGACGCTTTCGCGTTCATCGTCTTCCGCCAGCGCTACAATAGGTGCTTTCTTTCATAAAAAAATTTAAATAATTAACAGACTTTATTAGCATCCGAAACACAGCTGACTGTGCAGTGTTACCGTAGTGCATGTACACCTGGTCACACGGCGCAGCCAGCGATATGTGAATTTCGCTATCGAAAAAAGTTTCGAATACTTGTACTCGATATATATGTGAGCTGTTAAGCCGAGCGGGAAAATTAAAAACTAAATTCAAAAAACAAAAACCTTTTTAATAAATAAAGGAAACCATTATAAACCAGTTATATTAAGATGCTTAACAGAGACAGAGAAATATTTGAAGAATTTCAAGACATCTATTCAGAGGCTATCATAATTAGTATGGATATCCTGCTGGGAGACCGTCCAACGACCACACACACCCTTTCATTTAAATTTTGATTAAGTCTTTAATCTCCCATACAGACAGCCAAGTAAAAGTCAAACTATAGAGAGTGGAACTTGCAAAGCATCTAATGGAAGTGAAGCAGCATCTGAATTTCATAATCTGTTGATAATCCCAAGGCTTTTCCCCTCAGAACTGACCCAGCAAAATTTCTGTTGGATCCTGTATATATGCATGTATATGGTATGTATATATTTCATATGTATCATACATCATTTCCATTTTAAGATTTAGCAACTAATACTCTCTGCACACTGAGTCCATCCTGGGGGAACGGTGGGAATTTTTGAAAGATGTGAAACACCGATTCACATTGACACCATCCACCATCCATGAGAAACAACTGTTGCTCACAATTGCGTGCGGTGAAAATTTGTTTACTTTAATTAAAATGAATATAAATAACATTTCAATGGTCGTGAATGTGATTCAGCAGCAAAACATATTCTTGCACAAGCTAATCATGTTGTTGGACATGGACGATGATGATGAGGATAGCTTTGACGAGGAGGAGATAATAGAATGGATATCTGTATTGAAAACACTGAAGCCCGGAAGGTTGTGGTCATTTGTGACTGCTTATACTAAATCCAATCAATGTTTTAAATAAAAATATAAATTATATGTGTGTTAAGAAGCGGTTTGGGACATTTTGGGAGAAAGATGTACCCAAAAACAACGAGGCGTTTTTAAAGCTAAGTTATGTACAGCCGTATACTTTGGGCTCTTTGTTTTGAGTAAAGAATAGTCGGAAGGCTGTCAGCCTATAGCGTGTGCAATATCCTGCTTGAGTTTTGCAGAGCATTTATAAATGAGAGGATTCCAGAGGATAGTCCACAAACAGAGTTGTGTATCTGAGACAATTTTGACATATCAGATGTTTTTTTGTTGTTTTTTTTTACCATTTTCCTGTCTGTCATTGTTTACATTTTCGTAGTGAATTCCGATTTTTTGTTGTGAATGTCAAATATTTATTGTTGCATTTGACAATTATCGAAAAAATACCGCACTGAAACGTGAGAATTAGGAACATCCCAGATGGATGGTGAAATAACTGGGAAGTTTTCGGAACGGCAAAACCTTACGGACCATCCCAGAAATGGATGGTGGATGGTCCCCAGTGTGAAAAGGCTATAAATTGGGATTAGTTTTCCATTTTAGATACGTTTAAAGTGTGCAAATAAAAGAAATGAAATTAAAAACAACGAGAAGGAACGTGTGAGTCGCTTCTGGGGACACGATCTTACTTATACCCGTACTCAGTCAGTATATACATTTTTGAGCATATGATTTTTTAGAATTTAAGAATTTAAAAAAAATTTTACATATACATGTTTTTGCTACATCTGTTATCTACATCTACCATGTATATTTTACATCTAACATGTAGATTGTACATGTACCATTTATATTCTACATCTCCTTCGCTAAGCGCGTCAGAGTGTGCGAGCGAGAAAGAGAATCAGTAACAAGTTTCATGAAGGGTGAGACGGGGGAAGCAACTGAAAATTTATTTCTTCATTCTGGCTATAATTATGATCCGATCTGATTCAGATTCGGCAGTCTGGTAGATATGGGCATTCTCTACGACACTGCGTTTTTAGTTTTATCGTATCTTTAAAAATGTGCCTGCCACAGATTTTCGTCCTTTGTGGAGGCGGAAGGGGGCGGGGCGAAATTTTGAAATACACTTGTAACAGTGGGATATCACATGAGTCTGGAAACCAAATTTGGTTGCCCTAGCTCTTATAGTCTCTGAGATCTAGGCGCTCATCGAGACAGACAGACAGACAGACAGACAGACAGACAGACGGACAGACGGACAGACAGACATGGCTATATCGACTCGGCTATTGATGCTGATCAAGAATATACATACTTTATGGGGTCGGAAACGTTTCCTTCTCTGCGTTACACACATCCACTTTTACCACAAATCTAATATACCCCTAAACTCTTTTTTGAGTACGGGTATAAAAATACCAAATTATTGGCGCAAATAAATAACAAAAGACTAATACAATACATCAGAGTGTATATATATATATATATATGTGTATATATATATATGTATGTATGTATGTAGATATATGTATGTATATGGCTCTATCGTTTCGGCTATTGATGCTGATCAAGAATATATATACTTTATGGGGTCGGAAAAGTTTCCTTCTCTGCGTTGCACATATCCACTTTTACCACAAATATAATATACCCCTTAACTCTTTTTTGAGTACGGGCATAATTACATCTCCAATTACTCTGGCAAAGGCATCAATCATATCCTTCATACATACATAAATATATCTACATACATACATACATATATCTACATACATACATACATATATATATCTATACTATATAGTACACTCTGATGTATTGTATTGATCTTTTGTTATTTATTTGCGCCAATAATTTGGTATTTTTGTTTTTAATTTCATTTCTTTTATTTGCACACTTTAAACGTATCTAAAATGGAAAACTAATCCCAATTTAGTTGCTAAATCTTAAAATGGAAATGATGTATGATACATATGAAATATATACATACCATATACATGCATATATACAGGATCCAACAGAAATTTTGCTGGGTCAGTTCTGAGGGGAAAAGCCTTGGGATTATCAACAGATTATGAAATTCAGATGCTGCTTCACTTCCATTAGATGCTTTGCAAGTTCCACTCTCTATAGTTTGACTTTTACTTGGCTGTCTGTATGGGAGATTAAAGACTTAATCAAAATTTAAATGAAAGGGTGTGTGTGGTCATTGGACGGTCTCCCAGCAGGATATCCATACTAATTATGATAGCCTCTGAATAGATGTCTTGAAATTCTTCAAATATTTCTCTGTCTCTGTTAAGCATCTTAATATAACTGGTTTATAATGGTTTCCTTTATTTATTAAAAAGGTTTTTGTTTTTTGAATTTAGTTTTTAATTTTCCCGCTCGGCTTAACAGCTCACATATATATCGAGTACAAGTATTCGAAACTTTTTTCGATAGCGAAATTCACATATCGCTGGCTGCGCCGTGTGACCAGGTGTACATGCACTACGGGTAACACTGCACAGTCAGCTGTGTTTCGGATGCTAATAAAGTCTGTTAATTATTTAATTTTTTTATGAAAGAAAGCACCTATTGTAGCGCTGGCGGAAGACGATGAACGCGAAAGCGTCGACAATATTAGATAAATTAGCGTCAAAGAAACGGAATCAAGACAAATCAAGTTATTTAATCGAAAATTTTATTGCTGAATTTGGTTTGGCGCCTATGCAAATTTCAATTAATTACTGCTGAAAATGCAGCCCTGGAATCGATAGGCTCCATCAATATCGCAAGCGTCTCTGGTTTGAATAACGATTCAAATTATAGTCAACGTTTCTTAATTATTCTCATTGTTTTGGAAAGGTAAGATTAAATAAACCGAATATTGATTTTATTGCACTCTTATGGGATGTTTTTTTCCCCAGATCGAAATTTATTGAAGCTGCTTACAAAGTTCCAGTCAGAATTCCAATTCACTCAGTGACTCAAATAGCATTATGATGCAGAATAATGCAATAAGCCCAGAAGCTACAAGCGACCGATTGACTGGCTGGGAAAGTGATTCCCTCATGCCACCGTGCCACCTCCTTCTCATGCGACTGAGACTGTAGCTTCCACGTTACACAGAAACGGTGCCAACTGTCACAACAAAATGGAGCTCACATGCCCAGCTAGCCAGCCACACACGGTCACACGCGGTATGATCCCCAGTAATGTGGGGGATAGATTGACGTGGCATGGGATGTGTAGTGAGGCAAGGCGAGTCCTTCGTTGGCGTCCAACTGCCCCATGTCAGGCAGTAATAATTCGCCAGTCATTGACAATGTCGGTGGCATAATGGCCCTCAACTGGCTCTGCCATTGCTGCACTTCGACGTCGTCGCATCGTCATCATCATCGTTGACAAAAACAAAATGACAAAGGGCGCGGACTTGGACCCGGACACGGACCCGGACCCAGGCCCGGACACCTACAATTGTCAGCGTCGTCTAAATTAATGAATTAAGTCAGCCATGTGACATAACTGCAATGGCCGCACGGACTCGGTACACGACCTGGGGACCTGAAGCGAGAGTCGAGTCACACTGCCCTGCCACACTGCCTGACGAGACCACACGGCCACTGCCACTGCCATGGTAGCATCGCCATCGCCACCAACAACATCATTGCCACATTTGCCACATTGTTTTGTTGCTGTCATTTCCATTCTTAATTTCGCTGAACAGTGGCACGAATGCTGTTATTTCTGAGTGATATTCGCTTGCTAAATATATAACACAGAAAAACATAAACAGCAATTAAGATGGTATATGTTTAAGTATAAATAATCCTCGGCGTCGATTTACATTTTTCTTTTTTTCATTTGAAAAATATTTCTTAAAATAAAAGCTCATTCCCGATATCTAAAGCAAAACTTAGTCTTTCTCCTTCTCGGCAATATCATATTTCCACTTGATAATTTGCTCTAAATAGAAGAGAATTACGAATTTAATTATCTTATGGTAATACGAAACGTAAACAACAATCGATGCCTTGTAAATAAAAGACTCGGTTCAATGCCCTTTTAGCCCACTGTGCGGCGTTGTTATTGCTGCTATTGTGATTACGTATTGCACTCGGTTCACAATGGACAACGACGATGACAATGATGCCCGGGCCAAGTTATATGGCACACACGTAGGGCAACTCCAACAGACGCCCCACCCCCATGCCCAAGACGACGCTCAAGTCCACTCCCACTCCCATTTCCATTTCCATATCTTCCTCTCTGTCATTTTGCTTGGGCCCAAACGACTTGGCCCAGGACAATGCCGGAATACAATTGGCACACGGACGTGGCACGTGGGCGTGGGCGTGGGCATGGGCCGGTGCACAGCAACACGGCGCGAAAATGCAAAGGACTTATGCAATCACCGTGAGCAGCGCATAGCCCCCAACAACTCGCCCGCCAATTTGTGCCAGTGCAGGCCGCCAGGTCCCAGTCCCTGTCCCATGCTCCATATCCGCGTCTCCATTTTGTCCGTTGTACCAGCTGAATTATTGGACGTATCAATGACCAGGAGGTGTCGGGTTGCGGCATGGCACGTCATGGTATGGATCGCAAGCATGACCACGCCACAGAAAATATTCAGCACATTCTGCATAATGCAAATTTTGATATATTTACATAGCCTCAAATATACGTCGAGTTCTTGAAATTCGGTGAACACAAAAACGAAAGCACACCACACCAGTAGCTATTATATAGGCATGTGACTATAGGACAGTGTTAGGCATACACACACAGACAAAAGAAATGAAAACGAAAGTAAACGAACAGTCAAGGTGCTAGGAGGACCTTTTACAGAAAAAACCATTAGCACCATTAAACCATAAACCAATAGAGATAAACAACCCAAAAAAAAAAATAGTGCCGCAAATTCATTTGAAAGGGACGGGATGAAACACTTGCCTGAGGGATGTTTGAATCGTTGTAGGGAACCAATCACATAAGCAGAGAGAGGGATAGTTGTTTGATGGTTGCTGTCCAGGATTATTGATCCTGGATTTTTTGACAAAGTTAGTTCACATCTTGACCGCTAGATGGCGCCACAAAAGTAGTAAGGATATGGGGCATTGGTATTCGAGTAAATTCTCACAAGGTGGCGCCACGTCGGAGAAAGTGGTTTAGGATCTCGATATTCGAGTAAATTCTCACAAGGTGGCGCCACGTCGGAGAAAGTGGTTTAGGATCTCGATATTCGATTAAATTCTCACTACTTGGCGCTAGTGTTGCCTGCCATCGGATATTCTGCTTAGCATGAGTCCTTTACAGGTGTGTGTATAGGATATGATCTAGGTGTTCATTTAAACAAAAATGTTTTTTAGTGTCAACCATTAACATTCCTATTAAGAAATAAATTCTTATAGGATCTGTTACTTACATGATCATGCTAAAACACATTCTTTTAGGATATTTATTAACATTACATTGTGAATATATGTAAATGCTTTCAGGATCTAATATTTAGCCAAGCATATGGAAATATTATGTAAAATCATGGTTTTTAGATGGCGTCATAAAGGATGAGAAGACACAAATTATAGTAAATATACTACACTCCTATATCGAATGCTCTTTGTGGCGAGTCCAAACCAATGCCCCATATCCTTACTACTTTTGTGGCGCCATCTAGCGGTCAAGATGTGAACTAACTTTGTCAAAAAATCCAGGATCAATAATCCTGGACAGCAACCATCAAACAACTATCCCTCTCTCTGCTTATGTGATTGGTTCCCTACAACGATTCAAACATCCCTCAGGCAAGTGTTTCATCCCGTCCCTTTCAAATGAATTTGCGGCACTATTTTTTTTTGGGTCGTCTGGGTCGTTTATCTCTATTGGTTTAGTTTATGGTGCTAATGGTTTTTTCTGTAAAAGGTCCTCCTAGCACCTTGACTGTTCGTTTACTTTCGTTTTCATTTCTTTTGTCTGTGTGTGTATGCCTAACACTGTCCTATAGTCACATGCCTATATAATAGCTACTCACAGCTGCAAGCCTTATCATAAACTAGTGGATTCTAAACGAAGATGGATGACCTCGAAATTATTTTTATAAACTCGCAACCTGAGACAACTATAGATCTGGACACCCAGCCCGACTCCGTGGACCTTTCGCTGATATTCGGAATTAAAACGCAAGAATATATAATGCAACGGAACGTCTTAAGTGATATTATATGGGATGATAGTCTTGATGACCTAATGGCTGCTGCTCCGATTGATGAAATTCAGACATTCAACTTCCCGGATGATGACAGTATATTCGATTTGGTCGATGATAATGCCGAAGGGGACCGAAAACGATTCGAGGAACTTCTTCGCGACGAAGATAATGCCGAATTAATAGCTGCGGTAGAAAGAGCCGAGAAGCAATTTTAATAATATTCTTATTTATGTTTAATACAAATAATTTATGTATTTTTCAACAAATAATATATAATAAATACAATATAAATTTAAAACAATACTTATTTTCAATGGGTAGTTTTTTTTTTTTACTTTGATTGGTGAAATTTCACTCCACCAAGAGAATCATAGGATTCGTTTACAACATGGTTTTTTCTAAGGGAGGATTACACAAAAAGAATAAGTAGATTTTAGGTAGAATGCAGGTACTATTGAAGGTATACAGGGAGGTTTTTGAAACAGGTTTGAAAAAGATAACAGAACCTTTTTCATTCAACGGTCAAGTGACTGTGAGATAAATAGAACCTCATGGATGCTCAAATCCCTTAGTCCTCTTCTAATAGTGAAAGTGGTTGCAAGTGGTTTGTGAAACAAAAAAAAAAAAAAACTAAAACTAAAACTGTGTGACCAGTGCTCTAAGTCCTTTGAATTAAAAGAATGGTATGATCATTATGAGGGATGCTCGGATCGCAGAAATGCTTTTGAAGTACTTATGGCCAAAGGCTCAAGCAAAGGGTCACGCTATCAAGAAGCATCAACGTCAGGTGCATCAAAACGTCCTAGATTGGAGACTTCTCTGGAAAACCCCAATATCACCTGTACAACTTGCGGTGAAAGTTACCCGCCGTCTAGGGAAATGCGTCATATATTGTCAGAAAAACATAAGAATGCAACAGCAGCGCAACTCGAGGATAATGAAAATGTTATTATAATTTCAACAGAGTCGCGATTTCCTTTAAAATCATATCGTGTTCGCTCTGATAAAAGTGACCGGATCGATTTGAAAGAATTTTATAATGATTGTAAAGCGGACTTAACCAAATTAGTGCGTTACTGTATGAGTGAGTACGGATCGGTGAAGTTCAATCTAAAAGTATATGGACTGTATGTCAAACAAACAGATGATGAAATCTTAACGGAAACGATGAAGCATTTCGTGACATCATATAAGCCTATATATGCAAATGAGGAGATTGATGAACATCTGAATGATGCCCTTGACTTTTTAATCACTCTAAGTAGTGAATTCCAGGAGAAGGATTCAGGTTGGGCAATACAAAAATTTGAATATTTTGAACTGACGATAATTAAATTGGAGCATATCGCTGTAAATAGATTTATACCAGCTCCCAATAAAATAAAATCTCGAAATGCATTAATAAATGTTAAAAATGAAGATGATTATTGCTTCAAGTGGTCAATTTTAGCATCATTGGCATATAGACGGCACTTGAGCACTACATTTTCTACAACAAACCAAAAAAAAAAAGCACGAGATAACTTAACAAACCCTTCATACTATCGAATGATAGATATCAGGCAAGACATAATTTGCTATGAAGGAGTGAGACTAGATTTTTCTGGAATTGAGTTTCCAATTACAACCAAAGGAATAAAGAGATTCGAATTATCCAATGCTAATTTTAGCATAAATGTGTATGAAATCGATGACAATGGAAAAAACGTTGTAGGACCAACAGTGAGGACTAAAGCAATTCGAGGACATCACATCAACCTATTAGGGATTAATGGTGACTCTTTGCAAATGATGCATTATGCCTATATAACGTGCATGAAAAAATTATGCTATTCTCAACATAATAAATCCCATTGCTCGGCATATTTTTGTGAAAATTGTTTACAATTTTATACTACCACAAATACCACCCATGACAATAAAGAGTGCGGAAAAGTTGCTGCTCAATATCCTACCCCAAATACCAAAACGGTTTTTAAAGGTCTCATCAAAAAACTATCTCCCCCTGTGGTCATTTATGCTGATATCGAGGCTGTATTGGAAAGTTTTCATAGGAATCTGAATGATCCCTTAAAATCATCTACCACTATGGCTCAGAAGCATACTGCATGTGCAGTGTCATTTTATGTTGTACATAAATATAATCATCATTTAAATGAGATGTGGACATATGAAGGTAAATATTATCACAATCTAACGGTAGTAAAACTGTTAAAACATTAAGATTTACGCTATTTCAGGACAAGATTGTATCGATAAATTTTGCCAAGTGCTTCGATCGAAAACCATGGGACTTTATGAGAAGTACTGGAAATGCGCTAAAAAACCAATCTACGAGTTCAACATTTGGGATGAGGACTATCAGGAACATGGAGAGTGCTATGCCTGTGAAGAGCCCATTTCGACTGACGACCGGGAGAAATTTTTTAACCAATTCACAGGCCAATATGTAGGTCCTATACATAAGGTTTGTAAGCAAACATTTAAACTAAGCGATCCTTTTTTTCCGGTAGTCTTTCATAACTTGTCTCGTTATGATATTCATTTATTTGTAACATCAATAAAAGATGAACTTAAACCCATACCGTGTAACAAAGAGTTATACATTGCGCTAACTCAAATTGTTGAGATTGATTTTTCAAATCATCAGCATTATAAAATAAGATATATAGATTCAAATAGATTTTTAAATTCGAGCTTAGAAAAACTTGCTAGTTATATGGATCAATCAAATTTTAAAATTTTAAAAAGCAAGTATCAAGGGGAAAAATTTGATATGTTAAGACGAAAAGGAGTATTTCCATACGAATATTTAGATAGCTTTAACAAATTTGACGATCCCCAACTACCTTCGAGAGAATTTTTTTTCAACTCACTGAGTGATGAGGAGTGTAGTTTAGAAGACTATAACTTTGCTCAGAAGGTTTGGAGAACATTTAATTGCAGCAGTATTCGAGATTATTTGAAATTATACTTAGAAAGCGATGTTTTAATTCTTGCTGATGTGTTTGAAAACTTTAGGAGTATTTGCTCACGAATATATAAGTTAGACCCAATAAATTTTGTTACTGCTCCTTCTGTTTCATGGGATGCAATGCTCAAATATACAAAGATAGAATTGGAGCTAGTTAGTGATCCTGATATATATAACTTTTTGAAAACTTCAGTACGCGGAGGGTTAACTCAATGCACTCAACGGATAGCTACGGCAAATAATAAATATTTAAATGAAAGGTTCAGAGCTAATGATCCTATAAACTATCTAGCGTACATTGATGCCAACAATTTATATGGTTGGGCAATGAGCCAGCCACTACCATATTCCAATTTCAAATTTCTAAGTAACGATGAAATTCAATCTTTCAACGCTATAAGTATATCTGCTTGCGGGGATGTAGGATACATCTTAGAAGTAGATCTGAAATATCCTGATTCTGACACAATAAACATAATAGTTTACCATCGAAGACGCTACGGCGGTAGTTGGGGGGGGGGGGGTGGCCCGCTAACATAATAGTTTACCATTCCTCCCCGAAAATAAGATTCCTCCAGGCGGAAAACAATCAAAATTGATAGCGGATTTATCTGATAAAAAGAATTATATAATACATTTGAAACAGTTGCAGTTATGCATAGAACAAGGGATGATTTTAGAAAAAATATCGCGAGTATTATCTTTTAAGCAATCCTGTTGGCTTAAACCCTATATTGATCTAAATACATCCCATAGAAAAGTAGCTAAGAATGAGTTTGAGATAAACTTTTATAAATTAATGGTTAATGCTGTCTACGGTAAAACGATGGAGAATGTAGAAAAGCGACGTGAGGTCGCATTAATTAAACATTATAATTCAAGACAAAATTCCGCAGGGTTTAGACAACGCATAGCTAGACATAATTTTCACAGTGTTGAAATCTTTGGTGAAAATTTAGCTGCCATTGAGTCTACTAAATCAAGAATTTTATATGATAAGCCCATATACATTGGAGTTTGCGTACTAGAACTTTCAAAATGGTTAATGTATGACTATTTCTATAATTTTCATTCTCTAAAATGCCCATCATCAAAAATACTCTACATGGATACAGATTCATTTATTATATCATCAAAAGAAGATTTTTATGGGTTAATTAAAGACAATCCTAGTCGCTTTGATACCTCAAATTACCAAGAGTCAAACATTTTCGGGATAAATCGGGCCAATAACAAAGAACTAGGGTTAATGAAAGACGAAAATTGCCGGTTTAAAAGCGAAAGCATACTCTTATTTAGTTGCCAAAGATAATAGCACTGACCATAACGTTAAAAAGATTAAAGGAGTAAAAAAGTCGGTAGTTAAACGATTGTCGCATGCTCAATATATTGAATGCATTAAACATAAAAAAACATATTATGGACAGCAGCGAGTAATCAGAAGTAGAGGTCATAAAATTTATACTGAAATTGTAAATAAGATAAGTCTAAATTATAAGGATGACAAAAGATTTATATTACCCGATAATATTTCAACGTTAGCACATAATCACTTTGAAATTGTAAATATTATAGATCCTAGTAATAATGCGCATATAGTATAAAAAAATTTAAATAAAAAAAATAGTTATTATGCAATTTAAACTATTTTGATTGTTATAAAAAAAAATAAAACGTGAAAAAAAAAACAATTTTTCTTTCTGTTTAATTATTTTAATATACTTTTTTTATCTATCCAGGAATTGTGTGTTTCATCAAACCCTAACCATTTAACAAAAAAATGATCCTTCTTTCGTCGGATTATTTTTTCCACTAAGAAAGCATTTTCATCTTTCACTTTCTGAAGTTCTTGTTCATAAAATGATCCTTTAATCATTTCCCCCATATAGTCTTCCACTTCATATGTTGCTGGACTGGTAGACTTTACTTTTGAAATTTTAAAAACCTCGGTTGTCCAGTTCGGTTCATATCCCTTTGTAAAAATACCTTTATATTTACTTATTCTAACAGGATCACCAATGGAGAACTTGTGTTTAGGGAAAACCTTACAAATATTATAAGCTGTTTTCAATATAAACTCCTCATTTTGCTTGTTGACATCTGCAGGCTTCATTTTTATGGTTCGATGATATGAATTATTGTAATCATTTACTAGATCGTTCAAGTTATGAATCCAGGTATGATTTCCTTGCATACTAAACATTTTCCACATACGATTTTTTAATGTTCTATTAAAACGTTCACAAATAGATGCTTTTAGGTGTGTATATGTATGGTAATGATTTATGTTATTTGTTTTCATAAGCTCCGTGAAGGAAGCATTAAAAAACTCCTTTCCTTGATCAGATTGAATATTTTTAGGTTTATGGTTAGATAGTTTTAATATTTTCGTCATTGCTGATAACACATCTAATGCTGTTTTCGACTTAACGGGAACTGCATATGCATACTTTGAGAATGTATCAATCACAGTTAGCAAATATCTAAATCCTTTATTTTCCTTACAATAGGGTATCATTTCAACTAAGTCGATTTGCCAAGTATCATTAATGCCAATCTGAACGAATTTACGTCGGATAAAGTTTTTTCTGGCAGGCTTATGTATTTCATTCACAACTTGTTGCTTACTCATTTTTATTTTTATTTTTTATTATTGTTTCTGGATGATTGCGTATTCAAAAGTGATTGATTATACTCAAGAACATCACGTTTTATTTGAATATACATTTTTTTTGAAATTTCAAAGCATAAACGCGTTAAATCTATTTGAACATTTTTATCATAAGTACCGTCTAAGTCAGAGAGTTGAATATCAAATTTTTGTAAAGCAGCGCATTTAGGAATAATATTATTATAGTACAGGAATGTAATTTGTTGTTTAAGTATCGTATTCCAACATAAAAATGTTGTAAAAAATATACCTAATCTTAAAAATGATCTCCAGGACTCGCTATCAAATTCAATCTTATTTCCAAACTGATTTATTATAAAAACATACTGCTTATCGGATTTTCTGAATCTAAAATTACATTTAATAGTGGTCAATAGGGGATGATCTATAATTGTATCAGGCATCAAGAAATCATACTGATCAAGTTTTAATTGAATGTACTCTGTTGGCTACTGGCTCCAGGGGGGGCGCCGGGCCCGGGGGGGGGGGGGCGGGGGGGGCGGGCGGGGGGGTTGGGGGGGGGCGGGGGGGGGGGCGCTGCGGCCCCACGCGGGCGCGCGGGCCGCGGCCCGGGCGGGTGGCGCTGGGCCGGCGCTAGCCGCATACCCTTGTACGTAATCAACTGCATCCATTCATCTTTGTCTAGTCCAATGAAATTGTTTTTGCTTTGTTGCATCCAGATCATTGGTGTGAATTTTCTTGTAGTTGAAAACCCGCATTTTAGTTTTAAATTATGTACTACATAATATTCGAGCCCGAAAATGACTTCGTGGTCTTGCTTCTTTCTGGTAGACCTAATTCTTTTTTTGCAGCGTGTCCATTAGGGTTGAATGATTTTTTTAAACTAAGAACTCTTGCTGAATTGGGCTGTATATAAAGGGGTTAGATATCACTGACTCATTCAGTTTCTTACAAAATCTTAAGCCGACATGAACTCGATCAACAGGAATTCAAGCGTGATAGTTGATTTTCAATATCTCTTTGGGAATAATAAACAACTTTTTATTAAAGAACTGGCGTTTATGCAAACCGGAACAGTAACGCCAAACTTCTTTCATTTCAAACCACCATATCATCTAAATGAATTGGATCATGAAATGATTAAACAGCAGAACATGCACCGTCAGTCCATAAATGGATTGGACTGGTCAGATGGTGAAATATCGTATTTAAGTTTATGTGAAATACTATCACCACTTAACAGATTTAGCACCGTAATAGTACGTGGTGAAATTAAGAAGAAGTTCTTGTCTAAGTATTTAACAAATAACATTATTGATATTGATATAGGAAAAAGTCTGACCTTATTTCCAAATTATTTTACCAACTGTAGAATTCACAAAAAAGTTCCTCTTAGATGTGCACTAAATAATGTATTCAAGCTTTTTGTTATCTTGGAAAATTCGAACTATGATGTATACTGTAATGGTGACTCATATGTATAAAATATAAAATTCCAGTATGGATTAAGCGCTTACATAAAGTAGTTGTTTAAAATGGACTCCTTTAAGCGTCTGTTTGGAAGTGATCAACGCAAAAGAGGATACACAGAAGTTGTTTACTGCAATTATTGCGGTTCTGATACTCATTATGAAAAGAACTGTCACAAAAAACGCGATCAGGAGAAACCTAAATAAATTGTTTTAAAGGATAAAATATTATATAAATTTTCAATAAATAAAACTTATTAAAAAAAAAAAAAACATCAGCTATGTTTAAACAATTTATACATCCTTTTACAATGCTAATTTGTGGTCCTTCAGGGTCTGGAAAGACAACGTTTTTAGAAAATTTAATAAACAAAAGGAATGAAATGCTAAGTATTTCAAATGATCGAATACTGTGGTGTTATGGTGAGGAACACGCTAAACCAAATTTCAATAACATCGAATACTATAAAGGAATTCCTGAAACAATTGAAAATGAAGCTAATGAACCCATTCTTTTAATATTAGATGACTTGATGATGGGTGCATTTAATAAAAATGTATGCGAGCTTTTCACGAGAGGATCTCACCACAGGAACTTATCTGTAATAGTAGTTACACAAAACATATTTCATAAATCATCACATACGCGAGATATTTCTCTAAACACAAAATACATCGTTGCATTCAAAAACCCTAGAGATAAACTGCAATTTCAATGCTTGGCAAGACAAATTTATCCTGAGAACTCTCAGGAACTATTTAGAATATATAAGGAGGTTACAGATGAGCCACATGGTTATTTACTTATTGACCTTACTCAGGGAATAAATGATCTCTTGAGATTTCGAACAGATATTTTTAATTCTGTGTACACAATTTGCTTTGCTGATGAAAATGGTTTACAAAAAGAATCTAAATCGATTGAAAGCGAACAAACATTTATTGTATGTGCTCAAAAGGGCCAACCACAAACTTCGAAATGCAATTATAAGTAATTGTGATATTGAGTCGGTGAAAGCATTAGTGGAAATAGTGTTGAACACATTACAAGGAAATCATAAGATATCAAAATCTCAACTATATGCTCTCAAAAAGTATAAAAATGCATTACGTTATATTTCATGTCCAAAACGTTCAATCAATTCCAAGAGAAAAGTTCTCATCCAAAAGGGAGGATTTTTACCAATTCTAATCAGTTCATTGCTTTCGGGGATTTTTGGAAAAATATTAAGCAATGTTTAGAAATACGCATCAATTAAGCAAAGTAATTTTAATGCGTCCGAATGCTTATCAAAAACTAATAAAAGGTGAAAATGAAAACGATTTAATAAATATAACATTTTTACCTATTTTAAATGATAAGAAAACTAGTGACTATAATAAATGGATCAAAATACGTCAAGAATTGTGTTACTATCAAAATAAAAAAAGAAATAAGACAATGGATGTACGACCTAGTCTGAAAACATCACATCCATCATCTAAAACAATTGGAACACAAACACAAGACGACTCAGTCGGGTTTGATGTAATGCCCACAACTGATATTCTTTACAATAAAAATAATGTTAACCCAAAAAAGGATTTCTCAATAGATAATGAGTCACATGATTTACCTAATCTCAGCGACGATGATGATTTAAAGCCTGAAAAAACTTTTAAGTCAACGCATAAAAAACGTAAAGTAAAGGACACTTCATTTTTAGAAACACCATTTTTAGACACTCAAGTATCAAAAATACAAGCAGTGTCTAAAGTAAAGCTTACCGATAAGCAGCAAAAACTAAGAGCAAAACTTAAGAGGGATAAAAGTGAACAAAAACCATTACAAGACTTGAAATACGTAAGCGGACGGGAAAAGTTGAGTAGATCTGTTAGAAACAGAGAGCCTTTGCAAATTGGAAAAAACAAAATTAATTGGGTTTCCTACAATTAATAAACGGAGCAGAACATAAAACAAAAAATGACATTTACAACACAGTTTTTCGTTACATTACTCAGTAATGATTCGTTAAATGTCTTTAATGATAACGTTAAGTGTGCATTTACAAACATTGTAAATATTCCTGAAAACATGAATGACGAATGGGAAGTTGGAATCACAGACTTATATCTTAATAAATGTACACCAGTCAATCATAATAATTCCTCGATTATATCTACCGAAACAACAGAATTCGTTATTAGCTTAGTAAATGGGGAAACATTTAGATATGAAAATGAATCAATTGAGTCTGAAGTTTTTGAAAATGGATTGATTTTTGTTTACACTGACATTATTAAACCAAGATGTGTAGGAAACAAGAGACCCCGATGTCTTCGAGTATTATATTTCAATGGAAAAGAGCAACTCATGCAATTCAAAAATATTGAATATTATCCTATTGAAATATGGTCACCAAAGGAAATTTCAATATTAATTACTGATTCCAAAGGATATAAAGTACCATTTGAATCTTCAACAGTTCCAATATTTATTACTCTACACTTCAGAAAACGAATCGAAATGCTATAAATAAAACTGTACAAATCTAAATTAGTTCAGAGTAGAAATAGTCATCATGACGAGATCTTATCAACAATATTATTTAAATCAATGTGGTGGTGGGTTAAATCATATAGGAAGTCTATATGTGACACCCAGAGTTATCCAACAAGGTAGAGGAATTGGAAATTTTTTTAGTGGGCTTTTTAATTATATTAAACCACTCTTCCTTTCGGGGATAAACGCTATTAAAAATCAAGCCTCTGAAACTGGAAAGGCTGTAATAAATGAGTTTGGTCGAAAACCTTTAAGAAACATTATCCAAGAACAAAGCAAAATTGCATTGCAAAATCTGTCAAATAAAGCAATAAATAAATTTACACGATTCCAAAATGGTGAAGGTAAAAATAATAAAAAGAGAAGGTCTAGGAAAAAACGAGCTCATTTATCATCTAAACAAGGACGCAAACATACGCAGTCGAGACCAATAAAGAAAAAATCCTCCAAGAAATTAAATATAAAAGATATTTTTTCGAAATCAAAATGACCACCCATATAGAATGTATGAAAAGCGAATTGGATCTGTTTGAACCACATCCCACACAAAGCTCTATTCTGAGAACTGAAGAAGTTTCATACAATCCCATAGCTTCATTGGACAGTGCCTCTTCAATTGAATTCGTTTGCTTAGGAAATGGTGAAACATATCGAGATCTGTCAAGTGTTTACTTAAGACTTGTTGTACAACTAAGAAAAAATGATAATGGAAGCATTGAAGGAGACAATGTTGGAGTAGTGAATAATATTTTACATTCAATGTTCAGAAGTTCGTCTGTATATTTAAATAATATATTGGTTTCTCAGAGTGATAATAACTATCATTATAGATCGTATTTGCAAACGATTTTAAACTATGGTAGTGACGCCACTGAAAGTCACTTAACCACTCAAGGTTATTATCCTAACTATGGTAAATTATTATCTGGTAGATATGTTAATACCGATGGATCCGTTTTGCTTAAAAAAATTTTTCAAAACAGTAATAAGGTTGAACTTTTTGGAAAAGTTAATGGAGATATATTTAATCAACCAAAACTGCTTATAAATAATGTTGATTTAAGAATAACTTTTAACATTGAAAAAACAGCATTTTATTTAATGGAATCTGAAACTGAATCAAATCTAAAGATATTGGAAGCACAACTCTTCATGAGCCACATAACTATTAATCCAAGCATTTTATTGGCTCATCATCATGTTTTACAAACTAAAAATGCTATTTATCCATATAGCAAAGCCCAAGTAAAATCATTTACAATATACCCAGGAAATAATACATTATCAATTGACAATGCAGTTATTGGACAGATTCCTAATTTTTTGGCTTTTTGCATGGTAAAAAACAAATCATATTCTGGCAATCGAACTTTAAATCCTTTCAATTTTGAACATTTTAAAATTCAACGCTTTAATCTATTGGTTAATGGTGTGCAAGTACCATCGCAGGCTCTTGAGTTTGATTTCTCGAACTCTGAAAATGCACAAAGCTCTAGAGGTTATAATATGCTATTCAGAGCAAGTGGAATAAGACATTATGATCGAGGCTTGCAAATTACAAAGGAAATGTATGATAAAAATAGTTTTATATTAGCATTTGACTTAACTGCAGACCATTATAATTCAACCCATTGCTCAAACTTAATTTCTCAAGGAGCCATTCGAATTGAAGGACGATTTTCGGAACCTCTTACTGAAGCAGTTACTTGTTTGGTATACTGTGAATATGACTCAATGATTGATATTGATAAACATCGAAATATACGAGTTCTTCTATAAAAATGAATACATTGCAAATCGATAATTTGCTTTCCAAGCATTCAAAAACAAAAACAATTTTTAAAGGAGTTTATCCCTCTGATAGGCTCCCAAAAGTAATTTCTAAATATCCTGCTTTAATAATAGCTAACACAGATTCTTCAAACCGTCCAGGAACGCATTGGGTTGCATTTTACTTTGATAGTAAGCATTCAGCTGAATTTTTTGACTCCTATGGTCAATATACTCAGAAGAAAGAATTTTTGAAATTATTAAGGAATAATTCATTAAAGTTTACATTCAATAAACAACTACTTCAAGGATATTTTTCAAGTACATGTGGTCATTACTGTATCCTATATGGAATTTTTAAAAGCCAAAAGAAAACCTTAAATTTTTTGTTAAAACAATTTAAGAAAAATGACTTTAATTATAATGATAAGCTAATAATGAAAATGTTTAAAAAATTAGTTTAAAAGTAAAAAGAAAAAACAATGCATTTATATTTTCAAGTAAATATTTTATTTGTTGGAGTGGGGTTCATTCTGTTATTTAATCTATAATATTTAAGCATGAGGTCTACAGCTTGGGCTTTCTTTGCCGGTAACGTATGACAAAGGCATGTGTCAGGTCCCTCGGTAGCATCGTCATCGCTCCAGGGGCACAGCTTATAGTGAAACCCGAACTTGGAGTATTGGAGCTCCTTTTCCTCCAGATCCTCCAAAATAATCATGAGGTTTTCCAGGATTTTCAAATGCTCATCGAAAATCATCTCTTCGAATTGAATAAGAAAAAGTTTTATTTGATGGGCGTGCATGATTCAACTGGCTTCTTGTAACTGATACTGATGATCGTTCAAGGAGCGTGGTTCTTTTATATCCATGCCTTTACGCATTCCTCATTAGGATTTTTCTTTTCATAACTATTGTAAATAAACCGTGCTATACCATTTATCTCTTTCTAACTCGCAAATGTATTTATGTTTTAACCTGTTTTCTTATTTTTATTTACATGAATATCTAGTTGTCTCTTTTCTCTTATGTATAAGAGAGGTAATCCCTTGAATTCTTTATTTATTCTTTACATACAAATTGGAAATGGGGAGTGCTATATCTAGTCATCTCTTTTCCTTTATATATAAGATGTGAAATTCCATGCTCCTTTAACATCTTAAAAGGTGTTTTTGTGGAAAATTTGGTCACATAACTTTTAGGTAAAAATATCCAAAGCGGCTCATTGTCCTTATCACTTAAATAAAGGACTACCTTTGTTCCAAATGATGTTTTTTTAAGTTTACATCCATTGATCTTGTACTCAAATCCTATACATAGATCTTCAACCTTGGTGTATCCAATCGCCGGTTTTATCTCGTTGAGTGTTTCTAGGAACGCCTATGCATGTACATGTTTAATGAAGTTTTGATTATCCTTTTATATATCAAAAATAGAAAAATGCTTACATACCATTATAAAAATGAAACTATTCAAACTACTAAATGTTTTATACTAAATTATTTAATCATGATTACATGATCTTTTATACTCTCATTCGTCTTTTCTTCTAAATGAGATCTATGCTGATTGGTTGTTGCGCTAGGTATATAGTTGTAATTATGTAAAAGCCAGATGTTAGAATAGGATTTCAAATATTATATATTTCAGTCTTTATATACATACATACATACATGTATACGTATGTACATAAACCACTCAAATGAAAACATTATATATATATAAATGGACCGTGTGCTAGGTTTTTATATATTACATATGCTCATAACTCGAAACCCTATATAAGAACATCTAACTCTTAAGATACTTTAGTTCATTTGCTATTCGAAATGAGTGAATTTCATTGCGAGCTGTGTTATATGAAAAAAAGTTTTAGGTCCCGCAATGGACTGAAACAACACGTATTAAAAATTCATAACTTCAGTTATCAAAAATCAAAATCATCATTTTACCAATGTTACTTATGTCCTGGCGCGATAAAGTTTTGGCTGCGATTTGACTTCAATATGCATGTTTTATTAAAGCATAACGTAGAATTAAAACAGTTAAATGACTACTTAAATATTAAGAAATAATATAAATATGTACATTACACTTGACTTTTCATGCCGTTTTAATATGATGTGAAATTCAACCAATAAATACATTCAATAGTACCTGCATTCTACCTAAAATCTACTTATTCTTTTTGTGTAATCCTCCCTTAGAAAAAACCATGTTGTAAACGAATCCTATGATTCTCTTGGTGGAGTGAAATTTCACCAATCAAAGTAAAAAAAAAAAAACTACCCATTGAAAATAAGTATTGTTTTAAATTTATATTGTATTTATTATATATTATTTGTTGAAAAATACATAAATTATTTGTATTAAACATAAATAAGAATATTATTAAAATTGCTTCTCGGCTCTTTCTACCGCAGCTATTAATTCGGCATTATCTTCGTCGCGAAGAAGTTCCTCGAATCGTTTTCGGTCCCCTTCGGCATTATCATCGACCAAATCGAATATACTGTCATCATCCGGGAAGTTGAATGTCTGAATTTCATCAATCGGAGCAGCAGCCATTAGGTCATCAAGACTATCATCCCATATAATATCACTTAAGACGTTCCGTTGCATTATATATTCTTGCGTTTTAATTCCGAATATCAGCGAAAGGTCCACGGAGTCGGACTGGGTGTCCAGATCTATAGTTGTCTCAGGTTGCGAGTTTATAAAAATAATTTCGAGGTCATCCATCTTCGTTTAGAATCCACTAGTTTATGATAAGGCTTGCAGCTGTGAGTAGCTATTATATAGGCATGTGACTATAGGACAGTGTTAGGCATACACACACAGACAAAAGAAATGAAAACGAAAGTAAACGAACAGTCAAGGTGCTAGGGGAGGCCCTTTAAAAAAGAAAAAACCATTAGCACCATTAAACCATAAACCAATAGAGATAAACGACCCAAAAAAAAAATAGTGCCGCAAATTCATTTGAAAGGGACGGGATGAAACACTTGCCTGAGGGATGTTTGAATCGTTGTAGGGAACCAATCACATAAGCAGAGAGAGGGATAGTTGTTTGATGGTTGCTGTCCAGGATTATTGATCCTGGATTTTTTGACAAAGTTAGTTCACATCTTGACCGCTAGATGGCGCCACAAAAGTAGTAAGGATATGGGGCATTGGTTTGGACTCGCCACAAAGAGCATTCGATATAGGAGTGTAGTATATTTACTATAATTTGTGTCATCTCATCCTTTATGACGCCATCTAAAAACCATGATTTTACATAATATTTCCATATGCTTGGCTAAATATTAGATCCTGAAAGCATTTACATATATTCACAATGTAATGTTAATAAATATCCTAAAAGAATGTGTTTTAGCATGATCATGTAAGTAACAGATCCTATAAGAATTTATTTCTTAATAGGAATGTTAATGGTTGACACTAAAAAACATTTTTGTTTAAATGAACACCTAGATCATATCCTATACACACACCTGTAAAGGACTCATGCTAAGCAGAATATCCGATGGCAGGCAACACTAGCGCCAAGTAGTGAGAATTTAATCGAATATCGAGATCCTAAACCACTTTCTCCGACGTGGCGCCACCTTGTGAGAATTTACTCGAATATCGAGATCCTAAACCACTTTCTCCGACGTGGCGCCACCTTGAAAAATTTACCCAAAACCCAAGCCCAATATCCTTACTACTCACACCATAGAGCACTCAGCGCGTTGTGAAAAATGGCAGAATCCTGCATCAAGGCACCGCCGAACAGGCTCTCGCGTAGGAACTCCGTGCGCGTATGTTTAACAGGCGATCATGGCGCGTTCTATTAATCAATTGCCGAGCTTTATGTAAAATAAAATACAATTAAAATACTGCGCAAATGCCAACGAATAGTTCCAACCAGAAGAGAAGCCAGAAAGACTGCGAGAGTGAGATCAGTTATCGATTGGTGAGCGGTGAGTTTCGTTGCTGGGTTGGGTATGGTGGAATTGTTGGTGGTGTGGTGGAAGGGTCAGCAGTGTCGAGAAAGTTGCCAGCCCCTGCCAGAGACAAACATGTGTAATAAATTGGCCCTGTCCGTTGTTGAATTGAAACTGCCAATCCAATTAGTTGGGAACTGTGCAAACAAGAGGAGCCGGAGCCTGGTGCCCCAGCTTCCACTCGCATGTGGCTGCCGGGCAATAAAAATGGACACACGGAGCAGAAACAACATGGCGCTGGCAGAAGGCAGCGATCCGGGACACTGGCACAGAAGCACTCACCGATTGTACCGACAACCTGATGCCTTACCCTGCCACCTGCCACCCCTCGGGCCAACATCGGACACTGGGACATGGAAAAACAGCATTTATTCTGCCTTCTGGTTCTACTCTTTGTGTCTTAACTATTTATGAGGTCGAGTTGTTTGTGCAGTTTGATTATTTTGCTAGCAGGCAAGCGGCAGGCGGAGCACCAGCGACCTGTGACTCTTCATAATTCAACGGTAGGAGCTGACAATCCGACCCGGCCAGACGGAGACGCACACACAATGAGGGAGGGAGGTGTCAAGGGATATCACAGTGAGCGTCCGCCCACTCAACGAGTTTAGTGGATCACTTGATGGAAGGTGCATACAGGTAGACGAGTAGTGAGTATTTGAATATTAATGTACACATTTATGTACATATACATATATGTAAGTATGTTTATGTCTCTGTTTACATGGGCACAAAAGGAAACACTCCGCCAAGTGAACAGTGTAAATACAAATTTTGGCAAACATACCTACATATATCTTGATTTGTAGCCACATCTGTGATTTGTCAGTGGAAAGCAAGCAGGGCCCTGATTTGCTGTTTAATTAATGGAGAAGAGCCCTACATGTGCTTGTGCACTGCGTTACCATCGCTAAACGGAGTTCCCGTCATTCGTCTGCTTCTGCCAGTGCACATTGCAATTCGCATTTGGCCTGCGGGAACTGCTTCTAGCCTTCGCATAATTCGATTTGAGGTGCTAGCTCCATTCACTACTTCAGGGTATATAAAATATGTGTACCTATGCTAATGGATCTCATTTACATACACATACTATGTATGTGCAGGCATATGAGTATTTTTCATATATTAAAATCGATTTTCCTGCATCAATTAAAAATTGCTTACTGCAGGATGCATCTGTGTAGTGGCGAGGCATGGGATTGCATTGAGATGCAAACATAAAATGAAATTGATTTTATTTGTATAAATTGGAATTGTTTTTACAGAAATTCAATCCATTTTCGGTGATGGCTCGAAACTTGCCTTTTTTTGTATATACACATATTTCTACCTATGCACATAATATGCAAAAATCACAATAATAAAATAACATTCAACATCAACCAAACGAAAGGGACAGCCAGAGAGAGAGAGAGAGAGAGCGGGCGAGTGGGAAAGAGTCATGAAATAATAATCCAGACAAAAGCCGCATACCAACCGGTCAAAGGTTGGCACGAATGAGATGGGGGGTACTGCCGGTACTGCTGTGGTTATTTCTGCTGCACAAGCATTTTATTGTGCCCAATGGCTGGCAGCAGAAGCTGTTGCTTGCTGCCCCAACGCCCTCGCTGCAGCATGAGGCAGGCAGTAAGCAAGATGCAGCGTTTGCCAGCTTTAATTAAAAAGTTCACTAGCAAAAATGTTTTAGCTATTTTGCCTAGCAGCAGCAGCAGGGAACCCTCAACCAGATCCCAACAGCTCAACCAATCTGACCGAGCTGCTAGTCAATGGCAGCAATGCAGCGGCGGCTGCGCACTATGGTCCCAACAACCACTTTTGTTGGCCAAAATTAATAACTCGAAAACGAAACAAGATTTTTCAAATTAGTTTCTTGTATTGTATATATATGTATAATCAATAGGAAGAAGATTTAAAAAAAAAAATGGGTGTGGCACCGCCTTTTTTAATAATGCATATTAATAAATAATTAATGATAGGGAATAGGAAGTAATTATAACAGTTTTATTAAGAAATTAGTTTTACTAATTTTTATTAAAATTATAAAGTCGTGGCACGCATAAAAACAACACAAATTTTGATTTGAAAAAAAATTTTTTGTAATTCTTGCCCCCTAGAGAAAACCCCTTGTGTCAGGGTGGAAAACGCTTTTTCCAGGGTGCTCGTTGGGTCAGAAATTTTGCGGCTTTCTTCCTGGGTTCTGTACAGCCTTGCAAGTCAATTAAGCCTTCTCTGGGCATTCAACTTATTGTTTTAGCACAAAATAGAACGCCAAACAACTCTGTATTGTTGATTTTGAGGTTATATTCTACTAATGAAAATTTTAAGATTTGTGGTCAAATGTGGTATTTCTTACTATATACATTTCAACAAGAATTTATTAATTTACATCACACAATAGATTTCAAGGTGGGACTAGGTGGGACTCACTAAATATATCTTTTCAAAAATCAGTTTTCAATCAAAATTGGCTAAAAGAAAGGACTCATTTTAACCTAAAAGTACTAAGACATCACAACTACGAGATACAGTTAACAATACAAAACACGTAGTAAAAACCCAACAAATTAAGATTCAATCAAAAAATTTGATAAGCTAATCGTATTTTTCAATTTATGAGAGATTTAAAACTGTAATTAAATTGCCACTTTTTCACTGCGCGTGCTTGTCAGCAAAAACAGCTGGGCTGCACAGCTGATTTTGCGAATGTGGCGCCATCTATGGAAAGTTCTGGTACGCAACTTATAAGCTCACTCTTTTTCTAATACAGACGGTTATTGTTTAACTTTTGAAAAATGGGTTTTGGCCAACAAAAGTGGTCATTGGGACCATAGTGCTGAGGTGCCATCAAAACTTTACCTAGGACACACTACAAACCGGAAAAGGGCAGCTGACTCCTGACCCCTGACGCCCCATGCACTTGATTGCAGAGCCTGGTTACCTGGTATCGATATCCCGTGAAAACTTCAATTGACAGCCTGCGGCTTAAAGGGGAAACTGAATGACAATACAACCCCGGCATGGGGTGGTGCTGTATTTACCATGGCAAATGAAACTCAACAGGAAAGATTTTTTAATGATGTTACTTCCAGGAGAGCTCTTAAATCATTTGAATCCAAATTGTTCGCCCATTCAGCCCAGAATTACAGGTTTTCGTTTGGGTATTTCATGAATTTTTTATCCCACCTTCTTCGTGCTTTTCCAGTTGGGAAGTTGTGAAAGTGAAATGCGAGACATGTTCCACGCGGCTGAAAGGCAGGTAGGGACAGATGGATGGGGTTGTTTGGTGGTGGAGGGGGAGTTTCCTCCATTGTCACTGAATCCAAAAGTTCTACCCAGGCCATGCAGAAAATACACTAGGCAGCAGGATTTTCTTCCAATTATCTGTAGGTTTCATAGCTGGGAAACGGACTACGGATACGGATAAATTACGCCAATGGGAACATTGTAATGTGTTGCATAGTGAGGACTTAAGTACAAGGCACACCACACACATTCGGATGCATCGAAGGAATGGCAGGGCAATGGGAATGCGAATGGATTGGAATGTCAGGTCTGTCCTGTATCCTGCCAGGAGCCGAGTGACAGCTGAGGACTGGGCTGTGGCTGTGGAAACTATGCCAAGCGCCTGCTGCATGGGATCAATCTCAATTAATTCATGAATTAGGCAATGCTGGCTGCTCAGCTGCTGCATCGCATTAGGAATAAAAACGCGCACCGCACTCAGTCCTGTCCTGGTTGCTATTTCAGGTTGTGTATGCTTCTGGAATGTATTCAATGTTTTCCTGTCTCAATGTTCCGTTCTCAGATAAATTAAAAGCTACCCACCCACTATCCACCCAATCAATTTGAGCAGCAAACAACACAATTCCAGCACAATTGAGAGTGATTAATTATCCGCAATTGCTGGCGAGCAAAGGACATTGTCAAGTTCGCAAATGTATTAGTTTCCTCACTTGCTGATTGTCTCACTTTAATTACAACCATGCGACCAGTGCGACAAAAGGAATGTTGACAAAGATATTCAACATTGAATACCATTTTTTGTATGCATCAAGGCCATGCCTTAAAGTTTCCTTGCAGCAACAAAGAGAATGTTCCACAGCTCTTGAGTCGAGGATATATCTAATCGCGTTCAGCCAGAGACTGGCGACAGTTTGGTTTCTTTTCTGTGGAATCATAGAATTACTATGGCATTTGCAGTGCCATTTCTTTATTGGCATTAATTTCCAATTCACTTTATCCAAAGAATTATTACACGGAAACATATCCATTATTTAATCGTGTGTTCCCTTCCAGGCAAGCTTTCAAAGCACCCAAATCACATTCAATTCATCTGCAACCTGTGGCAGCACAGGGACAACACACTGGACAATAAACGGGTCCACGTAGATGGCTCAAGTAAACGACCTTCAAGCTCTGGCTGCAGGGCCTGAAGCGAGGGCCCACACATCGAACAACTTAGTTCTTGGAGTTACTTTTATTTATACACAAAAGAGGCATAGCGACTTATCTCCTGGCGACATATCTCCTCCCATACATTTTTCAGCACGAGATATGTCGCTAAACTCCGCGAGGAGATATGTCGCCAGGAGATAAGTCGTTACCCCCACAAAAGATTCATCAATAAAGGCGCAATACACTTAAGTCAGAAGTATTTGAAGCCTAAATGGATGAATGGATTATTTGTACTCAAAGTTACGCACTCGTTTCAGTATGGTTCTTATTAATATGTTTCTTCAGCACGAAAGCATGGGAGAAGGACATGCCGCAAGTGGCGCAGGGAAAGGCCCCTTCCCTTGTATGAGTTCTGCAAGATACAAGACATTAAACATATAAGTCTCAAGCCTTTGGCCTCTCACCTCTCATGCCGGATGTTGTTTCCCCGAGTCGTGCACGATCGGTCGCAGTACTGACACTCTCTCGCCCGTATGCGCTGGCAAGTGGCGAGTCAACTTTGAGGGATTCTTAAAGTCTTTGCCGCAAAACCTAGAGGGAATGGTTGATCGCATTCAAATGGCTTCTTCTTTGCGAATGGCAACGGATTGCTGTTTGCCAATTGATCAACATTGATGGAAGTCAGAGGAGTGGATCGATTGGATTTGGACTTGGTGGTGGACTTCTTGCTCAAGCGTTTCGGAGACTCGTTGACCGTTTTGGCCAATTGATCAACATTGATAGAAGTCAGAGGAGTGGATCGATTGGATTTGGTCTTGGTGGTGGACTTCTTACTCAAGCGTTTCGTAGACTCGTCGATGTTTTCGGTGTCACTGCTCTTGTTGCCGTATCCTAGATCCTTTTGCAGACTTGTAATCAGCAAATCGGCCACCTGCGCCGTCTCATGAGCGTCAGGTTCGTCGAAATCAGTTCTGCCTTTTAGCTGCTCGTCCAGAGCAGCAAGCAGGAAGTCATCATCCTGCGCTGTCTGATCAGCATCAGATGTTTTGTCGTCGGAATCATTCTGTGGATCTCGAGCTTCCCTGCGACGTTGCAGAAAGTTCTCCTGATTCTGGATGAAACGTGCTCGGAATGCGACTGAGCGATTTACATATTCCGCACAAGAAGTACAAATGCAGCTGGGTAGCTGCCGATCCTGTTTGAGCTACGTTTTGCAATGGATTGCATTGGGACATTAGCTGGAAATCATTTGTGGCTCCTTATTAGTTATTAGATCGAACATACCGAGACACCAGTCACCAAATCGATGTTCGACAACAGTTCAGCGTTCTGCCGCTGGAACAAGTTCCTGCCTTTGGTGTTGTAGATGGCCGAACCACAGGATCGGCATTGATTGTTCATTTTTATATGATTCGTGTGTGCGGAAATATAATTCAATTCAAAGTATAATGCAAAATGTGCGTATACATTTATGATAGGGTTGATTGTGAACAAAAGTCGATAGCACTATCGATAATATCGATGGTTGCAAATAGAACCGAGCGCCGATTGTTTCCACTATCAATTAAATCGCTGGGTTAAACTTGCACATTATATTTTGTAAATAATACATTTCGTATTGCTAGATGGATGTTTTAGCATGCTAGATGTTGAGCAGAAGGAATGGAGAAGTTTTCGAAGAGCAAGCTTGTTTATAGCCATATGACATTAGACTTTGCTAACTGACTAGCTGGAAAAATAAAGATGACCTCATGGGAAATGCCTGCAGTCAGAGCGAGAGAACTATATGCGTCAAGCTGGCTGTCCAGTTGAGCTGGTAGCAGCGCTGCATCAGAACTTATCGAAAATTTTACATTGTGGATAGAATTTTGTGTCAAATAGTGCCTCAGTTGTTCTACTTAAAGCCATTAGACGTGTCCAGGGACGGCTACGAACAATAATGTTGCATGTTGTCTCTAGTGCTATTCTCTCTACGCAGCAAAATTGTCTAAGTCTAATGTCTGATGTCATATGGCTCTGAGTTGATCAACAAATGATGTCTCTAGTGGCTGGTCTAGTGGGTTGCTTTTGCATGATGATATTTTCGAATAAAATATGGCAGGAAAAATTTAACAATTAATTTTGATTTTAATGCAGCGCTGAAATTTGTGCAGTCCATCAAAGTTCATCAAATTTTCATTTTCATTTTTATTATTGCTTAGGTATAATATACATAAGTATAATAAACATAATATATGTACATACATATGTAATAATACAAAATAAACTTATCTTAAGAACCATTTGGTTTCTGGCTTCTAATCAACAATCAATTGGAATAAGTAAACATTATTTTTTATTTTATTTTCACCTTCTGGAATTAGCTCCCCAATGTGCATCTGTATACATATGTATGTATAAACAAATTTAAATCGTCCAAAACTATTCAGAGTTATTCAATCATTCTTAGCTCCCGCGCTTTGTTGGATAGACTCTTTAGGTCCAGCAGCTCGGCTGTCTCCATCAGTTCCAGTAGAACGCCCTGATCCACATCGAAGAATTCTGTGTACCACAAAGTGCTTTCGCCATCGGGTTTGGGCCCGGGATCGTTCTTGTGGTAGAACGACCAGGTCAGCACTTTGCGCAAAATTAAAGATCTTGTATTCGGAAAGTACAGAAAAGCATTCGCCACCAGGAAATCTTTGAGCCGCTCAAATCGGTTGGCAACACTCCTATCAATGATAATGATTACGCCGTCGGAGGACAGAAATTCGACTCTCTGCATCTTCATTCTATTTTCTGGCCTACAAAAAAAAACAAAGAACAAAAACAAAACGCACAAAATATTAAAAAGTGACGTCACTCGCAGACTAACACAGTCCAGTCGAGTATGCAGACAGACGCCTACACATGCGAAATTGCAGAACTTTTCTCTTGTATTTTTATACCCGTACTCAAAAATGTGGTAAAAGTGGATGTGTGCAACACAGAGAAGGAAACGTTTCCGACCCCATAAAGTATATATATTCTTGATCAGCATCAATAGCCGAGTCGATATAGCCATGTCTGTCTGTCCGTCTGTCCGTCCGTCCGTCTCTGTCTTGAGCGCCTGGATCTCAGAGACTATAAAAGCTAGAGAAACCAAATTTTGTTTCCAGACTCATGTGATATCACACTGCTACAAGTGTATTTCAAAATTTCGCCCCCTTCCGCCCCCACAAAGAACGAAAATCTGGGGCACAGCCTTAAAAAAAATAAAAAAAAAAAAAACCGCGGTATCGTAGAGAATGACCATATCTACCAGACTGCCGAATCTGAATCAGATCGGATTATAATTATAGCCAGAATGAAGAAATTAATTTTCAGTTGCTTCCCCTGTCCCCCCTCCCGCAAACGACAACACAAGTCATTTGCCTCCATCCTTCTCTGCCGCGTTCAGTGCGCGAGCAACCCCTAGCGGAGGAGATGTAGAATCTAAATGGTACATGTATAATCCACATGTTAGATGTAGAATATACATAATATATGTATAATGTAAATGTAAAATTTTGTTTAATTCTCAAATTCAGGGGGAAATGCGGCACAGCCGTCAAACAAAACAGGAATACCTGCAATGTCATCCCACCAGGATTTGCTGAACATCCCCAACACCCCACTCATGAGTTGTCTGAACACTTGCGTTGCCACGCTGAGCTTTCTGGATGACTTTGCCCGTCCCCCGGCCAAAGGTGTCGTCCGCTTCTTGGTCTTGAACCGAGGCCCACGGGTACTTGTCGTTGGCTGTTCCTCTGTCTGTGTGCCGCATGGCACCTATGAAAGGGGAACAGCCAGTCACCACCATCGGCGAAGTCCATCCAGTGTCGGGAATTCCGTTTTCGGGCATTTCAGGTTCCACCGGGTGGCCATCGGAGGTCAGGCATGTCACCATCGAGTGCGTCGACTGGGCCGAGAGGATAGGGGGACTCAGGCAGGACTTCATCGACGGCGTTGCAGTGTCATTGAGGCTCAAGCAGGACCCCATCGACGGCGTTGCGGTAGCATCGGAGCTCAAGCAGGGCATCGTTGGCAGCCCGTTGGCGTTCGAGAAGCGGCCGAAACTCTGCAACCTGGGACGAGGCGTTACTCTCGAAACGTGCTCAACGTTCCGGAATCCGACCTGGCTGACGGTCTGCCGGTTCTGCTTGCGCTTGCGCCTGCAGTTGACACAGTAGCAAGGCTGCATGGAGGGACTGATGGATGTGAGGCTGTCGCATGACGTTGGTGCCGTTGGCGGGCCCCCTCCTTCAGTGCGGTCCCCCGGATTGATAATGGCCCGTATTTTGGCCTGCATCCGTTCGTTCATCAATCTCAAATTCTCCATCTTCCTTTTCAGAAATCTCTTCCTGTGCTCCTTTTTAGCAGCGGAGGACTCCGAGGGCCCCAGCTGCTTTGTCGTGGCCTCTTTTCGGCTTGGCCTGACCGTCTCAATGCCAACGACCGTCTCGTTCAGCAGCTGGTAGCTATCGTTTAACGCCTCCACGTCCCCTTGGTCCCAGGATAGTGCGCTCCAGCTCGCGACAGCGGACATCTGATTTTCATTCTGATTGATGAGAACATCGTAGGTCAGCTCGGTGATATGGGTGGCACGACTGTTCGTCGCCGACAGGTACACGAAGCTGGAAAGGTGCACCTCCCCCCTGCGCTGGGCATGTGCCAGACCGATCTGAGCGACCAGTTCGCCGGTCTCCCCACTGCCAATGGTGCTGGGATTTGCGCTGCCCAGCACCACCAGACTCGGCCCTTCGTGAGGATGAGGCGACGCCTTCTTGTTGGGCACTGGCCGAGCCAGTGGCGTCTTCAATTTGTTCACCTTTGGGGGGGGGCCTGACCTCGGCTGAGTCCTGCGACGCGAGGCAGAAAATTCCTCTTTGGCTGGCCAGCGGGTGGATGTGAAGCCAGTGCCGGAGAGGGCGCAGCCGCAGCAGATTGGGCTGCTGCCATGGTCGGAGGATGGGAATTGCCAGGCCTACTGCGAGTGGCCATTTGAGATAATAGTCAGACTTAAATTTTTTTAACAGACCGAAATTTTTTTTACGCTAAGTCAAATAAAACGAGAAGGAACGTGTGAGTCGCTTCTGGGGACGCGACTCTACTTATACCCGTACTCAGTCAGTATATACATTTTTGAGCTTATGATTTTTTAGAATTTAAAAATAAAAAAAAAAATTTTACATTTTACATATTTTTGCTACATCTGTTATCTACATCTACATCTACAATGTATATTCCACATCTAACATGTAGATTGTACATGTACCATTTATATTCTACAGCTCCTCCGCTAGGGGTTGCTCGCGCACTGAACGCGGCAGAGTGTGCGAGCGAGAAAGAGAATCAGTAGCGTCAGCAGCGCTGGAGAAGGAGAGAGAACCAACAGAAAATTAATTTCTTCATTCTGGCTATAATTATAATCCGATCTAGTTCAGATTCGGCAATCTGGTAGATATGGGCATTCTCTACGATACTGCGTTTTTAGTTTTATCGTATCTTTAAAAATGTGCCTGCCACAGATTTTCGTCCTTTGTGGGGGCGGAAGGGGGCGGGGCGAAATTTTGAAATACACTTGTAGCAGTGTGATATCACATGAGTCTGGAAACCAAATTTGGTTTCTCTAGCTCTTATAGTCTCTCAGATCTAGGCGCTCATCAAGACGGACAGACGGACAGACGGACAGACGGACAGACGGACGGACGGACGGACAGACGGACATGGCTATATCGACTCGGCTATTGGTGCTGATCAAGAATATATATACTTTATGGGGTCGGAAACGTTTCCTTCTCTGCGTTGCACACATCCACTTTTACCACAAATCTAATATACCCCTTAACTCTTTTTTGAGTACGGGTATAAAAAAAAATAAATAAAAACTACCGAAATTTTGTTTTACACTAAGTCAAATAACAAAAAAAAAATATAAACTACCGTACAGGCCAAAATGAAAGAATGAAATATTGCCCAGCCTCAAATCAAACGATACGAACAGAAAAGTAAATGCTAACTAGATGAAATACTTTTCCAAGCAAGTAAAACACATGCAAAATCTATTGATTTTTGTCAGTTTATGTTTTGGGAGAATGTTTTGTATTATCCTTCAAATTGAAAGCAGCAGAACGCCACACTTCTGACTTCGAAGTCCCAGCAACTTCTGATAGATACGCCTAAAGGTAATCCCTTGACGGTATTTCACTCATATGCCTCAGAAAGCAGCACAGAAAAGCTCTAAAACAACTCATAGAGAGTGTGAAATTATCTACCTATAATACCTTTAATACATAATCCCATATTCACGAGAAACCCTCCCCGCTCTGCTCTGCTCTGATCCGATCTGATGTGCGGAGGAAAACCTCTGAAAATTAAACTGCTTTTTGATTTTTCCAGTGGATGCTTTTATTGGTTTATTGGATTGCATTTCTTTTCTTGGCGACTTCTTGGCGACTTCTTGGCGGTCTTCTTCTTGTGCTGTTCTTCTCTAGGTCTTGCTCTGGTCCTTGGGCTTGCCCTTCAGCTTGGACTTTAGCTTGGACTTAAGCTTCTGGATGATGGGATACTTCTTGCGGGGCGGCGTCTTTGGCAGTGCCTCACAGACGATGGGCTCAAATCGATCCCGATCTCGCCCGCCCACGGGCAATGACAAGTCCTGGGGCATCTGTCCGGAACCAATCGGCTTCATGTGCGAGGGCGAGAGAAAGCGTCTGTCCAGATGGTAGCCGTAGCCGCTGTACATCGGCAGACCGCGGTCCATTCCGCTAATGGGATTGGCGATGCGATGCCTCGTCACGATGTCGGTGCCGGGTATTTGGATCTTCACCGTGGGCCTGGAGCCGCGCATGTTCATGGCGGACGGGGCATTGCCGTAGTTGATGCGCAACTCTGCACTTCGGCGTCGCTCCTCAAGGTCCTTGCGTCCCCGTCCCTGCTGCATCTCACAGGACATCCAAAAAGCCAACCGCAATGCCAAAGGTTTAATTTGCTTTTTTTATACCCGTACTCAAAAAAGAGTTAAGGGGTATATAAGATTTGTGGTAAAAGTGGATGTGTGTAACGCTGAGAAGGAAACGTTTCCGACCCCATAAAGTATATATATTCTTGATCAGCATCAATAGACGAGTCGATATAGCCATGTCCGTCTGTCCGTCCGTCTGTCCGTCTGTCCGTCTTGATGAGCGCCTGGATCTCAGAGACTATCAAAGCTAGAGCAACCAAATTTTGTTTCCAGACTCATGTGATATCACACTGCTACAAGTGTATTTCAAAATTTCGCCCCGCCCCCTTCCGCCCCCACAAAGAACGAAAATCTGTGGCAGGCACAGTTTTAAAGATACGATAAAACTAAAAACGCAGTATCGTAGAGAATGACCATCCAACATTGAAGCGAAACGACAAACTTGTCACCGGTTCTCCTTCTCGCTCGCACACTCTGCCGCGGTCAGTGCGCGAGCAACCCCTAGCGAAGGAGATGTAGAATATAAATGGTACATGTATAATCCACATGTTAGATGTAAAATATACATTGTAGATGTAGATAACAGATGTAGCAAAAAAAATGTAAAATGTAAAATTTTTTTAGGAGAAAAGGCTTGCTGCCTACTTCTAGGCTAAGCAAAGTCGGACCGAGAAGGGGCGGTATATCCCCCATCGACCGGGAAACCGGTGGTCAGCGCGGCATCCGTTATCCGACTGGAAAAATCTAGAAGAATGGATGCAGGAAACCCCTTCGCAAAAAGTACTGCGATGGCAAGATCGCCAGTGGCACGCTCGCCACCACAGCAGTCACTGGAGCAGGAAATGGCAGAATCTTTAGGAAATCCTGAGATTGCACCAAAGTCCCTGGCGAACGCGGTAACCCAAATGGGGCTGCACCTGAAGGACCTCTCGACGTGGTTTTCTAGTCATAGGCACATAAATCAGCGGGAAAGAGAGATCTTATCACAGCTGGTAAACCTGCAGCAGATGATAGCCAACCTCACCAGCCAGGAGACCGAAAATGCTATCGAGCACAGAGATGTGGACACGCAGACCTCGCCAAAAGCGGCAAACGAAAATGGCAGACTGTACGTCGCTGCGAGAGGAGTCAAGTGACACCAAAGCGGGCAAGAGAACAGCCAGGTCAGAGACAAACTCCGCCGAAAAAGTTCAGGTCGCGAGAGGAAACAACAGTGAGGAACCAAACTGAAGCCCAGCGGATCCCAACGGACAGACCCACAGGAGCCGGTAAAAAGCAGCGCCCAAAAAAGACGAGATCCGATGCCATAGTAGTAGCGAGCGTGGGAGGCATCACCTACGCAGAGCTCTTAAAATCGGTAAAAGGAGACGAAACACTGAGCCAGGTCAGCGGCGATGTGGAGAGCATCAGAAAGACAGCAAAGGGTGACCTGCTGTTACGCCTTAAGAAAGCGCCAACTCATAGCGCAGAAGAGGTGAAAACGGCCGTTTGAAAGGCACTAGGGGCCAAGGCGGTCGTACGAGCTCGACATCATGGACCTGGACGAGGTAACAAACAAGACGGAGGTACTTGAAGCAGTCCAGATTGCCCTAGAGGGAACAAAAATAACCAAAGACGGCAAATTGGATGTGTGGCCAACCGGCCCAGGACCTAGACGGAGTGAGAAGCTCGAAAGGTTTCGTTAGAGCGAAGCTGAAAGACAGGGTGATATACAGCTGCTACTGTCCTCAAAAATGCCGACTCCACGCCTACATTCAACAGAGCAGGGCCCAAATCGATTATTGACCTCACCTACATAAGCTCAAGTCTGGCAGCGACCACGACATGGCAGATCAGTGATTAGTACACCGCGAGCGACCACAGTGCCCACGCGGGCCCGAAGAGCTGCCCCAAGCACTGCCACGAGGGGGCACTACAAGGAAGATACTCTGGACATACCAGTTTTTCAGTCAGCCATAGCAGGACTAGCAGAGATGGAAGGTGAAGAAGACGATGTGGGCTACATCATGGGCCAGCTTAACGGGGCATGCGAAGCCAGCATGGAGCGCAGCAAACCTTTCAAGGGGCATAAACCGACCTATTGGTGGAACCACTCTATAAAAGAGGCCCGCCGTAAATGCATAGGCGCCAGACGAGCCTATCAATGATCTCGTGGAGCAGAAAACTTCCAAGCCCTCAGAGAGGTATACACCCAAAAGAGGAAGAATCTGAAAAGGGAGATAAAATCAAGTAAAAGGCGATGCTTAATAGAGCTCTGTGACGAAGCAGAAAATGATCTCTGTGGCAAGGCCTACAAAGTGGTCATGAAGAAGACAGGCGGATTCAAAAACCCGGCGCCCGGAACACTAGAAGTGATCGTCAGGCACCTATTCCCAGCGCAGGACAGGACTATCCGACAGTCAGTACGGAAGCAGGAAGGCTCGCTCAACCCTGGATGCACTGGAAAAGGTGTGTAGCACAGCCAAAAAGGCTATAGAAGGCACGCGATGGCTCAGTGGGGCCAAAAAATACTGCTTGGTGGCCACATTGGACATCAAAAACGCCTTTAATTCCGCATCTTGGAGCAGGATACTGTCCTCCTTAATAGACTGGGAATCCCAGATTACCTGCAAGCAGTGGTCAGCAATTGCCTGGATGATAGATGGCTCCAATACGATACCGACGATGGCCCACGGACATACTCCATCACGGGAGGGGTCCCACAAGGATCCGTACTGGGACCCTTACTGTGGAATACCATGTACGATGGAATCTTGCGCCTGGACTTTCAAGCCGGAGTAGAGATTGTGGGCTTTGCTGATGACGTAGCGGTCACGGTCATCAAGAAGACAATGGAGGAAACGGGAAGCGCAATGAACGAGGCCATCAGAACCATAGGCGGTTGGCTAAACCTGGCAGGACTTGAACTGGCCGAACACAAAACGGAAGCGGTCCTTATCAGCAGCAGGAAACAGGTTGAGACGGCGAGGATAACGGTAGGAGGAGCCTGCATCGTCTCAAAAAGAGCCATCAGGTACCTCGGAGTCATGCTGGACACCCGGCTATCATTCAGAGAGCACCTACAGGAGACACACCGGAAGGCACACGGCGTCATTATGGCCGTATCCCGCATGATGCTGAATAATAGAGGACGGAAGTCGACGAGCAGGAGACTTCTCTTCAACGTAGCAAAGTCGTCAATACTATACGCCGCGCCGATATGGGCTCAGGCAACGAACACCAAAAGCTACACTGCCGATCAATGGGATAGACTCAATGCATTTTTCGTTTTTCTCTTCGATTCCCTCATTTACGGAGTAAGCTTTCGCTGAATTTTTTGATGTGTTTGTTAGAGCAGTAAAGGGGACAGAAGTAGGAGATAAGAGCGGGCTGCAGAAATTTTACAGTTATGATTTATTTCTATTTTGCTTTACCCTATGCCAAAAAATGAGCTTCTTAGGCGATCATTCGAATAGACTCAGAGGCTGCAATTTTAGTTACTGATAAGCTGTGCAAGGTAAAAGGTGCATTTAATTACCTCTTGCGACTTCCCATTATTTAAATACAAAATGGGTCGGGGCAAAGTTCTAACAGCGGCGGAAAAAGCAAAAATATTGGCATATATGGACAGCAACCTTACAACCAGGCAGATAGCCACAAAAATTTCCAGAAGCCAGACTGTTGTGTCTCATTTTTTGCGAAATCCATCAAATTATGGAAAAACGAGAAGGAACGTGTGAGTCGCTTCTAAAGACGCGACTCTACTTATACCCGTACTCAGTCAGTATTTACATTTTTGAGCATATGATTTTTTAGAATTTTAGAAAAAAAAATTTTACATTTTACATTTTTTTGCTACATGTGTTATCTACATCTACAATGTATATTTTACATCTAACATGTAGATTATAGATGTACCATTCAGATTCTACATCTTCTCCGCTAGGGGTTGCTCGCGCACTGAACGCGGCAGAGTGTGCGAGCGAGAAGGAAAATGAGTTGTGTTGTCGTTGGCGGGAGGGGGAGAGGAAGCAAATGAAAATTAATTTCTTCATTCTGGCTATAATTATGATCCGATCTGATTCAGATTCAGCAGTCTGGTAGATATGGGCATTCTCTACGATACTGCGTTTTTAGTTTTATCGTATCTTTAAAAATGTGCCTGCCACAGATTTTCGTTCTTTTTTGGGGCGGAAGGGGGCGGGGCGAAATTTTGAAATACACTTGTAGCAGTGGGATATCTCATGAGTCTGGAAACCAAATTTGGTTGCCCTAGCTCTTATAGTCTCTGAGATCTAGGCGCTCATCGAGACAGACAGACAGACAGACAGACAGACGGACAGACAGACATGGCTATATCGACTCGGCTATTGATGCTGATCAAGAATATATATACTTTATGGGGTCGGAAACGTTTCCTTCTCTGCGTTACACACATCCACTTTTACCACAAATCTAATATACCCCTTAACTCTTTTTTGAGTACGGGTATAAAAATAAAAACTCCTAATAGAAAAGCACTCAGGACTACCGAAACGCGAAGAATTTTGCGAAAAGCCTCAAATTCCACGTGCTCTGCGGCTCAAATTCGATCAAACTTGGGAGTTACAGCTGGTATAGCAACCGTGCGGCAAGTTATAAGGAACGCCAAACATCTAAAGAGATTAAAAACGAGAAGGAACGTGTGAGTCGCTTCTGGGGACGCGACTCTACTTTATACCCGTACTCAGTCAGTATATACATTTTTGAGCATGATTTTTTTGAATTTTAGAATTAAAAAAAAATTTTACATTTTACATTTTTTTGCTACATTTGTTATCTACATCTACATATACAATGTCTATTCTACACCTAACATGTAGATTTTACATGTTCCATTCATATTCTACATCTCCTCCGCTAGGGGTTGCTCGCGCACTGAACGCGGCAGAGTGTGCGAGCGAGAAGGAAAATGAGTTCCGTTGTCGTTTGTGGGAGGAGGGGGAGGGGAAGCAACTGAAAATTAATTTCTTCATTCTGGCTATAATTATGATCCGATCTAATTCAGATTCGGCAATCTGGTAGATATGGGCATTCTCTACGATACTGCGTTTTTAGTTTTATCGTATCTTCAAAACTGTGCCTGCCACAGATTTTCGTCCTTTGTGTGGGCGGAAGGGGGCGGGGCGAATTTTTGAAATACACTTGTAGCAGTGTGATATCACATGAGTCTGGAAACCAAATTTGGTTTCTCTAGCTCTTATAGTCTCTGAGATCCAGGCGCTCATCAAGACGGACGGACGGACAGACGGACAGACGGACGGACAGACGGACATGGCTATATAGACTCTGGTATTGATGCTGATCAAGAATATATATACTTTAAGGGGTCGGAAACGTTTCCTTCTCTGCGTTGCACACATCCACTTTTACCACAAATCTAATATACCCCTTAACTCTTTTTTGAGTACGGGTATAATAAAACGAGAAGGAACGTGTGAGTCGTTTCTGGGGACACGACTCTACTTATACCCGTACTCAGTCAGTATATACATTATTGAGCTTATGATTTTTTAGAATTTTAGAAAAAAAAAAAAAAAATTTTACATTTTACATTTTTTTGCTACATCTGCTATCTACATCACATATACAATGTCTATTCTACATCTAACATGTAGATTGTACATGTTCCATTCATATTCTACATCTCCTCCGCTAGGGGTTGCTCGCGCACTGAACGCGGCAGAGTGTGCGAGCGAGAAGGAAAATGAGTTCCGTTGTCTGAAACGGGAGGGGGAGGGGAAGCAACTGAAAATTAATTTCTTCATTCTGGCTATAATTATGATCCGATCTAATTCAGATTCGGCAATCTGGTAGATATGGGCATTCTCTACTATACTGCGTTTTTAGTTTTATCGTATCTCTAAAATTATGGCTGCCACAGATTTTCGTCCTTTGTGGGGGCGGGGCGAAATTCTGAAATACAGTTGTAGCAGTGTGATATCACATGAGTGTGGAAACCAAATTTGGTTGCCCTAGCTCCTTTAGTCTCTGAGATCCAGGCGCTCATCGAGACGGACAGACGGACGGACGGACAGACAGACATGGCTATATCGACTCGGCTATTGATGCTGATCAAGAATATATATATGTCGCATATTAACTTTTTAATTTAAATTAAATTTAATGATTTGTAACTTCCGTGTTCGGTGTGTCTTTAACCACGGTACTGTTTTTTTGTTCCTCTGCTACTTTCGTGGACTGGCAGTTCTTGTCTGACGTAGCCTGGCGTGGGCATGAAAGAGAGTACATCTGCAGTAAAGCAGATTAAGAAGGAGAGCAAAAAGAAGTACACTCAAGGCTTGAGTGTGTGTTGGCAAAATTCTTGCATGTGTGAGTGATGACTGGAAAAGAGAAGATCGCAATTAGAAAAGAACTGCGGAGGCAGTCAGTTTTTGGAGTGTGAAGCGAGAAGTCATGCCACGCGCCAGGAAACGTTTTGTCGACGAGGTGGCAGAAGGAGAGGATGAGGAAAACAATGAAGAGTATTATTGTAAAAATGACTCTACGACATATACTTTATGGGGTCGGAAACGTTTCCTTCTCTGCGTTACACACATCCACTTTTACCACAAATCTAATATACCCCTTAACTCTTTTTGAGTACGGGTATAATAAAAACGAGAAGGAACGTGTGAGTCGCTTCTGGGGACGCGACTCTACTTATACCCGTACTCAGTCAGTATATACATTTTTGAGCTTATGATTTTTAAGAATTTTAGAAAAAAAAAAAATTTTACATTTTACATTTTTTTGCTACATATGATATCTACATCTACATCTACAATGTCTATTCTACATCTAACATGTAGTTTGTACAAGTACCATTTAGATTCTACATCTCCTCCGCTAGGGGTTGCTCGCGCACTGAACGCGGCAGAATGTGCGAGCGAGAAGGAAAATGAGATGCGTTGTCGTGGTCGGGAGGGGGAGGGGAAGCAACTGAAAATTAATTTCTTCATTCTGGCTATAATTATGATCCGATCTGATTCAGATTCGGCAATCTGGTAGATATGGGCATTTTCTACGATACTGCGTTTTTAGTTTTATCGTATCTTTAAAACTGTGCCTGCCACAGATTTTCGTCCTTTGTGTGGGGCGGAAGGGGGCGGGGCGAAATTTTGAAATACACTTGTAGCAGTGTGATATCACATGAGTCTGGAAACCAAATTTGGTTTCGCTAGCTCTTATAGTCTCTGAGATCCAGGCGCTCATCAAGACGGACAGACGGACAGACGGACGGACAGACGGACATGGCTATATAGACTCGGCTATTGATGCTGATCAAGAATATATATACTTTATGGGGTCGGAAACGTTTCCTTCTCTGCGTTGCACACATCCACTTTTACCACAAATCTAATATACCCCTTAACTCTTTTTTGAGTACGGGTATAAAAAAACCACCGCTCACTGAAGCTCGTAAGCAGGCTCGCATGCCACGTACAATTGACCATGAGAAAAACATGAATTTTCTAGATTGAGGCCACAAATAGTCAAGGATTGGCCCTGTGATTTGTTGATCGTCATGGCGAAGGCAAGACGAATCGGGAATTGAATTCGTTTAAACTCAAAGGGCATATCCGTTGGGATCATCGGAATCCTTGGAATAAGAACTTCCTCATCTTTAAATTTTCCTTTAAGTATCGACGCGTTAATCACATAGCTCATCAGTTTTCTTATCACCAAACGCGTTCCATTACACAGTTTTGGTTGGTTTAAATTTCTAAGTTGGACAACAAATGTCTGACATGTAATAAACAAATCAGCATCTATTCAAATGATTAAGTATTCATTACACATATCGAGTTTTCATTGTTTTTAAGATGTATTCTGCTATTCGGGCTATTTTCCACGTTCATGAGTACTTTGATTTAAAAATTGAAATTTCATACGGAAAATTCTTGAGTCTATTCCATTGATCGGCAGTGTATATCAAGGGAATAGAGTCAAACTTTAGACTTGGAGCCATGCGGATCAGTGCGGCTTTTCGCACAGTTTCCACAGAGGCTATTCTGGTGAAAACCGGCATACCACCCGTCGAACTGGCAGCGATGGAAGCCCGGACAGACTACATGGAGAGGAAGGTCGCCATCACGCAAGAAGACGACAGAGCAGCCAGGAGCAGAGCGAGGTCTATATGCCTGGATAGATGGCAGGTTAGATGGGATAGAGCGGAGAATGGCCGCTGGACACACCGACTAATCCGCGACATAAAGGCGTGAATAGATAGGCGGCATGGGGAACTCACGTTTCCATTGACGCAGGTTCTGAGCGAACATGGGTGCTTTAAGTCGTACCTACATCGCTTTGGCCACGAGAAAGACGAACTATGCACCAGCTGTGGTGTGGAAGAAAACGCTGAGCATGTCCTCACCACATGCGTCAGATTTTCAGAATCCCGCGGACGAGCAGAGGGCACTCTAGGGGTGCCTATCACAGTAGAAGCCTGGTTCCAGCTATACTGGACGGCGATTTGCAGCCTTGCGACGGAGATCGCGAAAGAGCTTAGACGTCTGGAAAGCATCAGAAACGAGCAGCCGTAATAGGCTAGCCAGCCTTGTAAAGCAATGCTTCACGGCAGTCCCGCAAGTCTGGTTTATATATACATATTAATTATACCTTTATTCTTTACCGTATATTTTTATATTTATATGTATATATCCTTAGGTTACTACTATTATGAATACAAAAAAAAAAAAACGAGAAGGGACGTGTGAGTCGTTTCTGGGGACACGACTCTACTTATACCCGTACTCAGTCAGTATATACATTATTGAGCTTATGATTTTTTAGAATTTTAGAAAAAAATTTTACATATTACATTTTTTTGCTACATCTGCTATCTACATCTACATATACAATGTCTATTCTACATCTAACATGTAGATTGTACATGTTCCATTCATATTCTACATCTCCTCCGCTAGGGTTGCTCGCGCACTGAACGCGGCAGAGTGTGCAGCGAGAAGGAAAATGAGTTGCGTTGTCTGGAACGGGAGGGGGAGGGGAAGCAACTGAAAATTAATTTCTTCATTTTGGCTATAATTATGATCCGATCTGATTCAAATTTGGCAGTCTGGTAGATATGGACATTCTCTACGATACTGCGTTTTTAGTTTTATCGTATCTTTAAAATTGTGCCTGCCACAGATTTTCGTCCTTTGTGGGGGCGGAAGGAGGCGGGGCGAAATTTTGAAATACACTTGTAGCAGTGGGATATCACATGAGTCTGGAAACCAAATTTGGTTGCCCTAGCTCTTATAGTCTCTGAGATCTAGGCGCTCAACAAGACAGACAGACAGACAGACGGACAGACGGACAGACAGACATGGCTATATCGACTCGGCTATTGATGCTGATCAAGAATATATATACTTTATGGGGTCGGAAACGTTTCCTTCTCTGCGTTACACACATCCACTTTTACCACAAATCTAATATACCCCTTAACTCTTTTTTGAGTACGGGTATAAAAACACTCGCGTAATGCGACAATCATTTTGTTTCGTTTTCATTTTCGTTTTCGCTTACCATTTCGTTTTTTAATGTTTATCTGGCATCTGCGATTCGCCTCTGTGGGGGCCAACGCCCCGTGGGATGTCCCATTCAGTGCCATTTTGTGTTTGTTTATTTTCTTTTATTCCAGGAGCCAATGCCTAGAAATGGAAACGGCAATGGAGGAGTTTCCGTCGCCGTTGCCAGTCACGCTTTTTATACCCGTACTCAAAAAAGAGTTAAGGGGTATATTAGATTTGTGGTAAAAGTGGATGTGTGTAACGCAGAGAAGGAAACGTTTCCGACCCCATAAAGTATATATATTCTTGATCAGCATCAATAGCCGAGTCGATATAGCCAAATCTGTCTGTCCGTCTGTCTGTCTTGTTGAGCGCCTAGATCTCAGAGACTATAAGAGCTAGGGCAACCAAATTTGGTTTCCAGACTTATGTGATATCCCACTGCTACAAGTGTATTTCAAAATTTCGGCCCGCCCCCTTCCGCCCCACAAAAGACGAAAATCTGTAGCAGGCAAATTTCTAAAGATACGATAAAACTAAAAACGCAGTATCGTAGAGAATGACCATATCTACCAGACTGCCGAATCTGAATCAGATCGGATCATAATTATAGCCAGAATGAAGAAATTAATTTTCAGTTGCTTCCCCCCCCCTCCTCCAACAAACGACAACGCAACTCATTTTCCCTCTCGCTCGCACACTCTGCCGTGTTCAGTGCGCGAGCAACCCTAGCGGAGGAGATGTAGAATATGAATGGGACATGTACAATCTACATGTTAGATGTAGAATAGACATTGTATATGTAGATGTAGATAGCAGATGTAGCAAAAAATGTAAAATGTAAAATTTTTTTTTTTTCTAAAATTCTAAAAAATCATAAGCTCAATAATGTATATACTGACTGAGTACGGGTATAAGTAGAGTCGTGTCCCCAGAAACGACTCACACGTTCCTTCTCGTTATCTCTCCTTTTTTGTGAAATTAGAATGCAAAATCCAACAGTCCGTCCGCCCACACAACCGCACACAAACACACACACTACACACACACACACTCGTTCCACACCTCGTTATGCCTTCTCCTTCCTCTGGCTTTCCTTTCCTTTCCCTTCCCTTCACGAACCTTCCTCTCATTATACCCGTACTCAAAAAAGAGTTAAGGGGTATATAAGATTTGTGGTAAAAGTGGATGTGTGTAACGCAGAGAAGGAAACGTTTCCGACCCCATAAAGTATATATATTCTTGATCAGCATCAATAGCCGAGTCGATAGAGCCATGTCTGTCTGTTCGTCTGTCCGTCTGTCCGTCTTGTTTGACGCCTGGATCTCAAAGACTATAAGAGCTAGCGCAACCAAATTTGGTTTCCAGACTCATGTGATATCCCACTGCTACAAGTGTATTTCAAAATTTCGAACACTGCAGAGTACTTGGAAACACTGGATGTTCAGTAGATTGTTGTCACCCAACGAACGGACGTGTAGAATTAATATTTTTAATATCGACGCCATCCTGCTATTACATAATTACACGGAAACACTTCAAATAAACAGTCGAGAAGCAATGGCAGTCAGACCAAAATTCCAGGCTCGTATTTACTTACATTATTTCAACGCATAATCAATAAAACCAATCGGCAGAGTTCCTCGATTCTAGCAATGGATTCTAAGTAGCCCACAGTTTTTTCTTTTTATTGCCTTTTCAAGCTTCAACTGGCGCTGGGCTGGGACTGGGGACTGTGGACTGGGACTCTCCTTTAACTCCTGCTGGTAGACCACCCATTACTCCTACTTAGAGGGGGATTAGCATTTTCCCAACACTCAGCAGCAGATCGAAAATGCCGCATTGTGTTTTAATTAACTTTCGAAACTCTCGCCCACCCACAGATAAACATTGCTGTTGTTTCTGTGTGCTGTGTGTTCCTTGCTACTCGTATATACATATGTATGTATATTCCTCCCTGCTGAACCCTTTGCTGCCACTGTTGTTGACCAAAATTCGTTTTATTTCGTATATGTCCTGTGCGCCGAAATTGCAAATGACATTTACATTCATATCTGTGTACGGTATGTAAGCCACATGTCCATTTCAACTTATGATAACTGCACAGTAAAGATCCTGGGACGGGCTGCTTGTGGGTGGGTTACCTACGACAGTAAATAGGGATAATGCCAGCATGTGAACCGAAATTTAATTAGATAGATCCAACAGTGAATGCCATGACCCTGCACTGAGCTGCTGCTGCTGCTGTTGCAGTTTCAGCTCAATTCTCAGCTCTGCCACAGAAACTTGGCCACAGATGACTGCATTTAGCATGGGTCAGCTACTGCCAGAATATTCCAGGCCCGAATGAATATTAAACGACTTCCTAATGATGAATAAAATTAGCATCGAATAAATTACGAAATATGCGTAATCTTGTAATGAACATGAAACGCATTAATTAAAGGGAGAAAGAAGTGAGGCAGATTACAGTCACAGCTACAGGCAAACTTTTTGGTAGCAAAGTGCTAAATGGACTGCACTCAAAGTTACTTGATGATACAGCTGATAAGAGGCAGATGTTGCTGGAAATGCACTAACAGGGTATACAATGCACTCTAAATTAATATATTTTGTACTCTTTGACAGCTTTGGGCAATATTTAATACATATGTACATGATTTAAGATTTAAGAGGGCGAAAGAGAGATGATTTACAGTGGGCAGTGCAAATAATAAACAATGAAGATGATTTATGTTAGGCTGCTACTCTGACTAATTATATATTATATTATATTGTGGAATTTGGGACATTGTTCTGTGTGTCTTTGGAGAGTAAAATGTCAAAAGAATATTGGTCTATAAGGCTGCTTCTCACGAAGCTCTTGCTCTGCTTGAAGAATGCTCAAAATGGACTCGTTGTCGGTCACATCGCAGCAAGAGTTCCCATCATAATCGAGCAGATCGTGTCGGGGATTGTACTGCAGCAGAGCACGCACTGCCTCCAGGTGCCCGTTGATGGGGCTCAACTTCTTCACTTTGTGGATGAAATTCCGCTGGGCAGCTGCAGAGGACCGGCGGCCCAAGCTCTTCCAGGCACACCACTTCTTATGTGCCTCCAGATCATCTAAGGGGGGACAGGGCATCCGGCAAGACCCCACAGTTGCCATTTGATAAAAGCCATACAATTCCATGCGATTCGGCTCGCTGTACTCCAGCTCTTTTCATATCAAATAGTTGGCAGCCACATCAAAGTCTTTGTCGCTTTGCTGCTGCTGCCGCTGCTGCTTCCATTTCGCGACGATGTTACCCATTTTGGAGTTGATTTTGGTGGTCTTCTCTCACCGGTCCTTAGTTTGGATCCGTGTAGATTTTGATCAATCCTAAATAAATATATTCCTCGCCTACTACTACGCCTACATGGGGGGAATGTGGTCTACGAATTCGTTTTTTAGGTTTACAAGTAGGCTTTGGATATTTGTATAGTCAACCACAGCTCTCATTCCCCCACACAACAGTTATTCAACAAAACTAAACCAAACAGTCAACAGTTCCACAAAAAAACCAAACAAAATAAAAGTAAAATTATTCTTAGTTTTTCCGATTTTTCGACTGATAAAATGCCTGAACGACGACACCACCACCACGGCGAGGCCTGGGAACGCCGCGAACGCGAGAACAACAACTATTCCGAGCACTGCTGGGAGAGCGCGGAAAACCAATTCGATTCACTGTCACAGACAGAGGCTACCTTCAGCCTTGGCTATTGGCTGCAGGTATTTGGTATGTTCCTGGCCACACTGGCAGTGGGCTGGATGCTGTACAGTGTCGTCGCCGAGAAGGTGGTCGTTCCACCAACAGTGGAAGAACCTGGCAAGATCATCCGTCAACTGGCAGGATGCGCCGAGGGTGACAGGTCTTGGTGCGATTCTGACTTTGCCGCCGCAGCTGCGGTGGCAACAGCCGAGGAGAAGGCATCCCGCTGCTACTTTTGTCATCAGCCAAATTACATTAAGGAGAGCATCCAGCTGATTGGCAACCAGGTGGTCGGGCAGGAGAAGGCGCTCACCCAGCTGGAGCAGGAGCTGAGCCGCGATCGCAAGTTCCGTTCGGTGGCATTGCTCGGCCCACCTGGCGTCGGCAAGACAATGACAGCAGCGGCTCTGATCAAAACATTCCATGGGCTGAGAACGTACGAACATTGTCGTGGAACGCCACGGGCTCGGGAAAGGACCACGTCGTGGAGTTCCGTAAGTTGCGGAAATTCATGAATCAATTGTCGAGCTGCGGCATGAACTTGCATGTCATTGACGACCTGAAGGCGGATGACATAGACATAGTCCCCATCTACAACGAAATGATCCTGCAACGCGAGGACGAGCCGATGGCGACGCAAACCGTGTTGGTTGTGTACATCTTCAACCTGGAGTCGAAGCACCTGGAGGAGCAGCAGAATTACCTCCAGCGCATGTCGGACAGCACCGCTTCGATCAACTTTCGTTCGTTTGGTCTTGAGGAACTGAAGCTGTGCCTGGAGAGCGAGCTGAAGGCCATGAAGTACGCACTCAAGGAGGAGTGCGAAGCTGCAGTTCTGAAGGAATCCATGGAGAAAATCGACACATTTGGGTGCAAGTCACTTCGGCCACTCATCGAGCAGCTGAGGAATCCGCTTAGTCTGATTGATTGCTGATCATTACATTAAAGCTATTTCGTGTTCGTTGTGAATACTTCTGTTTCTGCTATTTTTGGTTATGTTGTGCCAACCCATCTGGCCAAAACTCTGCTCTACACGATATCTACATTAATTCTACTATGACGAAATATCAGACTGGGAAACCCGTCTTGGATTCGAAATGCATTGGGTTCTTTTCTTCATGTATCTGTGTGCTGGTGAGGCGTAGAAGCTAATGACACTCTGATTTGCACTCTAACGACCATTAAAAGACAGAAAACTGATCATAAGCGACCTGTTAAAAGCCACGCGAGTAAATGTGTCTGATTTGCTCAGACTGAACACTTAAGCTTCAGTTATGTCAGATATTGTGAGATATCTATATGGCATATACATGCATATGTAAATCTCTATTTTGCACATAGAATTAAGCATGAATAAAGTACTTACAGGACACACAGTGCACTGTACAGTGAATATTTCCGCCTGGCCTGTTAAGCTCTTATTGCTTTATGCCTCTAGTTAATTACAGCATAAATCAGGGCACGCAAAACTTTAATTGGCAATAATTGTACATACATACTTATTCAGGTATACATACATATTTATTCATTTGTAATTATGAGGTCAAGGACACACCTGTCATGTCGTACTTTAGCCCACTGTTGCTGCCCCCTGCGTCTGTTTTTCCCACAAATCTCAAATTTGTCGTGGACAACGTCGTTGAAAAAGAATTCCGACTGAGCATCATGTTATTTTGTTGACACATTTCTGTGGCAGACGGTGCTCTGGTGATGGCCAGGGCAGTGGCTTGGAGGGTAGGGAATATTGAAACTAAAGTCTGTGAACACATTGGGGCTCGATTACAATCGAGACGGTTTCGCTAGAGCACGGCTGAATGATGTTTACATCTACAGCTGCTATCTGCCACCGAGCCTCACGTTGCAGCAGGCGACGGCGGTGCTAGAAGGTATTGCGGATGACGCCCGGGAGAAACACCCTACCATCATTGCCGGCGACTTTAACGCATGGGCGACGGAGTGGGGTGCCCGAGAACCAACCCAAGGGGACAGGCACACTTGGAAAGCTTCGCGATGCTCGATGCCGTGCTGCTAAACACAGGCAGCCAGCAGAAATTCGGCAGAGCAGGAACGGGGTTCATAATAGACCTAACGTTCGCGAACAGTAGCCTTAGCCCGAGGACAACCTGGAAGGTTAGCGACATCTACACTGGAAGTGACCGTCTGGCCCTGATCTATGAAGTCAAGGACGTTGCAGTACGCAACTCTGTCCTGGGCAAGCAGATCAGGTACAAAGTCGAAACGCTGGAGCCGGACATGGTACGAGCCATGTTCGAGCATTACGAGACCAGCGGGACAGCCTCAGAAAGAGCAAGCCAACTGGCTAGCGCAATGTCTACTGGAGTCAGAAGAAAACTGGGATGCGATAAGCAACATGGCCACAGTGATGACTACCAAGCTGCGTCGCGAAGAAAGAGCACGCAAGGAAAGGAGATAGACATAGTCTAAAATAGATGAGCGTATAGGCATTTCCCCCGGCGAAGTAATATCTCGCGACAGTTCGCCGGGACCGGGTTGGTGTGTTAGATTGGTTTAGTTAGTCAGAGTCCCACACTTCGGCGCCATTAGGCAATGAGTCGGCATAGAGCTTCCAGAACACACAACACAAAAAAAAAAAAAAACACTCACAAGAGGAGTTATTGAGTTGTTATTTTCAAGTGCGGTTGTATTTTCATGCGAGCTCCGAGTTGTCAACGCATAGAATCCGTAACACACCTGGAAAGCAAAAGGAAAGCGGCTCAGAACAGTGCACTGTTGCGGCGGTACGTACTGCGCATGGTGGCTGATCTCGCCGACACCTCGTCTGGTTGCTGGGGCACGGGCAGTCGTGTTACACGCGGGAGGGGGGGGTGAACCACTGTTCTGGCGCCTTCCACTGTCCATCGCGTTAGTAGGAGAAAAATAAAAACAATTTCACTCATCCTGATTGTTTTCGTTTCGAGCATCTTAACTGAGCAGCTGATCGTGCAGAGTTGCTTCCCCCACGGAGTTGCCAGAAAGCTGCGGAGCGCCGAAGGGCTGCCAGATCGGCCAAACGGTTTGAAGTTGGGCGCCAACTTTTGAATAAGTGCCGTAGATATGGAGGAGGAGGAAAAACGGGCTTTTGGGCGGAGGTTGAGCCTGCAGCGCTCCCCACCGCAGTGGAAGACGCCTAGGGGCGTTTGGCCCCTAGGCCAAGGATCTGGCGCTGAAGGTGGTGAGACTCCAAAAATCTGCACTCTTTAGCTTCAACGCCAATTCTCGGAGAAACGAGAGGGTTTCACAGCAAGACCAGGATACGCAGTGGTCCCTACGATAGAACGGAGCGAAAGCGGAGAGGCCAGCTAGGAACTAGCCCGGCGGACAGAGATAGATCCCCCAAATGAGTGGATAGAAGTCAAGGAAAGGGCGCATGCTCGACAGCCGCGGCAGCGTGATGATGCCATAATAATTGAGCCCAAGGAAAAAATGTCCTACGCCGAAATCCTGAGCCTAGTTACTCGCAGTCAAAGCGATAAATTGAAGAGCGTTGGTGAGAGCGTGCGCAGGGTGAAGTGCACAGCCAAAGGTGCACTTCTGCTAGAGCTCAATGACACCACCTTGGAGAAAACGCAGCGGCTGAGAGACAGCATTACTACGGCCTCACAAGGTAAGGTGGAAGCACGAGCACTTACCCCACAGACAAGGCTGGAAGTAGTGGACCTGGACGAGATGACCACGGTGGAAGACCTGCAACACGCCTTCAAAGAGCAAATCGGCGTCGCTCTCGAGGAGAACGCCATAAAAAGCCTGCGCCCAGCGTACGGCAGTACGCAGCGGGCTATCATTAGCCTTCCGGCAGCAATAACAGCCAAGGTCCTCTCCGTTAGCAAGGTCAGGATCGCCTGGTCGGTTTGCCGAATCCGGGAGCGAAATCTCCCCACCAGGTGTTTTAGGTGTTTGGGGCTGGGACACATCGCAGCGAATTGTGGCAGCGCAGTGGACAAAAGCGGGTGGTGCTTCCGATGTGGAGCCGCGGACCACAAGATACGCGACTGCCTCAATGAAGCCAAGTGCTTCTATTGCGCTACCAAGGGCCAGCCACATAAACACGCAGCAGGCAGCGCCAGGTGCCCAATGGCTCCCACAGCCCAGGAGAAAGCACGAAACAAACGTCGTGCTTAGGTTTTACCAAATAAACCTGAACCATTGCGAGGCAGCCAGCGACCTGCTCACCCATCATCAGCGAGCCATACAGATCCCCAGCAAATGGCTGCTGGGTCCAAAGCTCGTCGGGCAAAGCAGCGCTATGGTCCTGTGGCAGGCCGCCGTTGCGGCCAACATCGTGTGAAGCAAAAAGGCACTTCGTCCGCGCAAAGCTAGCTAGTCTCTGGATCTATAGCTGCAGGCAACCACTACACGGCCAGCGATCAGGAGGCGCTGCTTTTAATAGTTGGCGGAGGAATGGCACGAGCCCCGAACCACGCAGCACAGAGGACGGTATACAACAATGCAGCTCCCTCTGACCCGCACCAACTCTCAGCCATCGTGGAGGCGATGTTTCCAATTAGGATGCATAAACTGCCCCAAAACGACGAAGCGCTTCAGCACCCATACGAGGTGGAACCGGTAACGGCAGACGAGGCTATCACAGCGGCCCGCAGGTTGAAGCCAAATAAGGCCCCAGGTGCCGATGGAATCCCCAGCAGGGCAGTCAAGCTAGCTGTCTCGTATAAGCCGCAAGAGTTAGCGACGGCGTTCACTAAGTGCCTCCAAGAAAGACTGTTTCCTTCTCAATGGAAGACACAGCACCTTGAGTCTTACCAAAACCAGGTAAGCCGCCAGAGGACACCTCCTCATTTCGCCCGATATGTCTGATCGACTCATTGGGGAAGACGATGAAGCAGATAATCTGCACACGGATGGAGAGGGCGGTGGACGAAGCCGGTGGGCTATCTGCCAACCAGTTCGGCTTCCGAAAGGGCAGCTCGATAGTGGATGCCATCGGCAGAGTTGTCCGGATCGCAGCCAAGGCGGTAGAGGGTACGAGATGGAAGGGCGGCAAGAAGCAATACTGCCTAATCGTCGCCCTGGACGTTAAGAACGCCTTTGACTCTGCGAACTGGGACTGCATTGTCAACTCACTGAGACAGATGGGCATCCCTCCATATCTGCAGTCGATTGTAGGCAGTTACTTTGACGGAAGAACGCTGAACTTCGACACGGCGGCTGGCATGCAATCCCACAGTATTTCGGCAGGCGTTCCCCAAGGCTCGGTGCTGGGCCCGCTACTATGGAACATAGCGTACGATGGAGTTATGCGGCTGACCCTATCAACCGGTTATCAGCTCACGTGCTACGCGGACGACGTAGCCCTTTCAGTGGTGGCCAAACACCTGCAAGCGGCAGAAGAAACCTGCAACACGGCAATACAGACTATAGCAGACTGGCTTCTGTCTGTGGGGCTGGAGTTAGCGGCTCAAAAAACGGAGGCAGTGTTGGTCAGCACTCGATCAACGGTGGAGACAGCGCACGTCCGAGTAGGAGATCAGACTATAGCGTCGAAGCGAGCCATCCGCTACCTAGGCGTGATGATCGACACCAGGCTCTGCTTCCGGGAGCACCTGAGTTTCGTACAGGAGAAAGCAGCCAACACAAGTCCAGCCCTGTTTCGCCTGCTACTTAACACCCGTGGACCGAAGCAGGAGAGAAGGCTATTGCTGACCAGCGTAGTTCGTTCAGCCATAACATACGCTGCAGAAGTTTGGGCGGACGCCATCAAAATCGACAGCTACGCGAGGGACGTAAAATCGATACATCGGCTTTGCGCGCTGAGAATATGCTGCGGCTTCCGAACCATATCAGACGACGCCGCGCTGGTCATAGCAGGAGTTCTCCCCATCGATCTCTTAGTCGTCGAGGAGAAGAATGTAGCTCTGGCCATCCGGGCAGGAGCCGAACGGAAGGCGGCGCGAGAGCAGGCAAGAGAGGAGAGCCTCAGAGTGTGGCAAAGCCGCTGGGACAGCTCCGAAAACGGCCTGTGGACCCACCGTCTCATCCCAGATGTGAGAAGCTGGACCAACAGGGGACACGGTGCGGTGAATTTCTACACCACGCAACTCCTCAGCGGACACGGCTGCTTCGGCCAGTATTTATTTAGATTCGGGCACGAAGTCTCGCCACACTGCAGATGGTGCGCCGGCGGCACAGAGGACGCAGAGCACATCATGTTTGTCTGCGGGCGCTTCGACCAGACGAGGAGCGAACTGTGGCAGTCCATTGGCAGGCGGCTGTCACCCAGCAACCTGGTGGAAGCGATGATAGGAGACGAGGCGGTATGGACAGCAGTAACCAATTTTGCTGCCGCCGCATTGAAAGAGCTCCGGAGATGCGAGCGCCTTAGAAGGGAGGCAGTTTAGGAGGAACCACCGTCCCTGCGAAGCATTGCTTCGCGGCCGTCCCGCGGGGACACTGTACTTCCTCTGTCGCCCCACGTATCCTGGCGCAAATAATATCTAGTCTATAATCTAATATATAATAATCATTAAGCTAGTAGTTAATATTCTCTATATGAGTAATTCTTTTTTTTTTTTCTTCTTTTTATTTACAATCTGTCTGTTTAAACAATAAGTAAATTGTATAATTAATATTAAATTAACAGAAATAGCAGTTTTCCAAAGAGCCCTGCTATTATATATAACATCTTTTCAGTTTGTTGGATTTATCTATCGGGGAGATCGAGAATGTGGTATCTTTTCAGTCTTCTTACTGTTAAACTATTGTCTACTAGACTTAAGGCTAAATTATTTTCGTGGTTGTGGAGTCTGTCGATGTATTTCTTACTAGTTTTATTTATTTCTTCTTTTATGGTTGGAATATTAAGATCTTTGTGTAATGGACGATGGACCCACAGGATTGTTCCAGACATCGAGCCATGGATAGGGCGGCGAATCGGAGAGGTGAGTTATCACCTGACCCAATTCCTGACGGGCCACGGAGGCTACAGGAAGTACCTGCACAGGTCAAGACACGATGGCACCCCCGAGTGTCCCGAGTGCCCGCATGAGAGCGAGGATCCGGAGCATGTGATTTACCACTGCACGAGGTACCGCTTAAGAACAGGGTTCGTCCCACCACCAGAGGAGCTGATGGCCTACATGAAGGAGTCCGAGGAGAATTGGAAACGCGTCTGCGACACCCTTATAGGCATCCAGAGCGATCTGAGAAGATGCGAAAGGGAGCGACGCTTGGCGGAGAGTGCCTAAAGTAGGCAACCCATCCCCGCGAAGTAATACTTTGCGGTGATCCCGCGGGGAATGAGGTGCGTAGCTGTGTGTGGTGAGTTTAGCTGGGAAGCCCCGGAGGGGTAGTCCAGTTCGTTGACTGGTACGGGCCAGTCACGTATTTTAAAGATTCTCACCCACCATGGCGTATCCATGGAAAAAAAAAAAAAATACCCGTGTGGTGAGCGGGAAATAGAATAACACCACAGCACGTCATAGCTTGTCGTATGAGGCGACTAAGAAGACACGGGGATGGTATGCTCGGATAGGTGCCTTGTAGTAGGCGGAAAGACCCTGAATTACATTAACTTGGTAATAGACAGGTCGATTCCTCTCCAGAGGACTAAAGCAGCTCGTAACCGCCGGCACATGCCAGGTATCCCCCGGATAGGTCTGCACAGTACCTAGCTAATACGAGAAGGCGACTAAGACGGAGACCAGTAAAGTCTTAGGATCGGAACTGGACCCCCGTTTTCATACCTGACGACCCCTGGGCTGACGGAAGTCAGTATTCTAGCACCTTAGTACGCGGAGTGAAATCCTGCCGAAATGGCTGTTAGGCTAATGCTGCTTCTGCCCCCGTCCCGTGAAAAATTGGCAAATCTCTAAGCACGCTCCTTGTTTCGTCGCCATTAAGTTGGACGTACAGGCTCAGTTGAGTCACTCCTGACTAGCGCGGATCCGGCTCTGAACTCCCGACCCCATAAGGGCGAGAGTCAACCCTCGCATGGCCTCCCTGCTTGCATAGATAACCATGGGATCAAAACGCGACTGTACAACGGACAAGGACAACGGCTTATGAGTTGGGACCCAACAAAATGAGTACAATCACACCAACTATGAAAGAGAAGGTAGACGGCTTTACAAAAAGCAACAAAATGGCAAGGACTCCGACTGGCGAACGGACTGACGCGCCCCCGCCGGCACGCACGGACCCGGTGCAACGCCAGGACTCGGAGAGCAGCACAGCATTGCGCGATCTCGGAAGAGAAATCACGCAGCTTGTGGAGATGCTCGACGATGGGAAGAGGCGCTCGATACACCAGGCTATGCGGGACTCGATCGAGAGCATACGGGTGCTGTATGAGCTGGTAGCCATCCAGCTACATGACGAAGGAGCTAAGGCTGTGATCAGGACTCACACCAGTCCTCTCAGACATCCCCGTTCTTTAGAACGGCTCCGGAGCCAAAGAGGAAGCAGGCTGCAGGTGCGCCAACACCTCGGACGAAGAGAACCAAGGCATCAGTGGAAGCACAGACCACGCCAGGCGTAGCAGTCGGAAACGACGCCCCCATCGAAACGGGGAACGAAGCGCCCGCGGAGATCCCTTTCCAGACCGTGTCCAACCGACGTAGAGAAGACGAGACCGGATGCCATCATCATTTCCACGAAAGGCGAAACCAGCTACGCTGATATACTGCGTAAAGTGAAGACGGAAGAAACCCTTCACGGACTCGGAGACGCGGTCGCCAGGATAAGGAGGACACAAAAAGGAGAGCTTTTGCTGCAGCTCAATAAGTCGGGACAGGAGACTGAGACTTTCAAGAGTCTAGTAGTTGGGACGCTGGGTGAGCAGGCGAAAGTCCGTACCCTGACGCATCGGGTGAGTCTCGAATGCAGGGACCTCGACGAGATCACCACCAGGGAGGATATAGTGGAGGCAATGAGAAGCCAGGTAACCCTCACGGAGTTAACCGCAGAGGACATCCAATTGCGGAAGGCATACGGAGGAACGCAGACGGCCACAATCAGGCTACCAGCGGAGAGCGCTCAGAAGGCGCTTAAGCTGGGAGTGCTGAGGGTAGGCTGGGTTAGATGCAGACTCCGCGAACGGGTCAGCGTCACCAAGTGCTTCCGATGCCTCGAATTCGGGCACATGGCACGGCAGTGCAGGAGCGAGATCGATAGATCAAAGCTGTGCAGGAGATGTGGTAAGGAGGACCACATAGCAAAAGACTGCGACTCGGAGCCACAGTGCATGCTCTGCAAGGGAAAGAGCGCCGATTGGAAGCACGTGGCCGGCAGCGGTAGATGCCCCCTGTTTAGGAGCGCCCTGTCGAAGAGATCAGCATGAGATGCACTCAACTGAATCTCAACCACTGCGAAGCTGCACAGTCTCTCCTAAGACAAGCAGTTAGAGAGCGGAAGACGGACGTCGTTCTTATATGCGAGCCATTCAGGACGATACCGGGAAGCGGCTGGACCAACAGCAGATGCGGGAAGGCAGCCATCTGGTCTGTAAAAACCCCCCCACGGGAAATATGCGCTGTGAACGACGGTTTCGTCAGAGCGAAGTTGAGAGGGGTCACCTTCTACAGCTGCTATGCTCCGCCGAGCTGGGACCTAGCGCGCTTCCAGAGGATGCTATCAGACATAGCAGAAGACTCGCGAGGCAGAGCGCCCCTAGTGATAGCGGGCGACTTTAATGCGTGGTCAGTGGAGTGGGGTAGCAGAGAGACCAACGCCATAGACACGTGTCTGCTGGAGGAGTTTGCGTCCTTGGATGTGGTGCTTGCAAACGACGGAAGGAAGCTAACGTACTTCAAGGCGGGACGCGGGTCTATTATAGATCTGACCTTCATGAGCAGCTCCCTCTGTAGGAGATCTACATGGAGAGTAAGCGAGGAGTTCACGTTTAGCGACCACCAGGCGATCCATTTTGACTGCGGAGAAAGTCGAAGGAGACAGCGTGCGAAGACGACCGGACCCAGATGGAAGGACGACCACTTGGACGTGGAAACGTTCAAGGAGTGTCTCCGCGACGCCAACTGGAGCCCAATGGGGGAAACGGCAGATAGCCTGGCTCTGCAACTTTCAATGCGCCTAGAGGAGGCGTGCGACGCTGCAATGCCGCGAAGGAAGCCGAGCAGACGAGGAGCACCCTGCTACTGGTGGAACGAAGAGATCGGCCAGCTCAGGAAAGCATGCCTACGGGCGAGGAGATGCTACCAGAGAGCGCGGGGTTGCCCAGAGTTCGACACGTTGGGAGACGATCTCCGTGTAGCCAAGCGAGCTCTTAAGCGAGCAATAAAAAGCAGCAAGTCTTGCTTTAAGCAGATATGCGAGGAGGCGGATATAAACCCTCGGGGGACGGCATACAAGGTCGTCACCAAGAAGATCAGAAGCCAGGAAACGCCGGAAGTAACGTGCCCGACGCTACTTCGTAGCATCGTGGAGGCACTTTTCCCACAGCACCCACACCAGGATGGGAGTTCTTCGCGCCAAGACCACGAACTGTGGCAGCCGATTTCCGCAGAGGAGGTGACGACAGCCATCCGGAGAGTCGGAGACAAGAAGGCCCCAGGTCCAGACGGGATACCCAACAAGGCCTTAAAGCTTGGAGCAAACACCAGACCGGAGGTATTCGTTGACACCTACAACAGATGCATAAGGGAAGGAGTTTTTCCCAAGCAGTGGAAGGTGCAGCGCCTAATCCTTTTGCCTAAAGGAAACAAGCCCCCAGAGGAACCGTCAGGATACCGCCCAATATGCCTGCTGGATACCGTCGGTAAAGTCTTGGAGAGGATCGTGTACTCTAGACTACTAGCAGTGATCGAAGAGAAGGAAGCTCTGTCAGAGTCCCAGTATGGATTCCGTAAGGCCAGATCCACGGTCGAAGCCATCAGAGCGGTCACCGACATCGCATCGAGGGCGATCGAGGGAACCCGATGGAGATTTATCACGAAGGAGTATTGCGCGGTTGTGACCCTGGACATCCGTAATGCGTTCAACTCGGCGAACTGGACCCGGATCAAGGAGACCCTTGGAAGAATAGGAATCCCCACCTACCTGCTCAGGATAATAGACAATTATCTGTCGGATAGGGTACTGAGGTACGAAACGGAGGAAGGACCGAAGCTCTACAAGGTGACAGCCGGAGTTCCGCAGGGGTCCGTACTAGGACCTCTTCTGTGGAACATAATATACGACGACGTCCTGAGAATCCAGCTTCCGCAGGGATGCCAGCTGATTGGCTTTGCCGACGACCTAGCACTGGTCGTAGTGGCCAAGAAGCTCCAGGCGATAGAGGCAACGACGAGCGAGGCAGTCCGGATCGTGTCCAGATGGATGGAGAGTGCAGGACTGGACCTGGCCGGCCATAAAACATAGGCCGTTCTCATCACGAGTAGGAAACGAGAAGGAACGTGTGAGTCGCTTCTGGGGACGCGACTCTACTTATACCCGTACTCAGTCAGTTATACATTTTTGAGCTTATGATTTTTTAGAATTTTAGAAAAAAAAAAATTTTACATTTTACATTTTTTTGCTACATCTGTTATGTACATCTACAATGTATATTTTACATCTAACATGTAGATTATAGATGTACCATTCATATTCTACATCTCCTCCGCTAGGGGTTGCTCGAGTTACATGCTACACTCTTCCCGAGATGTCTCCAGCCAATACCTTCTAAGCTAATGTCCAACGAGGACACTATAAGAAGACCCCACTGTAAAGTTGTTGGCTAGAGTTGCCTAAACAATTGACTAGAGTTGCCTAAACAATAGTCATACATAAAGCCAAAACAGAGACACCGATGACATAAGAAGGAATGGAGAAAAGGAGAGAGAGAAGAAGAAAAAGGAAGAAGTCCAGGTGTTCAACTTCTGACATTCATTCGATTGTCGACAGCAGAACGGACCAGAGACTAATAAAAGAGTCTCCACAAAAAAAAAGTCAAAAATTTAAAAATTAAAAAAAGAAAAACCAAGTTACAAATTGTTGCTGTTTCTTTGAAAAAACCACTCAACTACATAACTGGCGCAGCCGAAAAGGCTCGAATCTTGCTCCTAACTCGGTAAAAGTTGCGTAAGTGGAACAAAAACTATATAATTTTATTAGTGGATGTGAAATATACCATAATTTAAACTAAAAACTAAAAAACTAACTAAATTGAGAAGAATGCTTAGAAAATTGTGTGCAAGCTTATATGTGTGAGTATTTCCGTCTCTTTCGGTCTCACACGCTAACCATATTGCTGGTTCGAACAGTGCGGTACGGTCTCGAATTCGGGACTTCGTAGACTGCGTGTCGTCACTATCTGTCTCACTCACACATGCACGCCTTAGATTTGGTACGCCGTGAAATAGGTGACGTCATTTTTTTTGTCTCACTCACAAAGAAGGAAAAATGGTAAAATTAAAGAAGAAAGGAAAAGAGAAAAAGAAGAATTCAAAGAAAAAGTACAATTGATTCGTTCAGTTCAGTGCGAACGGCGTATTAAGTACAAATTTCAACATAAAATTACACAAAATAAAACAATTTATAAAAAACAAAAGATATGGATATAGTACGATGCGTAAAAATATACACAAAAAAAAAAAAAAATATCCTGTGAGTGTAGTCCAATCCAACATGTTCAGGGCGAACATTGGACGACGGCAACACTCTGGCGAGAACAACCAACGGTTCAGACAGACACACTGGACGCGAGTAAACAAGTTTGCTCGAACCGGTCACTGAGGTGTGTCTGTCCAGCCACAATAAAATCGGTTAATAATTAACGTATATTAATATATAACAAAAAAAAAAAAAATAAATAAATAAATAAATAAATAAAAAATAAAAAATTTTTGAATATAATTATTACATGAAATGAGAAACTAATGCTAAATTTATAATATTGTAATATTAGGTAAAACTACTCGAAATCCATTCCGACCAGTAGATGCGGTCAAACCAGGTTGGCTCGAACTGCAAGTTGCGTGTTGAAACTGGGTAGCTATACGGTTCCGACTGTGGCTGGCTCAATTCATTTACATCCGAGGTGGTTCCAGCACAACTAGACTGCAATCCTGATATAACTACAAAGCTCAAATTTCACATCCACAAAAGAAAAGAGAATATCAACACATCACACATACATACATGCATAAGTATCACTTAATAGAATTAATTATATGTAACAATACAAAACACCAATTAAACAACACAAAATGAACATTAACACTAGAAGTAGAACTAAGCTAAATAACAGTTCGCCAACCATAAGGGAACCAAATCAACTAATTGTACGACCACAAGCAAACTATTCCACCATGGATTTCTCAAACTCTGTGCCAAATAATCCAGCAGATGTATGTTCAGCCTTACGTATTCCGGACGCAATTAGATTCCTACCCGAATATGACGGTGACGCCAAAAAACTTAATGAATTTTTGGAAAATGTCGAAGAAATCGTGTCGCTCATCACGGGTACTGAAAATAAGCCGTACGGGAAATTTTTGTTAAGATCAATTAGAAATAAGATAGTGGGAAAAGCTAATGACGCCCTTACGGCATCAGAAGCTGGACTCAATTGGAATGAGATCAAGGAAGCCTTGATCACACACTGCTCTGACAAAAGAGATGAACAAACACTTTTGATTGAACTACACGGACTAGTCCAAAAGCAATTGTCAGTACAAAAACTCTGTTTGGTTACGCAGCCAAATAGTGGCCAAATGCATAGATTATAGCCAGTGGTGCAGCAGTAGAGTAAATCCTTATTATTGTTCGTTGTTTACACTGCCCACTGTACTAAATTGTCATTTACCTACAAACTCATGCACGCATTCATGCTCCCTCACGGCAGCAGCCTATGCAGCCGTTCTCTTTCGCCTCTTCATCCCACACCTTTCTTTCTATCGCCTTTCGCTATCACTCTCTCGATCTGTCGCTCTCTCGCTCGCATTAGGGCACAGGCAATTCGGCCCGCCTGCCCTTTGAATTAGTCTTGATCTTGCAATCACTGCGCATCGTCTTGGAATCGAGCTATTCAATCCGACACCGTCTTGAACCGACCCCCGCGTCTTCAATCTGACCCCGTCTTGAATCCAGCTAACTATCCTTTCGACTCTGTATCGCTTATTTACTTCACCACAATAAACTGTGAATATATATATTGAACAATCATCGCCTTTTTAATAGTATCGCAATACAACGCTACTGAAGAAGCTCAGTAGCTCAACATTTGGTGACCCCAACGTGATATAAACATAAACTCTTTAAATTGTATCACAAAAAACATTTTCGTTGGATAAATTCGCTTTGAACCACGGTGTTTCGGTTCATCGTTTGTGCACAAGCAACAGAAACGGTTCTCGCGTCATCTGCTTTGCGGTCTGCTTGCTTGCTGTTGTTTCGTTTCGGTTTCGTGCTCTCAGTGTGCATGCCTTTGTTGTTGTCGGATGCACAAGTGCAGTGCGTTTCAAACTGTTAGCTCTCGCTGCTGCTCTGTAAAACTGCAAGACTGTGTGTTTTTAAACGCTGCGATCGATTGTACAGTTCGTGTAAAACTGTTCGAGGTTATTCACCGGCTGTTAACCTCTACACTCTCTCAGTGACTCTAAGCCCAGCTTTTCTATTGAACATACACGATGGCTTCTAATAGCACCCCTTCGATCTTGCCCCCTCACCATTGTTCGTTGATTCGGAAGCTGCATTCTACAAGCGCAAGGTGCAATCCATGCTAGGGGCGGCACGGAGAATCGAAACGGCCGTCGGCAAGGAGAGGATTGGCGAGCTCAATGAGGAGGAGCTGAACGTGAGGCTGAAGCTGCTAGCGGATCTTGTAGCTTCATTCAACGAGCACCATAATGCCCTGGAGAAGATTGATCTCGATGAGATCGGTAGTCCCTTGAGGGATGAGTTTGACGAGTGCGTGGTCATGCTGGAGATTCGCATGAAGCGAGAGTTAAACAAGCGGCAGCCCACAATGCTACCATGTTCAACAATGCGGGCGGACCATGTAGGAGAGGCCCCAACTACGGTCGTCGTGCAAAGTCGGCCACGCCTGCCGGAGTTGAAGCTACCTGAGTTCGGTGGGGGCTACGCTCAGTATTCCTCGTTTTGGGGCATGTTCTCCTCCATTATAGATAAGGACCCTGACCTTACGAATGTCGAGAAGCTGCAGCATTTACGATCATGCCTAAAGGGACCAGCGCTGGACACGATCTCGTCGCTGGAATTTAGCCACGCCAGCTATCCTATTGCTCTAGATTTACTCAGCAAACGATTTAATAACAAGCGTCTCATCTTTCAGGCACATGTCACAGACATTCTGAGCTTGCAGCGTGTCGAGGCCTCATCTGTTTCCCAACTACGGTCCCTTTCGGATACAGTTAATGCCAATCTGCGAGCGTTACAAAGTATGGGGACAAAGGAGCAGATTGCTGACTGCATCCTAATACACAGCCTACTACAGAAGGTGGACAGCGCCACACAAACCAAGTGGGAGGAATGCTCGTCGTTGGATAGCATACCCTCCAGCCAGCAATTCGCCACGTTTCTGGAGCAGAGATGCCAGAGGTTGGAAACCCAAGAGCACGCAAATGATATGTACACCCAGAGCAGTCGGAAACACTGTCTAATCGCAACCAGCTCCAAGGTCTGTACATTCTGCGGTGATCCAGGACACTCCATTTATGCGTGTTCACAATTTGGGAATCTTTCCGCTCAACTTCGGCTTCAGGAAACTAAGAAGCTGTCACTGTGCACCAACTGTCTCCGAGCAGGCCACACGCAGGGTGCATGTCATTCTCGATCCTGCCGAATATGTGGTGCCAGACATCACACTCTACTTCACTTCGAGTCCCCGTCTTTCGGTTCTCAATCCATTCTGCCATCACTGTCACATTCTACATCAGCTCCGCAATTGCCCGCGGGACCCTCTGGCGTTGTACATACTGCAACAGCGTCAGCCACATCGCTTTTGGCCCAGAGTCACAGGCAGGACATCGTTCTTCTTGCCACTGCCATAATCAGCGTAAGGAATCGCTCTGGTACACTCATTCCATGCCGTGCCTTGCTTGATTCTGGATCGCAGGTGCATCTCATTACTTCTCGCCTGGCTCAGCAGTTGCAGCTTCAAAGGAAAGTGTCGGATGTTTTGGTGTCTGGTCTCGGCGAGTCGCGTGCCACATCGGAAGGATGCTGCGTAGATATCAACCTGGAATCACGCACATCAAGTTATGCCACGACCATTTCGGCAGTAGTTGCTCCCACCATTACGTCCAGTCAACCTAACTGCAATATCGACCTAAACAGCTGGAACATTCCCTGCAACACACAGTTAGCGGATCCCAAGTTCTACAAGTGTCAACCTGTGGACATTCTTATTGGAGCGGGACTGTTCTTTGAGCTTCTCTGCATTGGCCAAATCCAATTGGGAGCTGGTCTGCCACGTCTTCAGGAAACCAGGCTAGGATGGATAATTGCAGGAGAGGTGTCTCAGTCTCGCGCATCAGATCCACGTTCTCCTGTGTTATTTTCAGTTAACCAGTCTAAAGTGCCCCCTCGCACGAGTATTGGACCTCTTCGTCGAGTCAGGCATGGTTTCCGGAGTGGCTATACTAAAGACGTCACCTGGATCAACAAAGGAAATGTGGCTGCCAAAGAAGGATGTTAAAGACCCGTGATCTTCAACGGGGGGAGTATGTTTGGTTACGCAGCCAAATAGTGGCCAAATGCATAGATTATAGCCAGTGGTGCAGCAGTAGAGTAAATCCTTATTATTGTTCGTTGTTTACACTGCCCACTGTACTAAATTGTCATTTACCTACAAACTCATGCACGCATTCATGCTCCCTCACGGCAGCAGCCTATGCAGCCGTTCTCTTTCGCCTCTTCATCCCACACCTTTCTTTCTATCGCCTTTCGCTATCACTCTCTCGATCTGTCGCTCTCTCGCTCGCATTAGGGCACAGGCAATTCGGCCCGCCTGCCCTTTGAATTAGTCTTGATCTTGCAATCACTGCGCATCGTCTTGGAATCGAGCTATTCAATCCGACACCGTCTTGAACCGACCCCCGCGTCTTCAATCTGACCCCGTCTTGAATCCAGCTAACTATCCTTTCGACTCTGTATCGCTTATTTACTTCACCACAATAAACTGTGAATATATATATTGAACAATCATCGCCTTTTTAATAGTATCGCAATACAACGCTACTGAAGAAGCTCAGTAGCTCAACAAACTCTTCGACCAAATTACAGAAATTAAGTCAACCTTATTTAAATACACGGACGCTAAAGAGACTGACCCTGACATTATTAAGACAAAGAAATCCATATTCGCAGGAAGCTGCTTAAAGACTTTTTTATCAGGCATGAGGGGACAGCTGGGTGGAACAATTCGAGCTATGAAGCCTATGAATGGGCTATTCAAGAAAGAAATATATTTCTGCAGGGCAATAACATTAGACAGGAGAATAACATGACGCGACGCGTAAACAATTTTCGTCCAAACGAAAGATATTCAAGATATTCCAATGGAGAATACGAACAGGATAGATATTATCGAGGAAATTCGCAAAGAAAATATGTAGACTACAACCACAAGAACTACGACAACCGTTACTCACCTCACAACTACAATAGATATAGTACAAACGTACAAGAAAATAGAAATAGACCAACAATTATGCCCAATAAAGGAGTTGCACCACAGGGAAGTAACCCTAACAATAGATTTAGGTATAATATAAATAATATTCAAACTTTAGGAAAGGCACAGCAAGCAACTGAACACCTTCACAATATAGATGATGGCGCAAATTTTCGCGAAAAAGCCTCACATCCCAGACAGGATACATAAACAAAAATGATCATGGCCCTAATCTACCATATATTTTAATAAAACTTTGCCAATCCAAAGAACCACTTCGATTTTTAATAGATACTGGCGCATCTATTTCATTTATTGACCCATCATTAATACCGAACCATGATCATATAGAACTCAATATTCCGGTAACCATAAAAACAATTCTCAACACACATTATATACGTAAGAAAACTTACATTCCACTTTTTAACGAATTTAATGACAGACAACAATTCCAATTAATGCTATTCCACTTTCATGAATATTTTCATGGATTAATCGGAATGGATATTTTAAAACAAGTGGGAGCCATCGTTAACATTCCAAAACAAACTTTACGAACAAAAAATTTCGAAATCACTTTACATCAACAATTTAATTCAGCTACTGAACTACATATAATCGATGAAGAATCAAAGGCTCTTGTTCGATTGTCAGTTAGTATTCCTAATGGTGTGTTTATCTGCGACAGCATAAAAATTAGCGAAAATTTAATCATCAACGGAGGGTTATATAGAGCAGAGAATGGACATAGTCTAATGGAAGTAGTGAACTATTCAGAAGCAAAAATTATTTCTAGATTCACAATTAAAAGTAGACGAATTCCTTGAATCTGATTACTTGGAATCAAATCCCCTACCAAATATAATAGCACCAAACAATGGTGACAAAAATGATAACTTTAAACTGTTAAGGACAGAACACCTTAATGACGAAGAAAGATCAACCTTAAAAAATCTTTGCAAACAATTCCCAAATTTGTTTTATGAAGAAAACGATCATCTCTCATTCACAAATCTAGTCAAACATAAGATTAAAACCACAGACGAAATTCCAATATATACAAAACCTTTTAGATATAGTCGAATTGAATCCCAAGAAATAAAAAATCATATACATAAATAAACTGTTAGACCAAAATATTATCAAACATAGTCACAGTCCCTGGAGCGCTCCCGTGTTTCTAGTATCAAAAAAGATGGATGCATCAAACAAAAAGAAGTGGAGATTAGTGGTAGATTACAGAAAATTAAACGAAAAAACTGTTAAAGACAAATACCCAATGCCTAACATTAATGAAGTTTTAGATAAGATCGGTAGAGCAAAATATTTTACGGCATTAGATCTAGCTAGCGGGTACCATCAAGTGGAAATGGAACCTACAGATACGATAAAAACCGCTTTCTCAGCAGAAGGCGGACATTTCGAATTCATTCGTATGCCATTCGGCTTGACTAACCACTAACCCAGCCACGTTCCAAAGAGTAATGGATAATGTCCTAGCAGATCTAAATGGAAAATGCTGTCTGGTTTATCTAGACGATATAATAGTTTTTTCACCTTCGTTACAGGAACATAATACACACTTAGGGCAGATATTCGAAAAATTATCCAAAGCCGGGTTTAAACTCCAACCAAATAAGTCCGAGTTCTTTAAAAAAGATATAGAATATCTGGGACACATTGTTTCGAATGAAGGTGTTAAACCCAACCCAAAAAAAATCGAAACCATAAAAGCATTTCCAATGCCAAAAACAAGAAAGGAAATAAAGTCATTTCTTGGCCTACTGGGTTATTACAGAAAATTTATTCAGGACTTTGCGAAGATAACAAAACCACTGACCCAAAAATTAAAAGGAAAAGCAGCAGTAAAAATCGATGAGGAATATGAAAGAGCTTTCAAAAAATGTAAGACCTTGCTATGCAATGACCCAATCTGCGTTACCCAGATTTCAATAAACCATTTATATTGACTACGGATGCTAGTAACGTAGCCATTGGTGCCGTATTGTCACAGGGTGGCATAGGATCAGATAGACCGGTGTCTTTTGCTAGCAGGACCTTGTCAGATACTGATTTAAATTATTCCACGGTAGAAAAGGAAATGCTAGCTATAATATGGGCTACTAAATACTTCAGACCATATCTTTTCGGGCAAAAGTTTACTATAAGGACGGATCATAGACCATTAACATGGTTAATGAATTTTAAAGAACCAAACTCGAAATTAGTTCGTTGGAAACTAAAACTTCTAGAATACGATTATGAAATAGAATATACGAAAGGGTCACAAAACACAGTCGCCGACGCATTAAGTCGTGTATCAATAGACATTAATATGCATAGATCAGATACAGCAAAAAAATTAAACGAAATAAAAGTATCTGATAGCCCATTGAACGAGTTTAACATCCAAATCATTTTTAAGACTGATCAAAATTCAAAAGTAGAATTGGTGACACCTTTTAAAAACAAAATACGAAGAATATTTACAGAACAAAATTATACCATAGAAAAATTTGTAAAGATATTAAAAGACATTTTAAAAGCTAACAGAATTTACGCAATATTAGTTTCTGATATGGAATTTGAGTTAATTAAAGAAGCATATACAAAATATTTCGCAAGTACAGATTTGTATAAATTTGTTCGATGTAAATATATGCTGAAAGATATAAGTTCAACTGAGGAACAAGAATTAGAAATAAATAAATATCACACAAATTCTAATCACAGAGGCATTGAAGAAACATATAATCATATTAAAAGAACAATTTATTTCCCCCAAATGAAACAAAAAATCTCACAAATAATTAATAATTGTGAGATTTGTCAAACACTCAAATACGACAGAAGACCTCAAAAAATCAAATATCAGGAAACTGAATCGCCTCCATACCCGTTAGCAATAGTTCACATTGACCTTTATTTTATTAACGGAAAAATTATGTTAACAGTAATAGATAAATTTTCAAAGTTTGCTACTGGATACACTATACCTGCCAGGGACTGTCCAAATGTAACAAGAGCACTTAGGAATTTTCTTACTACACACGGAATTCCAGAAAAACTTGTCTGTGACCAAGGTGCAGAATTTTCTGGAAAAATCTTTAGGGATTTCTGTGACCAATATAATATACAGCTTCATGTTACTTCATTTCAACAATCATCGAGTAATTCTCCAGTAGAGAGACTACATTCCTCATTAACAGAAATTTATAGGATTATTTTAGCCAACAAGAAAAACAAGAAGCTAACTATAGATCATGAAGATATACTTAATGAAACGTTTATTACCTATAATAATGCGATTCACTCAGCAACAAAAATGACACCATACGAATTATTTACCGGACGGACACATACATTCAACAGGGAAGTTAAATTCAATAACGAACACGAATTCCTTAGCGAACTAAATGAATTTAGGGAAAAACTTTACAATAAGGTCCAGCAGGATAATCAGACAAAAAAAAAATAATAGAACACAGAAACTAAATAATGAAAGGAATGAACCGATACCGACACAAGAAAATGACATAATTTTCAGGAAAGAAAACCGAAGAAACAAATTGACTCCCAGGTTTACCAAACACTTAGTATTAGAAGACAAAGGACCGACATTAATAACGAATAAAAAACAAAAATTACACAAATCAAAAGTTAAACGATTGAACAAAAAAAAAAATAATACATAATCATATAAACATACAATACATATACAAAATTATTACACAGAAGATCGATGTAAACATACACTTACTAACCCATATCATATTAGGTTCCCTGAACATTAATGAATTGTTACATTTAAACATTAAACTAACCAAATAAATATTATTAATTAAAAATATATATTTATCTATTTATATATTCATATTGGTCTCGACACTATCACATTGGGAGAATCGCTAATCATAATCTTCAAAAGAAACAACATCGTATTGAAACTAGAGGAAAGTTCAAGTTTTCGTTCCGACCATTCGTTCCCTCTGGCCGTCTCTTCAATCCAGGGGGAGGAGTTACATGCTACACTCTTCCCGAGATGTCTCCAGCCAATACCTTCTAAGCTAATGTCCAACGAGGACACTATAAGAAGACCCCACTGTAAAGTTGTTGGTTAGAGTTGCCTAAACAATTGACTAGAGTTGCCTAAACAATAGACATACATAAAGCCAAAACGGAGACACCGATGACATAAGAAGGAATGGAGAAAAGGAGAGAGAGAAGAAGAGAAAGGAAGAAGTCCAGGTGTTCAACTTCTGACATTCATTCGATTGTCGACAGCAGAACGGACCAGAGACTAACAAAAGAGTCTCCACAAAAAAAAAGTCAAAAATTTAAAAATTAAAAAAAGAAAAACCAAGTTACAAATTGTTGCTGTTTCTTTGAAAAAACCACTCAACTACATAACTCTCGCGCACTGAACGCGGCAGAGTGTGCGAGCGAGAAGGAGAATGAGTTGTATTGTCGTTTGCCGGAGGGGGAAGGGGAAGCAACTGAAAATGAATTTCTTCATTCTGGCTACAATTATGATCCGGTCTGATTCAGATTCGGCAATCTGGTAGATAGGTCATTCTCTACGATACTGCGTTTTTAGTTTTATCGTATCTTTAAAATTGTGGCTGCCACAGATTTTCGTTTTTTATGGGTGCGGAAGGGGGCGGGGCGAAATTTTGAAATACACTTGTAGCAGTGGGATATCACATAAGTCTGGAAACCAAATTTGGTTGCCCTAGCTCTTATAGTCTCTGAGATCTAGGCGCTCAACAAGACGGACAGACGGTCAGACGGACAGACGGACAGACAGACATGGCTCTATCGACTCGGCTATTGATGCTGATCAAGAATATATATACTTTATGGGGTCGGAAAATTTTCCTTCTCTGCGTTACACACATCCACTTTTACCACAAATCTAATATACCCCTTAACTCTTTTTTGAGTGCGGGTATAAAAGGTGGAGTATGCGTCTTTCCAGGTGGAAAGTGCGACTATTAAGTCGCAGGACTCAATAAGGTATCTTGGCGTGATGCTGGACAACCGATTGAGCTACCGTGCCCACCTCGAGTACGTCAGCCAGAAAGCCTCCAGGATGCAGGCAGCCCTGTCGAGGATTCTCCCCAACATTGGGGGTCCAAAGGCAGGCCGGCGGCTACTCCTGTCAACAGTAGTGGCCTCGATCCAGTTGTATGCTGCGCCGGTGTGGTCGTCAGTCCTAATCGGCAACAAGAGCCTCCAAAAGAAGCTGTCAGTGCCCTACAGGCTCTGCGCTCTTCGAGTGGTGTCCGGATATAGGACGGTGCCGGATGATGCTGCCCTGGTCATCGCGGGTATGATACCGGTGGACATCCTAGCGACGGAGATGACGCAGCTATACGCAGAGCGTCCGGAGTCAGGAAGAACGGCAGAGACCATCCGAGCATCGGCAAGACTGGCGTCGATAGCAACATGGCAGGCAAGGTGGAACACAGCCACTAATGGACGATGGACCCACAGGATTGTTCCAGACATCGAGCCATGGATAGGGCGGCGAATCGGAGAGGTGAGTTATCACCTGACCCAATTATCAAGTTGCAGGCAGAAGAGAGCTCGGGAAATTCGATTTGGAATTGTATTTGGCTGTGGCTTTGGCTTTAGCCTTTGGCTGTGATTGTGGACAGCAATTACAATTAAAGCCAGGATTGCCACTGCTTTTTTTCTGCTGCTGCTGCTGCTGCTGGTCGTTGCCACTGGCCGTGGCAATTAATAAAGATTTTCTATAATGCCAGAGAGCCATAAGTCAGCTGGCATTCATTCCAAGCAGCATCATCGTATCCATTAAAATAGCTTCCAACTAAATTGAAAATGGCTTAATAGATAATATCACTCAAAATGAATGTGTCGCTTGGAAAGCGAAACAAATCGCTATGCAATCGATGCACCATAACCCTTGAAGCAACAGGTGAAGTTTGGTCAATGGATTTAGCCCTAGGACGGGCTAGAATATATATTATTATAATGTTGGGACAGGGGTAGAAGGTTCCTACATCCATTGTAGCCTGCTTAAAGCTGCGCACTTTTTGATCACCCATTCCACAATCCTTTCACTCACTTCGTTATTGTATTCCTTTCCTTCGGCAGGTATTATCTATTTGCGATCTCATCTGAACAAGTACCTATCAGTCGATCAGTTTGGCAACGTGCTGTGCGAGAGGGAGGAGCGGGACGCGGGCAGCCGCTTTCAGATCAGCATCTGCGAGTTTGGCAGCGGCTGTTGGGCACGCCCGACAAACTCGTCTGCACGGCCAAGACGCCCGGTGGCAGTGACTTTGGACGGTGCATTTGGCTGCACGGCCGCAGGTCAACTTGCGGTCCATCGGACGCAAGTGGTTCGCGCATCTGTCCGAGTCGCAGGACTAGATCCATGTGGATGCCAATATACCCTGGGGCGAGGATACGCTCTTTACTCTGGAGTTCCGGGCCGATGAGGGCGGGCGCTATGCCCTGCACACGTGCAACAATAAGTGAGTAGAATATAAAGCACCCATCCTGCTGATCCTCCTTGATATTCAATGCTCAATACTCATATTCAATCGCGCAGATACCTGAATGCCAATGGCAAGCTGCAGGTTGCGTGCAACGATGACTGCCTGTTCAGTGCCGAATATCATGGCGGACATTGGAGCCGCGCGACCGCCAGGGCCAGTACTTGTCGCCCATCGGCTCCAAGGCTGTGCTGAAGTCTCGCTCCTCGACGGTGACGCGCGACGAGCTCTTCTCGCTATAGGACTCGCTGCCCCAGGCCTCGTTCATTGCGGGCCTCAATTTGCGCTATGTGAGCGTCAAGCAATGCGTCGATGTGACGGCCAACCAGGATGAGGTCGGCGAGAACGAGACATTGCAGCTGGAGTACGATTGGTCAGCGCATCGCTGGGGACTACGCACCATACAGGATCGGTACTGGTGCCTCTCCGCCGGCGGCGGCATCCAGGCCACCAGCAATCGACGCTGCGCCGACGCATTGTTCGAGCTGATTTGGCATGACGACGGTTCGCTCTCGTTCGGGCCATCTGTTCGCCACCTCCGAGTCCATTGAGGAGATAGCCAAGTTCTACTTTTATTTGAGCAATCGGTAAGCATTTGCCATTTGGATCCCAACCCACCATACCACACAGACTGATGATTGATATCCATGATCTATGCGTGTTTTGCAGGCCCATTCTGGTGCTGAAGTGCGAGCAGGGATTCGTCGGCTATCGCACGCCCGGCAACCTCAAGCTCGAGTGGAAATGACAGCAACAAAACAATGTGGCAAATGTGGCAATGATGTTGTTGGTGGCGATGGCGATGCTACCTGGCAGTGGCAGTGGCCGTGTGGTCTCGTCAGGCAATGTGGCAGGGCAGTGTGACGCGGCTCTCGCTTCAGGTCCCCAGGTCGTGTACCGAGTCCGTGCGGCCATTGCAGTTATGTCACATGGCTGACTTAATTCATTCATTTAGACGACGCTGACAATTGTCCACGCCCTTTGTCATTTTGTTTTTGTCAACGATGATGATACGATGCGACGACGTCGCAGTGCATCAATGGCAGAGCCAGTTGAGGGCCAATTGGAGAATTATTATTGCCTGACATGTGGCAGTTGGACGCCAACGAAGGACTCGAATTGCCTCACATCACATCACATCCCATGCCACGTCAATCTATCCGCCACATCACTGGGGATCATACCGCGTGTGACCGTGTGTGGCTGGCTAGCTGGGCATGTGAGCTCCATCTTGTTGTGACAGTTGGCACCGTTTCTGTGTAACGTGGAAGCTACAGTCTCAGTCGCATGAGAAGGAGGTGGCACGGTGGCATGAGGGAATCATTTTCCCAGCCAGTCAATCGGTCGCTTGCAGCTTCTGGGCTTATTGCATTATTCTGCATCATAATGCTATTTGAGTCACTGAGTGAATTGGAATTCTGATTGGAACTTTGTAAGCAGCTTCAATAAATTTCGATCTGGGGAAAAAAACATCCCATAAGAGTGCAATAAAATCAATATTCGGTTTATTTAATCTTACCTTTCAAAAATAATGAGAATAATAAAGAAACGTTGACTATAATTTGAATCGTTATTCAAACCAGAGACGCTTGCGATATTGATGGAGCCTATCGATTCCAGGGCTGCATTTTCAGCAGTAATTAATTGAAATTTGCATAGGCGCCAAACCAAATTCAGCAATAAAATTTTCGATTAAATAACTTGGTTTGACTTGATTCCGTTTCTTTGACGCTAATTTATCTAAATTGTCGACGCTTTCGCGTTCATCGTCTTCCGCCAGCGCTACAATAGGTGCTTTCTTTCATAAAAAAATTTAAATAATTAACAGACTTTATTAGCATCCGAAACACAGCTGACTGTGAAGGGGCCTTGTAGTGCATGTACACCTGATCAAACGGCGCAGCCAGCGATACTCGATATATATGTGAGCTGTTAAGCCGAGCGGGAAAATTAAAAACTAAATTCAAAAAACAAAAACCTTTTTAATAAATAAAGGAAACAAATATAAACCAGTTATTTTAAGATGGTTAACAGAGACAGAGAACTATTTGAAGAATTTCAAGACATCTATTCAGAAGCTATCATAATTAGTATGGATATCCTGCTGGGAGACCGTCCAACGACCACACACACCCTTTCATTTATATTTTGTCTTCCATACAGACAGCCAAGTAAAAGTCAAACTATAGAGAGTGGAACTTGCAAAGCATCTAATGGAAGTGAAGCAGCATCTGAATTTCATAATCTGTTGATAATCCCAAGGCTTTTCCCCTCAGAACTGACCCAGCAAAATTTCTGTTGGATCCTGTATATATGCATGTATATGGTATGTATATATTTCATATGTATCATACATCATTTCCATTTTAAGATTTAGCAACTAAATTGGGATTAGTTTTCCATTTTAGATACGTTTAAAGTGTGCAAATAAAAGAAATGAAATTAAAAACAAAAATACCAAATTATTGGCGCAAATTATTGGCGCAAATAAATAACAAAAGACTAATACAATACATCAGAGTGTACTATATAGTATAGATATATATATGTATTTATGTATGTAGATATATGTATGTATGTATGAAGGATATGATTGATGCCTTTGCCAGAGTAATTGGAGATGTAATTATGCCCGTACTCAAAAAAGAGTTAAGGGGTATATTAGATTTGTGGTAAAAGTGGATGTGTGCAACGCAGAGAAGGAAACGTTTCCGACCCCATAAAGTATATATATTCTTGATCAGCATCAATAGCCGAGTCGATAGAGCCATGTCTGTCTGTCCGTCTGTCCGTCTGACCGTCTGTCCGTCTGTCCGTCTCGATGAGCGCCTGGATCTCAGAGACTATAAGAGCTAGAGAAACCAAATTTGGTTTCCAGGCTCATGTGATATCACACTGCTACAAGTGTATTTCAAAATTTCGCCCCGCCCCCTTCCGCCCACACTAAGGACGAAAATCTGTGGCAGGCACAAATTGCCCCAATTGCCCTAGCTCTTATAGTCTCTGAGATCTAGGCGTTATACGAAACGAAATTCCGACCATCGGCAGTTTATCGCTCAAAACGAAACACCTTCGAGACTGATTTTATTTTTTTAGAGATTATTTACCCAACGGCATTCCCAATTTTTCTATTTTTTTATAGCTTATTCATTTACTCCGTGGAATTCCCCGTTTTAATTTATTATGAAGTTAGAAAAAATGTAGCAGGTTCCAGGTTTCTTGAATAATGACGATCTGGCAGCACTGATCCAATGCTGACGCCAGTTCTCGCCACGTGGAAGTTGTCGCAAATTGTAAATACACAAGCAGACACATACAGACATGCATATAAAAACATATGCATGTAAATATGTATGTGGCTTATTCGTGTATATAATTGTCCTGGAACATCCATACCCACGTAAACAACAATCGATGCCTTGTAAATAAAAGACTCGGTTCAATGCCCTTTTAGCCCACTGTGCGTGTATTTCAAAATTTCGCTCCGCCCCCTTCCACCACCACAAAGGACGAAAAACGCAGTATCATAGAAAATGACCATATCTACCAGACTGCCGAATCTGAATCAGATCGGATCATATATATTATATATATATATTATATATATTATATATATATTATAGCCAGAATGAAGAAATTCATTTTCATTTGCTTCCCCGTCTCCCCTTCAAGAAACACGATACTGATTCTCTTTCGCGCTCGCACACTCTGCGGCGTTCAGTGCAGCAACCCCTAGCGGAGGAGTTGCATAATCTAAATGGAACATGTACAATCTACATGTTAGATGTAGAATATATGTACATTGTAGATGTAGATAACAGATGTAGCAAAGAAATGTAAAATGTAACATTTTTTTTTTCTAAAATAATAATTTTTAATAATTTCTATTCTTAATAATAATTTTTTAAATAATTTCTTCTTTTATTACAGATTAATTTTAGTTAAGCTTAGTGTCTAAAAATTTTGTTTTTGCATAATAAAATTGCTTGCTTGAGACTGTGTTTGCGCTTGTGTGTGTATGTGTATGTGTGTGTGTGGTTTGTTTGTGTATTTAGGGCATAGGTGTATGGGGTTGTAGGGTGTAGGGTGATGGTATAGGTGTAGGGGGGGTAGGGGTGCTATTGCTCATATCAATATGTATATATAAATAAATTTATAGGAATATGTGTTGTAATGTCCTATTTCAGGCTGAGGTATGCATCAGCCTGTCCAGGGTCCTGAATTACAAGATATTTCTAATTCACGAGGACTTTATCGGGAAACCAGGAACTTTGCCAGAAACTGAAATAGAAATCACAACACTTTTTGGTTCTTTTAATTTTTAATGGTTTTCTTTATTCTTCCGTATTCTTCCGTATGATTATTCTACCCGGTTATGTTATGTTTACTTGTACTACGACGCGGATGGTGATTTTTGACTGACGCCCGCGATGGCTGATTGACTGCCTCCCCCGATGGCTGGTGGACTGCCTTTTTATAGATCGGCCGGCCTTCCATGAATGTCTTATAGATATCTTATTTCTACTCCAGACCGTAAGAAGGGTTCTTACATAAATATCTATGGTCGAGGTATAGTCTGCGCGTGTAGACGGGCTGATCGGTAACAGAAGGTTACCTAATCATTTGCCCTGCAGTCAATGTCCGAGTTGGAGACTGCTGACTGGCTTGCGCATGTGGGGGGGTTTTGCTTGGTAGTCGAGAGTTACCTAAGCAATCGCCTCCCAATAGGTGTCCAATGTCCCCGGTAAGGTGATCGATATGCACCGGTACCGTGGGAAAGGAATTTAACTTTAGGGAAATTTGAGATTCTTACTTGGCTTTTTATTTATATGGTTATACATTTAAAGATATTTAAAGAGGTTTTACTTAGTGTTCAGTTATGCGATTATACTTGTAGAGATATTTAAAGAGGTTTTACTTAGTTGTGACGAACCATGGGGAACCATGGCGACAAGTACTGGCCCTGGCGATCGCGCGGCTCCAATGTCCGCCATGATATTCGGCACTGAACAGGCAGTCATCGTTGCACACAACCTGCAGCTTGCCATTGGCATTCAGGTATCTGCGCGATTGAGTATGAGTATTGAGCATTGAATATCAAGGAGGATCAGCAGGATGGGTGCTTTATATTCTACTCACTTATTGTTGCACGTGTGCAGGGCATAGCGCCCGCCCTCATCGGCCCGGAACTCCAGAGTAAAGAGCGTATCCTCGCCCCAGGGTATATTGGCATCCACATGGATCTCGTCCTGCGACTCGGACAGATGCGCGAACCACTTGCGTCCGATGGACCGCAAGTTGACCTGCGGCCGTGCAGCCAAATGCACCGTCCAAAGTCACTGCCACCGGGCGTCTTGGCCGTGCAGACGAGTTTGTCGGGCGTGCCGCCCAGAAAGTAGCCGCGCGACTCGTTCTTCAGCGCCCAACGGCCGCTGCCATCCTCGCAGATGCTGATCTGAAAGCGGCTGCCCGCGTCCCGCTCCTCGCTCTCGCAAAGCACGTTGCCAAACTGATAGCTGATAGGTACTTGTTCAGATGAGATCGCAAATAGATAATACCTGCCGAAGGAAAGGAATACAATAACGAAGTGAGTGAAAGGATTGTGGAATGGGTGATCAAAAAGTGCGCAGCTTTAAGCAGGCTACAACGGATGTAGGAACCTTCTACCCCTGTCCCAACATTATAATAATATATATTCTAACCAGTCCTAGGGCTAAATCCATTGACCAAACTTCACCTGTTGCTTCCAGGGTTATGGTGCATCGATTGCATAGCGATTTGTTTCGCTTTTCAAGCGACACATTCATTTTGAGTGATATTATCTATTAAGCCATTTTCAATTTAGTTGGAAGCTATTTTAATGGATACGATGATGCTGCTCGGAATGAATGCCAGCTGATATATGGCTCTCTGGCATTATAAAAAATCTTTATTAATTGCCACGACTAGTGGCAACGACCAGCAGCAGTTGCAATCCTGCCTTTAATTGTAATTTCTCTCCACAATCACAGCCAAAGGCTAAAGCCAAATCCACAGCCAATTGCAATTCCAAATCGAATTTCCCGAGCTCTCTTCTGCCAGCAACTTGATAAATGATGCCAAATTCGTTAGGCGCTTTGGTTTCTTCTGCAGCACGTCAAACTGGAATGTTTTCTCCATGTCCAATGTCCAACGTGCATGTGTGTGTGTGTGTCTGTGTGTGTTCGTGTGTGTGTGTGTGTGTGTGTGTGTGTGTTTTTTTGTATTCATATATTTTAACTTTAACTTAGTAACAGTAACAATAACAGTAAGGGGTGACGGACAGGGGGGTGATGGTGGGTAGGGTTAGGGGTCGTGCTTCGATCGGTACTGCCGCAAGGAATTTCTTCGCCGCCGCGAGGACACCTACTCCGTCCGTTCCTTCCGCCTTCTCTCCAGGGACCTAAACGTTCTCATCACGCTACAGGCGAACACCGCGGCCGCTTCCCAAACTCTTGGCTCAGCCAGCATCAGCGGCACCAGAGTTTCCGCTCTTATTCTTTTCCCTGCAGCGGCTTCCAACACCTGCCGCTCGTAGCCGAACCTATGGCACTCAAAAAGAACGTGCTGAGCGTCTTCCACTATACCCGTGCCACACTCTGGACACCAATCCTCCGTCTCGCGGCCGAAGCGCTTGAGGTAGCTGCGGAAGCAGCCGTGCCCGCTCAGAGCCTGGGTGAGGTAGAAGTCTACCTGTCCGTGCTTCCGCTCCACCCAGCACGCTATGCGCGGGATGAGGGTGTGCGTCCAGCGCCCTTTTTGTGCTCCTCCTGGCGGCAGCCTTCAGCTCGGCCACGGAGTGGGCCGCTGCTCCGTCGTGAATGGCGTCGTGAATGTCCTTCCTCTCACGTATCAGCTCACCGAGAGGGATTTGCCCGGCGATAACCAGCGCTGCTTCGTCCGAGATGGTTCGGAACGAGCACGTTATTCTAATGGCGCATATCCTATACGTGGCCTCCAGCCCTCGCATGTAACTTTTTACCTTCGCTGCCTCCGCCCACACTGGCGCGGCGTAGAGCATTTGCGACGTCACGACGCTCGTCAGTAGCTTCCGCGTTGCCTGCTTTGGGCCTCTGGTGTTTAGCAGCATTCGAGAGAACGATCCTGCGGTCCCGCTGGCCTTCCGGTGGGCGTATTCCAGGTGCTCCTTGAAGGACAGTCTCGTGTCGATGTGGACACCCAGGTACTTAATCGACCTCTGCGATTGGATCGTGGTCCCTCCGACCTGCACTCTGGCTGTCTCGACCGCTTTTCGGCTCGATATAAGCACCGCCTCGGTCTTTTGAGCCGCCAGCTCTAGTCCTGCGACCTCTAGCCACGACTCAACGGAGTGGATAGCCTCGTTGGCGAGGTTCTCCACCGCGGCGAGTTCCTTTGCGACCGCCACTATCGCAACGTCGTCCGCGAAGCCTACCATGCTTGTACCGGCTGGCATCGGAAGCCTCAACACTCCATCGTACATGGCGTTGCAGAGCAGGGGTCCCAAGACGGAGCCCTGCGGGACTCCGGCTGAGACTTCGTATGCCCTGGAACCCAGACTCGTGTCCATCGTAAGCACCCTGGCGCTAAAATAGCTGTAAGCTATGTTCAGCAGGTAACCCGGGATGTTGAAGCCTCTCAGGGCCTCCAGCGTTCGGCTCCAGTCGGCCGAGTTGAAGGCGTTCCTGATATCTAGTGTCACCACTAGACAGTAGGACTTGGTCCCGCCTTTCCACCTGGTTCCTGCGACAGCCTCCTTTGCCCTTCCGACGACCTTCGAGATGGCGTCCAGCGTTGACCTTCCCTTCCTGAAGCCGTATTGGTCCGGGGAGAGACCGCTTCGATAGCTGCACTCATCCTCGTTGCGATCACCCTCTCAAAGACCTTCCCAATTGTGTCCAGGCAGATGGGCCTGTACGAGGAGGCCTCTCCTGGCGGCTTGGCCCCCCATGTGTGTGTGTGTGTGTGTGTGTGTGTGTGTGTGTGTTTGGTGCGGTGCGGCCCCCCAAATGATTTCTGTTGCAAGTAACAGCACGGACAACATTCGAAATTATTTTTATACGGTGGGCCGCATTTTGAATACCCTCTGCAGAGCGATCATTTCAATGGTATTTAAGTTTCCACATTTCCTTGGTCCCAGAGGGGCTTCCCCCTCTTCCCGGTTAATCCCAATTCTCTGAGCGCATGGCTGTATCCCGAGTGCCGTGGAAACTGCAACAGGGCAGCACAACACTGATAGAAAAAAGGCATAGTAAAAATAACTACAATCATATTTGAATTTAAAATGCCATTTTTAAATACAAACATAGTAAAATTTAATAGAATTCACTTTGATTCAAATATAAATGTATTAAAAATGCTTTTTTAATACGGTCATATTTAATCTAAATACAAAACACTTCAAAATAACTATAATATATTTAATTTGTAGTTTAATATGTTTCATATTTAAATTGAATATTATTATGACTTGATTTCAAAATTTTTCTTTTAAAATCCAAAGGAAAAACTTTTTATTTTAAATATTCCATATTAAATGAAATCAAATATTTTTTGTATTTATTTTAACTATGTTTATATTATTTTTTTATGTCCCTCGAATTCCCAACTAGTTCCAGCTGCTGCTGCCTTGAATGCACAGTAAAATTATCTTAGCGCAGGGGCATAATCACAACCAATGCAGTCCTACTCATGTTGCGATTATTTCTAGTTGAAAACTTTAACCAATTCACACCATGAGGACTTGAAATGTAATTTGCGTACGCAAAATAATAACCAATTAGTTAAAAATGAATATAAATATAAATATGAAACATATTAGATTTAAATATTAAACATATTAAATTTAAATATGAAGCATATTAACATTAAATATGAAACATATTAAATTTAAATATGAAACATATTAAATTTAAATATGAAATATATTAAATTTAAATTTTTCTATATTAATATCATAATTTAAGTGAAAAATATTCAATTTTAATACAACCACTCTTGGATGAAAATCAATGGCATAAATATTAAAATCTAAGTGAAAATATTAAAATTTCAGGGGTTTTTTCTATCGGGTGAAGAGACGCCACAAACTGTGGCAAGAAGATGCCAGTGATTATGGCTAGCAATTGATATCAAGTTTGCAAGCTAAAGAGGAGAACAGCCGCAGCAGCCAGCTGCAGTGGCAGGAGGAAAATTGTTGCCACTTTGCTACTCCCAATAAATGGCAAAAGCAAGCAAAAAGGTGAAAGAAAAATCACTCCGGCAGTCGGGCATTAGCAGACGGACTTATGTATCTCGTTCGGTAGATAAGCGCACGTGACGCGTGTTCTGTGGCCGATTGTCATCGATAAGGCCAATTATCGATAAGCATCATTTCGTTGTTCGTCGTTCGTTGTTCGTTTGTAACTCACTTTCACCGGTGTTGGAGGGCTCGAGGGTCCACAGCTGCTTCTTCTTCAGACTGGCTCCATTCGCATTCAACTTGAAGCCAAAGGTCTCCGCAGTCATGTACTTGTGCTGGCCATTGATCAGACCGATGGTCCACCAGCCCTTCTGTTGGTTCTGTGATATGATGTCCCCGTTGGTGTGGTTCAGCTCGCAGACCTGCCCCTGAACCAGGCCCTGGCCGTTCATGGTGCTTATGACAGCTATGTGACTAGGTTAGGCCGTCGTCGTCGTCGTCTCTTCTTCGGACGAGCTGATTCTCGGTGCCTGCAAGCAGAGCAATAGAATAAGGAGAACATTGATTATGATATGTTTAATTATGTAAAATTATAGGTAATCCCCCCCAACCCCCCTTCCCACATGATTGATGACCATTTTGTAACAAAGGGGAGGGGAGTGGGCTTTAGAGAGAGAGAGAGAGCGAGACAGGCTTGGCTCCATCGTCAGAAGTGTGCGTGCAAGATTCATGTGTTGTCTCGACTGGCTGTCAGGGGCTCTGTCTGCCATTTCCATGTGTACCCCATGCATGCCAAATGGGAGGAGGCGACGACTACTACGACGACGACGACTGCCAGTGCATCGAGATTTGCCTGCCTGCCTGCCTGTGCCTGCCATTCATTTCAATGTCGATCCATGCTGCAGTCCAACAGGAAATGCAGATAACATTTGCATTACATGGCGACACATGTCGCTGAGCCACTTCAGCACCTCCTTCTCCTTTTCGGCCTGTTTCTCCAACTTCAACTCCAACTTTTGAGCTTCAATAAATTCAAATTTCAATTCAAATTCAATCAGCTGTCTATCGATATCCGAGAGAGAGAGAGAGAATACACAGGTGCTTAGGCAGAAAGGAGATGACATGAACGCTTTGATTTGCAAGTGTGGGACGAAAGGAGATGGCACCAAATGATTCCAGGAGTGTCAGAGGAGTGAGGCGACAGTAGCTGCCACCAGATAATAATTGAGAGGAGTGTCTATCACAGGTGTGTGTGTGTGTTTTTTTTTTTTTGTGTTGTCTGTTCTGGAAAGCTCTATGCCGACTTAGCGCCTAGTGGTGTAACGGGCGCCTGGCGGTCCGTTTTTAGTTTTAAAAAAAATAACGTTTAATTTCCATCGCATTTCGGTGGCGACATTTTTGTCGCTGCGTTGGAAATGCAAAATGGGTTTTTTTGAAACATAGCTGACTGATCGAGCCCTACCAGCTGTGATTAGCAGTGCAGCTTGGGAAAGCTCTCTCAGTGCGTCTGGATGCACCTGTCACTCATCTGTCACTCTCTCTTTCCGAGAGGCTGCAGAGAGAAAGCTCTGGAATGCCGGTCTATAAAAGAAAATTGCAGCTGTACCCCACTCTCTTTCTTAAAAATTCTTTTGTTGCGGCGTCTGCTATTTTTTTGTGTGTGCAAAATCGAAAGTCCATCACGTGTGTGCAAAATCTTTATCTTGTGGCATCCAGCATTTAACCTGATCCAAACGATCACTACATTGTCTAATTGGATTCAACACAAACAAAGGTACGTGTGCCACACCGTATTTTGGTGGTTTTCGGTATAGTAAACGGGATTATTTCCTCGGCAGTGTGCATAGAAACCTTTTTGGACATCGCCCACGTCCAGCGACCTCAGCATTGCCATTTCATCAACACGCATCTTGCTAGTGCAATTGCTGATCCTCTGACATGGGCCGATTTTTCATCCCTGGGTTTTTTCGCGTGGACAGCACAGCATCCACACTCATAACCAGCTTGCTGACCCCCGGATTCACACCAACACCACCAACACCACGACACAGCTGCGCAAATCAACCCCTTTGCCGGTGTGGCCACCGCCAGCCGCTAGTGCAGCCTTCTACAAGTGTCCGGTGCAGAGCCTCAACACTCCACATCATAGCTCGCCGGACACCTGCGAGGCAGACGCACAGTGGCGCTCCACAAACACAACGGCCAATTGCTGCACGCGATCGCAAAGTGGCGCTCCCCAAACAAAACGGATCTTTTCGTCATTTTTTTCTTAGATTACACTACCCGACAAAACCGAACTTTTTTTTCCAAGGATCCAAACCGACTTTTTCTGATAGATATGGGGCTTTATAATTTTTTAAAGAATTTTTCTATGGCAGAACTTTTTTTTGAAGAATTTTTGAATTCTAATAAGCTTTTTTCAGAGGTAGCGATAGTTTTTTTCACATAACTTTAATCGGTTTGCACAGTTGGACGCTATTTTGAAAAGGTAATTAAAACAGCTAGAAGTTGAGCCTAAATACTTTGCGATTCAGCTTACCGTCTGGGAATATAAAGCATTGAAATGCAAAAATGATGATTTTTGGCGGTATTTTTTACGAAATTTTGACTTTAAAAATTAAAGTCGAAAAAATCACAAAGTGTTTGGGCTTAACTTCTAGCTGTTTTAATTATGTTTTCAAAATAGCAAAGTTCTTTACAACCAGACGTAAGATACAGAGCTATGTGAAAAAAGACCTCAGCTTTAAAAAAATACCAGTTTTCAAAAATTCTTCAAAAAAAGGTCCCCTTAAAAAAATATCATCAAACCATTTCTAAGCCCCAAATCTTTAAGAAAAATTTCGTTTCGTTCCTAGGAAAAACGTGTTGACTAGTGTTATTTTTTAATTAAATTTTGAATCAAATCAATTCCATTAACTCATTCTGCCTGCGTGCAAATTTCTTTAAAATGTTTTGATACAAGAATTTGTCGGAAAAGTGAAGAAAATGAAGAAGGAAAATATCAACAAAAAGTAAATTTTAACATAGCTAATGCATAGAATCAATGGGTTTGCACATTTATAACCCTTTTTGCCCATGTTTAGCCGCTACATCAACACCGTTGGAAGGCCTTTCACCGCTGGAGAGTTTTGTGCGTGAGTTTGCAATAAAAGTAGATATTGGCTGGTAGTTGTTGCCGTATTGATTTGATGCATTTGCCTTAGCCGAAGATAGAAAATACAAAAAAAAAACACTCTGGTAATTTCGACCGATCTTATAAAAATGATCCGGGAAATGCTATGAGAAAGCATATTAACCACTTATAAAATATTTTTTCCTACATTTTTCCTGTATCATTAACATATATATCTTTTTTTCGTATTGTTTTGTTATCATAAAATTATTCATTTTCGTTAGCCATGTAAATTTGAATTAAATATTTTCTTTAGCATTAGCCCACATATATAGAATAACCTCGAAACGATTAATTTAGAAAAGCATGTTTGAAATGCATTACTAATTCATATGAATAAAAAAGAATATTAATTTGGAATGGACTAAAAGTTTCATAAGCGGTGACCTGGAGGACTGGAGATAGCATGGAAATGAGGGATATTAGGGAGGGTAAAGACGCGTTGGTCAACTAACACCTTTCGACCACGCGCCATACCTCGTGATTATTGATCGGGGAAATTCTTTCGTTTTGTTGCCCAAGTTTGTTTAGGCTTTCTTCGTCGAATCAGATTATTTTTTTAGGGTAAAGCTCCCTGTTTTAGTTTCAGTAGGGATCCTTAAATAGATTATGTAGGCGAGAGTCAAGGTCCTAGCAAACCCACCCCACCCCGAAAGAGCTAACGGAAACATAGGGTCCCGCCCCCGCTCGGATACCTTCGACTCGCTTGAGGAATATGGATAAAGGCCTGAGTGCAAGGAGAATTAGCCTAGAATCGTCCCCCTATTCTCCCTAGCTGGTTACATAATTTTTGGCGCCCAACGTGGGGCTGTTTGTCCGTTAAGATTTTTCCAATTGTAGTACCCCGCGGGGTATGTAACAGGGTTACATAATTTTTGGCGCCCAACGTGGGGCTGTTAGTAAAATAACATCATACCGATCAGAGTTTGGAATTAGCAGTCACACGCCCCCAGGATTAAGACGAGCAGAATGTTTCTTTATTTTTATCTGGTTCCGTTCTGTAGAAAATAATAGGCACATAGGCACTATGTTCCAGGAGTGGATAAAGATAGTTGAGGTATCTCCGGCATGGGATTGTGATAGATAGCAAGTACTATGGCCGTCGAATGCCCAACGAAGAAGTAACGAAGTAACAAAGTAGCAGCAGAACATCAGCTACCAAAGCCGTCAAAATTCTAGCTCATTTTATACTCGGAATAGTACTTTTAAATAAGAATAAAAGTGTGAATACTCTTACATACATGTCATTCGGAATTCTTGTGTGTTTGGCTCAGATCGAACACCCTGCCAATGGTCTCTGTATTAGATTTATGTAGTAGTTCATGAAAAATACTTTCTGTTCCGATAACTTATAAGGTGAGGAAGATTTGTGCCGCAGGCTATTAGAAACGCTTACGTTGGTATGTCTGGATATGATCGATGTTGCACTCATGCACGTCGGTACCGAATGCACATGGTAGGCTTGAGTAGCAAGCACACAAAACGACCCATCTTCACTAAATTAATTATAATAGCCCAATCTATTCCCGAAAAATTGATCATGAGAAATTAAATTGCTATCTCTTGGAAACCAGTGTCACCGTTTAGTTTATCGTTAAAAGAAATTTAAAATAAAATATGCCTATTGAACATAGTCCACGAGATTCGTTCGGACATGCCCGTGAACAAGCATCAGCTCAAGCAGTAGCTACCAGCGATTGTGGGATTTGTGGGAATCGTATGTCTAATACAGATTCGTGCTTGAGCACGCCTTGTAAGCATGTCTTTCACAAGAATTGCTTAGAATCTTGGTTAGAAGCTCGGAAAGAATGTCCCCACTGTAACCAGAGTGTGTCATCGCAAAATATAAAAGTAGTCGTAGGCAATTGCTCCCCTGGAGGCCCCAGTACCGATAGCGCTCCATCCACCAGCCGTGTTCTAACTCGAAATTTATCTAGGGTCTTAAATGAACCTCCACTTCCTATCCAGAATGAGGGGGTAAGAGGTCAAAACTCAATCAGACGAGGTATAAGTTCCAGAGGTCGTGGACGACCGAATAATCAAAGCAACCGTCAGGATAGAAGTAGGATAGACTATGATCATCTCGAAAACATGGTTGAGCTAGCATTGTCACGCCGTCTGGCAAGCTTAAATGTGAGTCCCCAACCAAATGATAGTGTCTTGCATAATCAAGCAGCTCCTGCGCTAGGATCACAAGTCCATTCGAGTATCAGTATCACGAACATAAAGCCAGGAAAGGTTGCCGACATAATGCAGAAATGGAATCTAAAGTTTGATGGATCCGACGATGGGCTAGGAGTAGATGAATTTATGTATAGGGTAAAGGCACTAACAGATGAAACGTTAGATAGCGACTTCGCAGCTTTATGTAAGCATTTGCATGTCCTCTTTACCGGGAAAGCAAGAGACTGGTTTTGGAGATATCATAAGCAGGTGGCTCAAATAAGCTGGTCTGCGTTTTGTTCGTCTCTACGACAGCAGTACCGAGATTATCGCTCAGACTTTCGCTGTAAAGAACAGATCCGTTCTCGGAAGCAAAAGTCTGGAGAGACTTTTTCTGATTTTTACGACGCTGTAGCGACCCTGATTGATAGGTTCTCAGTACGCATGGAAGAAGAAGAAGTTCTTGAAATCCTTAAGCATAACCTGTTGCCAGCCATACGTCAGCAGCTGCTGTATCAACCCATACACACTGTAAGTCATCTTCGTCGTTTGGTGCAGATGCAGGAATCTATGGGACGCGAAATAGGTGATCGCGCTGAATTCTCAGCCAAAATGAAACCGATCGGGTATCGCCGCCAAGTATTATCCGTGGAAAAGCCGACTAGAGAAACCGAAGCAGAAGAAGAGTCAGAAACGGAAATTGAGGTTGCCGCAATACGCAGATCCCAGTCAAAATTGACCTGTTGGAATTGCGAGACAACAGGCCACGTATGGGAAAACTGTCTGGCTGAGCGTCGTATCTTTTGTTATGGATGTGGCGCCCCTCAAGTGTATAAGCCACAATGCAAAACATGCCTAAGCCGTCATTCGGAAAACCGATTAAAGGGGACACCCAACAACAGCGGGATGCCTCCGAGGACCTAGAAACTGTAGATCTTCCTGTAAACGATCCTAAGCCCCGGAAAGATGTCCAACAAATAAATTCAGCCCGTCATCATATCCCGTATCATGAGCGGTTGCAGAACTATCAGGAAGCCCGAAAAAGAATTTTTAATGCACAGCCTGTGAGACAAAGAAACAGTTCAAGAGTTAGAGAATATTTCAATAATCGTAAAAAGAATCATAGAATGTTAATGTCAGCTATTTTTAGTAATAAAAGCGATATGCGTAGCTATGCGGAAGTCTCTTTTCTCGGACGCGATGAACTTGGTCTTTTGGATACCGGAGCTAATGTTAGCTGTGTGGGAGCTTCGCTTGCTACAGATAAGTTAGATAACTATCATGAATTTAAGCCAATAAAGTCTAAGGTAAATACAGCAGATGGTAAGGGCCATGAAGTTATAGGAGTTTTGAATATATTAGTTAAGTACAAAAATGATCAGAAGCTTATGAAGTTATATGTTATCCCCTCCATTAAACAACGAGTGATTCTTGGGATTGACTTTTGGAAGCTATTTCAACTTGCCCCGAATATAATAAGTTCGTTAGAGGTTGAAAAAGAAACCGACTCGTCTTCATACCCTTTAAATACGACTCAGCTTCAGCAGCTGGACCTTGTCAAACAACTTTTCCCTAGTTTCGCCCAAGGACTAGGTCGAACAAGATTAGTTCAGCACCACATAGACATTGACAACGCGCAGCCAGTCAAACAGCGTTTTTATCCAGTGAGTCCAGCGGTCGAGAAATTGGTTTTTGCAGAGATTGATAGAATGTTATCGCTTGATGTAATAGAGCCTTCGATAAGCGCTTGGAGCTCACCGATGAGATTGGTAATCAAGCCAAATAAAGTTAGATTATGCTTGGATGCTAGGAAGTTAAATGCAGTAACAAAAAAGGATGCTTACCCCCTTCCAAGCATCGACGGTATTTTCGCTCGTTTGCCGAAAGCCAACCTCATTTCCAAACTAGACTTAAAGGATGCCTGCTGGCAAATCGAACTAAGTGACGAAGCCAAACCGTTAACCGCATTTACTGTTCCCGGGAGACCACTGTACCAATTTAAGGTCATGCCCTTTGGTTTATGTAACGCCCCCTCGACAATGTGACGGTTAATGGATAGCATTATCCCGCCCGATTTAAGATATTGTGTTTTTGGCTATCTTGATGATCTGTGCATAATTTCTGAAGATTTTTCCTCGCATCTAGCCATACTCGTACGATTGGCGGAAGAATTCCGGAAAGCCAACTTAACAATTAATGTTGAGAAGAGCCACTTTTGTGTAACTAGCGTAAACTACCTGGGTTACGTTATAGGAAGTGGAGGAATTTGTACGGATCCAGAAAAGATCTCTTGCGTTTTAAACTGGCCTCCGCCAAGGAACCTCAAACAAGTTCGTGGATTTCTGGGAGTTTGTGGGTGGTATCGGCGATTTATTCAGAATTTTTCTGACCTAACTTGTCCGATCACCGATGTCTTGTCGGCGAAAAAGAAATTTGCCTGGACTCCGAAGGCGCATGCTGCAATGAATACCTTGAAGCATACCTTAACGTCTGCCCTGTACTACAGCCTCCAGATTTTTCTAAAACGTTTTACCTTCATTGTGATGCCAGTGCCTTTGGTATTGGAGCAGTGTTGGTTCAACTATCGGAAGATCAAGAGGAAAAGCCCATCGCATTCATGTCCAAAAAGTTGGCTGAAAAACTACAGCGTTACTGAACGCGAATGTTTGTCCGTCATCTTAGCAGTCGAAAAGTTCCGATGTTATCTTGAGCTTCAAGAGTTCGAGGTAATAACCGACCACTCTAGTTTGCTTTGGCCCGGGTTGGCAACGTCCGTAAGAGATTATATCCGGAAATGCGAAGTGTGCAAGGAGACAAAAGCGCCTAATCACACGTTAAGGCCGCCGATGGGTTCGCAAAGCCACTCGTGCCGACCCTTTCAACGTCTTTATATTGATCTTCTCGGTCCGTACCCTCGTAGTAAAAGCGGTCATATCGGGCTACTAATAGTATTGGACCATTTTAGCAAATACCACTGGTTGTATCCGCTAAAAAAGTTTACTTCCGCTGCTATATAGGAATTTCTTTTGAAAACCATTTTTCATAGCTTTGGAGTACCGGAGACTATCATCAGTGATAATGGTGTTCAGTTCAAAGCAACAGAGTTTAATAGGTTTTTAACCGAGCTAGGTATTAACCACGTTTATACTGCCTTGTATTCGCCTCAAAGCAACGCGGCAGAAAGAGTTAATCGTTCCCTGCTTGCGGCAGTGAAGCATACCTTGAAAATGATCAAACCAAGTGGGATGAAAACATCTCTAGCATTTCTTGCGCTCTACGATCAGGACTGCATCAATCACTTGGTTGTTCTCCATACAAAGCCTTATTCGGAATCGATATGATAACCCATGGCACCGACTACAAACTACTAAAGGAGTTAAAGTTGTTAGAAGAACCTTTTGTACCATTGTCCAAGACAGACAACCTTGCGATCTTGCGTAAAGACATCCAGGGAAATATAAAAAAAGCCTATGAGCGTAACGTCAAGCAATATAACTTACGTTCTACTCCTACCTCATACAAGGTTGGTCAAGAAGTGTACCGAAGAAATTTCGCTCAAAGCAAGTTCACCCAGAGTCGCATTAAGAAAAAGCTATTCCAGAGGATCTGAATGGACGGGAGATTGGTACATTTCACGCAAAAGATATTAGGAGCTAATTCCCCCTAATCTGTCGACTAACAGTGTCAGATTATGGGGTGGTGTAACGGGCGCCTGGCGGTCCGTTTTTAGTTTTAAAAAAATAACGTTTAATTTCCATCGCATTTCGGTGGCGACATTTTTGTCGCTGCGTTGGAAATGCAAAATGGGTTTTTTTGAAACATAGAGGGCGCTGACTGATCGAGCCCTACCAGCTGTGATTAGCAGTTCAGCTTGGGAAAGCTCTCTCAGTGCGTCTGGATGCACCTGTCACTCATCTGTCACTCTCTCTTTCCGAGAGGCTGCAGAGAGAAAGCTCTGGAATGCCGGTCTATAAAAGAAAATTGCAGCTGTACCCCACTCTCTTTCTCAAAAATTTTTTTGTTGCGGCGTCTGCTATTTTTTTGTGTGTGCAAAATCGAAAGTCCATCACGTGTGTGCAAAATCTTTATCTTGTGGCATCCAGCATTTAACCTGATCCAAACGATCACTACATTGTCTAATTGGATTCAACACAAACAAAGGTTCGTGTGCCACACCGTATTTTGGTGGTTTTCGGTATAGTAAACGGGATTATTTCCTCGGCAGTGTGCATAGAAACCTTTTTGGACATCGCCCACGTCCAGCGACCTCAGCATTGCCATTTCATCAACACGCATCTTGCTAGTGCAATTGCTGATCCTCTGACGTGGGCCGATTTTTCATCCCTGGGTTTTTTCGCGTGGACAGCACAGCATCCACACTCATAACCAGCTTGCTGACCCCCGGATTCACACCAACACCACCAACACCACGACACAGCTGCGCAAATCAACCCCTTTGCCGGTGTGGCCACCGCCAGCCGCTAGTGCAGCCTTCTACAAGTGTCCGGTGCAGAGCCTCAACACTCCACATCATAGCTCGCCGGACACCTGCGAGGCAGACGCACAGTGCCGCTCCACAAACACAACGGCTAATTGCTGCACGCGATCGCAAAGTGGCGCTCCCCAAACAAAACGGATCTTTTCGTCATTTTTTTTCTTAGATTATTATACCCGTACTCAAAAAAGAGTTAAGGGGTATATTAGATTTGTGGTAAAAGTGGATGTGTGTAACGCAGAGAAGGAAACGTTTCCGACCCCATAAAGTATATATATTCTTGATCAGCATCAATAGCCGAGTCGATATAGCCATGTCTGTCTGTCCGTCCGTCTGTCCGTCTGTCCGTCTTGTTGAGCGCCTGGATCTCAGAGACTATAAGAGTTAGGGTAACCAAATTTGGTTTCCAGACTCATGTGATATCACACTGCTACAAGTGTATTTCAAAATTTCGCCCCGCCCCCTTCCGACCACACAAAGAACAAAAATCTGTGGCAGGCACAATTTTAAAGATACGATAAAACTAAAAACGCAGTATCGTAGAGAATGCTCATATCTACCAGATTGCCGAATCTGAATCAGATCGGATCATAATCATAGCCAAAATGAAGAAATTAATTTTCTGTTGTTTTCCCCGCCCCCTCCGGCAAGAAAACTAACCACTGATTCTCTTTCTCGCTCGCACACTCTGCCGCGTTCAGTGCGCGAGCAACCCCTAGCGGAGGAGATGTAGAATCTAAATGGTACATGTATAATATACATGTTAGATGTAGAATATACATAGTATATGTAGATGTAGATAACAGATGTAGCAAAAAAATGTAAATTTTTTTTTTTCTAAAATTCAAAAAAATTATAATCCCAAAAATGTATATACTGACTGAGTACGGGTATAAGTAGAGTCGCGTCCCCAGAAGCGACTCACACGTTCCTTCTCGTTTTAATTAAATTTTGAATCAAATCAATTCCATTAACTCATTCTGCCTGCGTGCAAATTTCTTTAAAATGTTTTGATACAAGAATTTGTCGGAAAAGTGAAGAAAATGAAGAAGGAAAAAATCAACAAAAAGTAAATGTTAACATAGCTAATGCATAGAATCAATTGGTTTGCACATTTATAACCCTTTTTGCCCATGTTTAGCCGCTACATCAACACCGTTGGAAGGCCTTTCACCGCTGGAGAGTTTTGTGCGTGAGTTTGCAATAAAAGTAGATATTGGCTGGTAGTTGTTGCCGTATTGATTTGATGCATTTGCCTTAGCCGAGATAGAAAATACAAAAAAAAAACACTCTGGTAATTTCGACCGATCTTATAAAAATGATCCGGGAAATGCTATGAGAAAGCATATTAACCACTTATAAAATATTTTTTCCTACATTTTTCCTGTATCATTAACATATATATCTTTTTATACCCGTACTCAAAAAAGAGTTAAGGGGTATATTAGATTTGTGGTAAAAGTGGATGTGTGTAACGCAGAGAAGGAAACGTTTCCGACCCCATAAAGTATATATATTCTTGATCAGCATCAATAGCCGAGTCGATAGAGCCATGTCTGTCTGTCCGTCTGTCCGTCTGTCTGTCTGTCCGTCTTGTTGAGCGCCTAGATCTCAGAGACTATAAGAGCTAGGGCAACCAAATTTGGTTTCCACACTCATGTGATATCACACTGCTACAAGTGTATTTCAAAATTTCGCCCCGCCCCCTTCCGCCCCCACAAAGGACGAAAATCTGTGGCAGGCACATTTTTAAAGATACGATAAAACTAAAAACGCAGTATCGTAGAGAATGCCCATACCTACCAGACTGCCGAATCTGAATCAGATCGGATCATAATTATAGCCAGAATGAAGAAATTAATTTTCAGTTGCTTCCCCTGTCCCCCCTCCCGACGACGACAACGAAACTCATTTTCCTTCTCGCTCGCACACTCTGCCGCGTTCAGTGCGCGAGCAACCCCTAGCGGAGGAGATGTAGAATCTAAATGGAGCATGTACATTGTACAATCTACATGTTAGATGTAGAATATACATTGTAGATGTAGATGTAGATATCAGATGTAGCAAAAAAATGTAAAATGTAAATTTTTTTTTTTTTTAAATTCTTAAAAATCATAAGATCAAAAATGTATATACTGACTGAGTACGGGTATAAGTAGAGTCGCGTCCCCAGAAGCGACTCGCACGTTCCTTCTCGTTTTCGTATTGTTTTGTTATCATAAAATTATTCATTTTCGTTAGCCATGTAAATTTGAATTAAATATTTTCTTTAGCATTAGCCCACATATATAGAATAACCTCGAAACGATTAATTTAGAAAAGCATGTTTGAAATGCATTACCTAGAATTCATATGAATAAAAAGAATATTAATTTGGAATGAGTGACTAAAAGTCTCATAAGCGGTGACCTGGAGGACTGAGAGATAGCATGGAAATAGGGGATATTCAGAAAAACCGTATATTGAATATCCAGGTAGGGAGGGTAAAGAACGCGTTGGTCAACTAACACCTTTCGACCACGCCCATACCTCGTTATTATTGATCGGGAAATTCTTTCGTTTTGTTGCCCGAAGTTTGTTTAGGCTTTCTTCGTCGAATCAGATTATATTTTTTTAGGAGTAAAGCTCCTGTTTTAGTTTCAGTAGGGATCCTTAAATAAGATTATGTAGGCGAGAGTCAAGGTCCTAGCAAACCCACCCCCACCCCGAAAGAGCTAACGGAAACATAGGGTCCCGCCCCGCTCGGATACCTTCGACTCGCTTGAGGAATATGGATGAAGGCCTGAGTGCAAGAGCACTAGCCTCAAGAATCGTCCCCTTATTCTCCCTAGATGGTTACAGTGGCGCCGAAGTGTGGGACTCTAACCCACTAAAACCAATCTAACACACCAACCCCGGTCCCGGCGGAACTGTCGCGAGATATTACTTCGCCGGGGGGAAATGCCTATACGCTCATTTTAGAGTATGTCTATCTCCTTTCTTTGCTTGCTCTTTCTTCGCGACGCAGCTTGGTAGTCATCACTGTGGCCATGTTGCGCTAGGTTTGCCACTGATGGCGTCCTTCCAAGCTTGTTGGTGAGGACTACCCGATCTTGCTCGAACCTTGGACATTTAAAGAAAAAATGTTCCGCGTCTTCGGTGACCCGTGTGCAAAGCACACAGAAGGGGTCATCCTCGTGCTTAAACCTATGCAGGTAGGATTTAAAGCATCCATGTCCTGTCAGCAATTTGGTCAGGTGGTACTCCACTTGTCCATGGCTACGGCTCAGCCAACTCTGCAGGTCGGGGATTAGCCTATGTGTCCAACGCCCTTTGCGATACCGTTCTGAATGCACAGCATACTCTCAAGGCGCACACTCTCTGGACTGCATTGCATTCTCGGGCATATGCTTTCTGTTTCAATGCATCGGCCCATATTGGTGCTGCATACATTAACGTCGAACTTACCACGCTCGCTAAGAGCTTCCGTCTTGGCTGTTTTGGCCCTCTCGTGTTTGCCATTATGCGAGATAGGGCAACTGCCGTCTTACCGGCTTTGCTGCTTGCATACTCCATGTGGTGCTTGAAACTGAGTCTATGGTCAATCATGACCCCCAGGTACTTCAGGCTTGGACTGGAGCTAATATTTTAGTCACCTACTTGGATTGTGGCCGTCTCAACTATCTTCCTGCTGCTTATGAGCACCGCCTCTGTCTTATGGGTGGCTAATGTTAGACCCCTCCCGGAAAGCCATGTTTTGGCTCGCTCTACGGCGTCATTGCAGATTCTCTCTGCCTCTTCTTTAAATTTTTGCCACTGCGACTATTGCTATGTCGTCGGCAAATCCTATCACCGTGGCACCCATTGGCATATTCATCTTTAGGATTCGATCATACATGCTGTTCCACAGTCCGAGTACCGATCCTTGGGGAAGACCTCCAGTGATTTGGTGCTCACGTGTCCCCTTTTCTGTCTCGAATATGAGCACTCGGTCTCTGAGATAGTCAGCGATGATTATCTGCAAATACGGCGGTACTTGGAAGTTTCTCAATGCTTCTAGTATGTGGTCCCAACTGGCAGAGTTAAACGCATTTTGGACGTCGAGTGTTGTCACTATGCAGTACTCTTTGCTCCCATACATCCATCGGGTGCCATCTATAGCTCGCTTTGCTATCTCACATACCTCGCCAATTGCGTCCACAGTGGAGCTACCTTTGCGGAACCCATACTGTCTCGGTGAGAGCTGACGCGTTACCGCTTCCCGCCTTGTGTGGATTATGCGCTCGAGGATCTTACCCACTGTGTCTAGCATGCAGAGTGGTCTGTAGGATGATGGCTCCTCGGTTGGCTTGTTCCCTTTGGGTATAAGGACAAGCCGCTGTCGCTTCCATGGTCTGGGGAATATTCCTTCGGACATGCACGCGTTGAAGAGTCCCACATAGGTTTGTGGATTTGTCTCCATCGCAGTGCGGAGTACGGCATTTGGGACCCCATCAGGTCCCGGTGCTTTGCCGTTCTTGGTTCGAGTTAGAGCTTCGAGGATTTCTGCTTCTGTAGTGGGTTCTCTGGGCTGACACTTGCTCTGGAAATAGAGTTCCCACTATGTTTGCCAGCAGGTCTGCACACATTGGCGGCGGGGAACTGAACAGTTCCTCGCAGTTTCTTCATCACCAGCCTGTATGCGAAGCCCCAAGGGTAGCATCTGCGTCGTCACAGAGCTTTTCGAAGCATTTTCGCTTGCTTTCTTTGATCTGCCTCTTCTGGAGGCGTGTGCATTCTTTATAGTCTCCTTGGAGCCTCTCGAATTCCGGGGATCCTCTCGAGCGTTGATATAGCCGCCTTGTGTGGTGGCACTCCCGCCTGGCACTGGCTATATCTGCAGTCCACCAGTATGTTGGGCTGCGATTGCCAGGGCTCGGCCTTTTCCTTAGCATGGAGGCGTCACATGCTGCAAAGTCTGCCTAGCCAATTGGCTTGCTCTTTCTGAGGCTGTCCCGTTGGTCTCATAATGGTCGAACATGGCTCGGACCATGTCCGGCTCTAGCGTGTCGACTTTGTACCTGATCTGCTTGCCCAGGACAGACTTACGTGCTGCAACGTCCTTGACTTTATAGATCAGGGCCAGACGGTCACTTCCAGTGTAGATGTCGCTAACCTTCCAGGTTGTCCTCGGGCTAAGGCTACTGCTCGCGAACGTTAGGTCTATTATGGACCCCGTTCCTGCTCTGCCGAATGTCTGCTGGCTGCCTGTGTTTAGCAGCACGGCATCGAGCGTCGCGAAGCTTTCCAAGAGTGCCTGTCCCCTTGGGTTGGTTCTCGGGCACCCCCACTCCGTCGCCCATGCGTTAAAGTCGCCGGCAATGATGGTAGGGTGTTTCTCCCGGGCGTCATCCGCAATACCTTCTAGCACCGCCGTCGCCTGCTGCAACGTGAGGCTCGGTGGCAGATAGCAGCTGTAGATGTAAACATCATTCAGCCGTGCTCTAGCGAAACCGTCTCGATTGTAATCGAGCCCCAATGTGTTCACAGACTTTAGTTTCAATATTCCCTACCCTCCAAGCCACTGCCCTGGCCATCACCAGAGCACCGTCTGCCACAGAAATGTGTCAACAAAATAACATGATGCTCAGTCGGAATTCTTTTTCAACGACGTTGTCCACGACAAATTTGAGATTTGTGGGAAAAACAGACGCAGGGGCAGCAACAGTGGGCTAAAGTACGACATGACAGGTGTGTCCTTGACCTCATAATTACAAATGAATAAATATGTATGTATACCTGAATAAGTATGTATGTACAATTATTGCCAATTAAAGTTTTGCGTGCCCTGATTTATGCTGTAATTAACTAGAGGCATAAAGCAATAAGAGCTTAACAGGCCAGGCGGAAATATTCACTGTACAGTGCACTGTGTGTCCTGTAAGTACTTTATTCATGCTTAATTCTATGTGCAAAAATAGAGATTTACATATGCATGTATATGCCATATAGATATCTCACAATATCTGACATAACTGAAGCTTAAGTGTTCAGTCTGAGCAAATCAGACACATTTACTCGAGTGGCTTTTAACAGGTCGCTTATGATCAGTTTTCTGTCTTTTAATGGTCGTTAGAGTGCAAATCAGAGTGTCATTAGCTTATACGCCTCACCAGCACACAGATACATGAAGAAAAGAACCCAATGCATTTCGAATCCAAGACGGGTTTCCCAGTCTGATATTTCGTCATAGTAGAATTAATGTAGATATCGTGTAGAGCAGAGTTTTGGCCAGATGGGTTGGCACAACATAACCAAAAATAGCAGAAACAGAAGTATTCACAACGAACACGAAATAGCTTTAATGTAATGATCAGCAATCAATCAGACTAAGCGGATTCCCCAGCTGCTCGATGAGTGGCCGAAGTGACTTGCACCCAAAAGTGTCGATTTTCTCCATGGATTCCTTCAGAACTGCAGCTTCGCACTCCTCCTTGAGTGCGTACTTCATGGCCTTCAGCTCGCTCTCCAGGCACAGCTTCAGTTCCTCAAGACCAAACGAACGAAAGTTGATTGAAGCGGTGCTGTCCGACATGCGCTGGAGGTAATTCTGCTGCTCCTCCAGGTGCTTCGACTCCAGGTTGAAGATGTACACAACCAACACGGTTTGCATCGCCATCCGCTCGTCCAGGGATCCCTCGCGTTGCAGGATCATTTTGTTGTAGATGGGGACTATCTCTATGTCATCCGCCTTCAGGTCGTCAATGACATGCAAGTTCATGCCGCAGCTCGACAATTGATTCATGAATTTCCGCAACTTACGGAACTCCACGACGTGGTCCTTTCCCGAGCCCGTGGCGTTCCACGACAATGTTCGTACGTTCTCAGGCCATGGGAATGTTTTGATCAGAGCCGCTGCTGTCATTGTCTTGCCGACGCCAGGTGGGCCGAGCAATGCCACCGAACGGAACTTGCGATCGCGGCTCAGCTCCTGCTCCAGCCTGGCGAGCGCCTTCTCCTGCCCGACCACCTGGTTGCCAATCACCTGGATGCTCTCCTTAATGTAAATTGGCTGATGACAAAAGTAGGAGCGGGATGCCTTCTCCTCGGCTGTTGCCACCGCAGCTGCGGCGGCAGAGTCAGAGTCGCGCCAAGACCTGTCACCCTCGGCGCATCCTTCCAGCTGACGGATGATCTTGCCAGGTTCTTCCACTGTTGGTGGAACGACCACCTTCTCGGCGACGACAGTGTACAGCATCCAGCCCACTGCCAGTGTGGCCAGGAACAAACCAATTGCCTGCAGCCTATAGCCAAGGCTGAAGGTAGCCTCTGTCTGTGGTTGGTTCTCCGCGCTCTCCCAGCAGTGCTCGGAATAGTTGTTGTTCTCGCGTTCGCGGCGCTCGCGGCGTTCCCAGCCCTCGTCGTGGTGGTGGTGTCGTCGTTCAGGCATTTTATCAGTCGAAAAATCGGAAAAACTAAGAATAATTTTACTTTTATTTTGTTTGGTTTTTTTGTGGAACTGTTGACTGTTTGGTTTAGTTTTGTTGAATAACTGTTGTGTGGGGGAATGAGAGCTGTGGTTGACTATACAAATATCCAAAGCCTACTTGTAAACCTAAAAAACGAATTCGTAGACCACATTCCCCCCATGTAGGCGTAGTAGTAGGCGAGGAATATATTTATTTAGGATTGATCAAAATCTCACACGGATCCAAACTAAGGACCGGTGAGAGAAGACCACCAAAATCAACTCCAAAATGGGTAACATCGTCGCGAAATGGAAGCAGCAGCGGCAGCAGCAGCAAAGCGACAAAGACTTTGATGTGGCTGCCAACTATTTGATATGAAAAGAGCTGGAGTACAGCGAGCCGAATCGCATGGAATTGTATGGCTTTATCAAATGGCAACTGTGGGGTCTTGCCGGATGCCCTGTCCCCCCTTAGATGATCTGGAGGCACATAAGAAGTGGTGTGCCTGGAAGAGCTTGGGCCGCCGGTCCTCTGCAGCTGCCCAGCGGAATTTCATCCACAAAGTGAAGAAGTTGAGCCCCATCAACGGGCACCTGGAGGCAGTGCGTGCTCTGCTGCAGTACAATCCCCGACACGATCTGCTCGATTATGATGGGAACTCTTGCTGCGATGTGACCGACAACGAGTCCATTTTGAGCATTCTTCAAGCAGAGCAAGAGCTTCGTGAGAAGCAGCCTTATAGACCAATATTCTTTTGACATTTTACTCTCCAAAGACACACAGAACAATGTCCCAAATTCCACAATATAATATAATATATAATTAGTCAGAGTAGCAGCCTAACATAAATCATCTTCATTGTTTATTATTTGCACTGCCCACTGTAAATCATCTCTCTTTCGCCCTCTTAAATCTTAAATCATGTACATATGTATTAAATATTGCCCAAAGCTGTCAAAGAGTACAAAATATATTAATTTAGAGTGCATTGTATACCCTGTTAGTGCATTTCCAGCAACATCTGCCTCTTATCAGCTGTATCATCAAGTAACTTTGAGTGCAGTCCATTTAGCACTTTGCTACCAAAAAGTTTGCCTGTAGCTGTGACTGTAATCTGCCTCACTTCTTTCTCCCTTTAATTAATGCGTTTCATGTTCATTACAAGATTACGCATATTTGTAATTTATTCGATGCTAATTTTATTCATCATTAGGAAGTCGTTTAATATTCATTCGGGCCTGGAATATTCTGGCAGTAGCTGACCCATGCTAAATGCAGTCATCTGTGGCCAAGTTTCTGTGGCAGAGCTGAGAATTGAGCTGAAACTGCAACAGCAGCAGCAGCAGCTCAGTGCAGGGTCATGGCATTCACTGTTGGATCTATCTAATTAAATTTCGGTTCACATGCTGGCATTATCCCTATTTACTGTCGTAGGTAACCCACCCACAAGCAGCCCGTCCCAGGATCTTTACTGTGCAGTTATCATAAGTTGAAATGGACATGTGGCTTACATACCGTACACAGATATGAATGTAAATGTCATTTGCAATTTCGGCGCACAGGACATATACGAAATAAAACGAATTTTGGTCAACAACAGTGGCAGCAAAGGGTTCAGCAGGGAGGATATACATACATATGTATATACGAGTAGCAAGGAACACACAGCACACAGAAACAACAGCAATGTTTATCTGTGGGTGGGCGAGAGTTTCGAAAGTTAATTAAAACACAATGCGGCATTTTCGATCTGCTGCTGAGTGTTGGGAAAATGCTAATCCCCCTCTAAGTAGGAGTAATGGGTGGTCTACCAGCAGGAGTTAAAGGAGAGTCCCAGTCCACAGTCCCCAGTCCCAGCCCAGCGCCAGAAAAAAATAGCTCGGCCAAGTTGAAGCTTGAAAAGGCAATAAAAAGAAAAAACTATGGGCTACTTAGAATCCATTGCTAGAATCGAGGAACTCTGCCGATTGGTTTTATTGATTATGCGTTGAAATAATGTAAGTAAATACGAGCCTGGAATTTTGGTCTGACTGCCATTGCTTCTCGACTGTTTATTTGAAGTGTTTCCGTGTAATTATGTAATAGCAGGATGGCGTCGATATTAAAAATATTAATTCTACACGTCCGTTCGTTGGGTGACAACAATCTACTGAACATCCAGTGTTTCCAAGTACTCTGCAGTGTTCGAAATTTTGAAATACACTTGTAGCAGTGGGATATCACATGAGTCTGGAAACCAAATTTGGTTGCGCTAGCTCTTATAGTCTTTGAGATCCAGGCGTCAAACAAGACGGACAGACGGACAGACGAACAGACAGACATGGCTCTATCGACTCGGCTATTGATGCTGATCAAGAATATATATACTTTATGGGGTCGGAAACGTTTCCTTCTCTGCGTTACACACATCCACTTTTACCACAAATCTTATATACCCCTTAACTCTTTTTTGAGTACGGGTATAATGAGAGGAAGGTTCGTGAAGGGAAGGGAAAGGAAAGCCAGAGGAAGGAGAAGGCATAACGAGGTGTGGAACGAGTGTGTGTGTGTGTAGTGTGTGTGTTTGTGTGCGGTTGTGTGGGCGGACGGACTGTTGGAGTTTGCATTCTAATTTCACAAAAAAGGAGAGGTAACGAGAAGGAACGTGTGAGTCGTTTCTGGGGACACGACTCTACTTATACCCGTACTCAGTCAGTATATACATTATTGAGCTTATGATTTTTTAGAATTTTAGAAAAAAAAAAATTTTACATTTTACATTTTTTTGCTACATCTGCTATCTACATCTACATATACAATGTCTATTCTACATCTAACATGTAGATTGTACATGTTCCATTCATATTCTACATCTCCTCCGCTAGGGGTTGCTCGCGCACTGAACGCGGCAGAGTGTGCGAGCGAGAAGGAAAATGAGTTGCGTTGTCGTTTGTTGGAGGAGGGGGAGGGGAAGCAACTGAAAATTAATTTCTTCATTCTGGCTATAATTATGATCCGATCTGATTCAGATTCGGCAGTCTGGTAGATATGGTCATTCTCTACGATACTGCGTTTTTAGTTTTATCGTATCTTTAGAAATGTGCCTGCTACAGATTTTCGTCTTTTGTGGGGCGGAAGGGGGCGGGCCGAAATTTTGAAATACACTTGTAGCAGTGGGATATCACATAAGTCTGGAAACCAAATTTGGTTGCCCTAGCTCTTATAGTCTCTGAGATCTAGGCGCTCAACAAGACAGACAGACGGACAGACAGACATGGCTATATCGACTCGGCTATTGATGCTGATCAAGAATATATATACTTTATGGGGTCGGAAACGTTTCCTTCTCTGCGTTACACACATCCACTTTTACCACAAATCTAATATACCCCTTAACTCTTTTTTGAGTACGGGTATAAAAAACACTCGCGTAATGCGACAATCATTTTGTTTCGTTTTCATTTTCGTTTTCGCTTACCATTTCGTTTTTTAATGTTTATCTGGCATCTGCGATTCGCCTCTGTGGGGGCCAACGCCCCGTGGGATGTCCCATTCAGTGCCATTTTGTGTTTGTTTATTTTCTTTTATTCCAGGAGCCAATGCCTAGAAATGGAAACGGCAATGGAGGAGTTTCCGTCGCCGTTGCCAGTCACGCTTTTTATTTTTAGTTTTTTTTTTTTTTTTTTAGTTGCTTCCCCTCTCCCTCCCGTTCCAGACAACACAACTCATTTTCCTTCTCGCTCGCACACGCTGCCGCGTTCAGTGCGCGAGCAACCCCTAGCGGAGGAGATGTAGAATATGAATGGAACATGTACAATCTACATGTTAGATGTAGAATAGACATTGTAGATGAGATGTAGATAGCAGATGTAGCAAAAAAATGTAAAATGTAAATTTTTTTTTTTTTTTTCTAAAATTCTAAAAAATTATAAGCTCAATAATGTATATACTGACTGAGTACGGGTATAAGTAGAGTCGTGTCCCCAGAAACGACTCACACGTTCCTTCTCGTTTTTTTTTTGTATTCATAATAGTAGTAACCTAAGGATATATACATATAAATATAAAAATATACGGTAAAGAATAAAGGTATAATTAATATGTATATATAAACCAGACTTGCGGGACTGCCGTGAAGCATTGCTTCACAAGGCTGGCTAGCCTATTACGGCTGCTCGTTTCTGATGCTTTCCAGACGTCTAAGCTCTTTCGCGATCTCCGTCGCAAGGCTGCAAATCGCCGTCCAGTATAGCTGGAACCAGGCTTCTACTGTGATAGGCACCCCTAGAGTGCCCTCTGCTCGTCCGCGGGATTCTGAAAATCTGACGCATGTGGTGAGGACATGCTCAGCGTTTTCTTCCACACCACAGCTGGTGCATAGTTCGTCTTCCTCGTGGCCAAAGCGATGTAGGTACGACTTAAAGCACCCATGTTCGCTCAGAACCTGCGTCAATGGAAACGTGAGTTCCCCATGCCGCCTATTTATTCACGCCTTTATGTCGCGGATTAGTCGGTGTGTCCAGCGGCCATTCTCCGCTCTATCCCATCTAACCTGCCATCTATCCAGGCATATGGACCTCGCTCTGCTCCTGGCTGCTCTGTCGTCTTCTTGCGTGATGGCGACCTTCCTCTCCATGTAGTCTGTCCGGGCTTCCATCGCTGCCAGTTCGACGGGTGGTATGCCGGTTTTCACCAGAATAGCCTCTGTGGAAACTGTGCGAAAAGCCGCACTGATCCGCAGGGCTCCAAGTCTAAAGTTTGAATCTATTCCCTGCCTATTCCTCACTGCCGATCAATGGAATAGACTCAAGAATTTTCCGTATGAAATTTCAATTTTTAAATCAAAGTACTCATGAACGTGGAAAATAGCCCGAATAGCAGAATACATCTTAAAAACAATGAAAACTCGATATGTGTAATGAATACTTAATCATTTGAATAGATGCTGATTTGTTTATTACATGTCAGACATTTGTTGTCCAACTTAGAAATTTAAACCAACCAAAACTGTGTAATGGAACGCGTTTGGTGATAAGAAAACTGATGAGCAATGTGATTAACGCGTCGATACTTAAAGGAAAATTTAAAGATGAGGAAGTTCTTATTCCAAGGATTCCGATGATCCCAACGGATATGCCCTTTGAGTTTAAACGAATTCAATTCCCGATTCGTCTTGCCTTCGCCATGACGATCAACAAATCACAGGGCCAATCCTTGACTATTTGTGGCTCAATCTAGAAAATTCATGTTTTTCTCATGGTCAATTGTACGTGGCATGCGAGCCTGCTTACGAGCTTCAGTGAGCGGTGGTTTTTTTTTATTTTTAATCTCTTTAGATGTTTGGCGTTCCTTATAACTCGCCGCACGGTTGTTATACTAGCTGTAACTCCCAAGTTTGAGCCGCAGAGCACGTGGAATTTGAGGCTTTTCGCAAAATTCTTCGCGTTTCGGTAGTCGTGAGTGCTTTTCTATTAGGAGTTTTTATTTTTTTTCCATAATTTGATGGATTTGCAAAAATGAGACACAACAGTCTGGCTTCTGGAAATTTTTGTGGCTATCTGCCTGGTTGTAAGGTTGCTGTCCATATATGCCAATGTTTTTGCTTTTTCCTCCGCTGTTAGAACTTTGCCCCGACCCATTTTGTATTTAAATAATGAGAAGTCGCAAGAGGTAATTAAATGCACCTTTTACCTTGCACAGCTTATCAGTAACTAAAATTGCAGCCTCTGAGTCTATTCGAATGATCGCCTAAGAAGCTCATTTTTTGGCATAGGGTAAAGCAAAATAGAAATAAATCATAACTGTAAAATTTCTGCAGCCCGCTCTTATCTCCTACTTCTGTCCCCTTTACTGCTCTAACAAACACATCAAAAAATTCAGCGAAAGCTTACTCCGTAAATGAGGGAATCGAAGAGAAAAACGAAAAATGCATTGAGTCTATCCCATTGATCGGCAGTGTAGCTTTTGGTGTTCGTTGCCTGAGCCCATATCGGCGCGGCGTATAGTATTGACGACTTTGCTACGTTGAAGAGAAGTCTCCTGCTCGTCGACTTCCGTCCTCTATTATTCAGCATCATGCGGGATACGGCCATAATGACGCCGTGTGCCTTCCGGTGTGTCTCCTGTAGGTGCTCTCTCTGAATGATAGCCGGGTGTCCAGCATGACTCCAAGGTACCTGATGGCTCTTTTTTGAGACGATGCAGGCTCCTCCTACCGTTATCCTCGCCGTCTCAACCTGTTTCCTGCTGCTGATAAGGACCGCTTCCGTTTTGTGTTCGGCCAGTTCAAGTCCTGCCAGGTTTAGCCAACCGCCTATGGTTCTGATGGCCTCGTTCATTGCGCTTCCCGTTTCCTCCATTGTCTTCTTGATGACCGTGACCGCTACGTCATCAGCAAAGCCCACAATCTCTACTCCGGCTTGAAAGTCCAGGCGCAAGATTCCATCGTACATGGTATTCCACAGTAAGGGTCCCAGTACGGATCCTTGTGGGACCCCTCCCGTGATGGAGTATGTCCGTGGGCCATCGTCGGTATCGTATTGGAGCCATCTATCATCCAGGCAATTGCTGACCACTGCTTGCAGGTAATCTGGGATTCCCAGTCTACTAAGGGAGGACAGTATCCTGCTCCAAGATGCGGAATTAAAGGCGTTTTTGATGTCCAATGTGGCCACCAAGCAGTATTTTTTGGCCCCACTGAGCCATCGCGTGCCTTCTATAGCCTTTTTGGCTGTGCTACACACCTTTTCCAGTGCATCCAGGGTTGAGCGAGCCTTCCTGCTTCCGTACTGACTGTCGGATAGTCCTGTCCTGCGCTGGGAATAGGTGCCTGACGATCACTTCTAGTGTTCCGGGCGCCGGGTTTTTGAATCCGCCTGTCTTCTTCATGACCACTTTGTAGGCCTTGCCACAGAGATCATTTTCTGCTTCGTCACAGAGCTCTATTAAGCATCGCCTTTTACTTGATTTTATCTCCCTTTTCAGATTCTTCCTCTTTTGGGTGTATACCCTCTCTGAGGGCTTGGAAGTTTTCTGCTCCACGAGATCATTGATAGGCTCGTCTGGCGCCTATGCATTTTACGGCGGGCCTCTTTTATAGAGTGGTTCCACCAATAGGTCGGTTTATGCCCCTTGAAAGGTTTGCTGCGCTCCATGCTGGCTTCGCATGCCCCGTTAAGCTGGCCCATGATGTAGCCCACATCGTCTTCTTCACCTTCCATCTCTGCTAGTCCTGCTATGGCTGACTGAAAAACTGGTATGTCCAGAGTATCTTCCTTGTAGTGCCCCCTCGTGGCAGTGCTTGGGGCAGCTCTTCGGGCCCGCGTGGGCACTGTGGTCGTTCGCGGTGTACTAATCACTGATCTGCCATGTCGTGGTCGCTGCCAGACTTGAGCTTATGTAGGTGAGGTCAATAATCGATTTGGGCCCTGCTCTGCTGAATGTAGGCGTGGAGTCGGCATTTTTGAGGACAGTAGCAGCTGTATATCACCCTGTCTTTCAGCTTCGCTCTAACGAAACCTTTCGAGCTTCTCACTCCGTCTAGGTGCTGGGCCGGTTGGCCACACATCCAAATCGCCGTCTTCGGTTATTTTTGTTCCCTCTAGGGCAATCTGGACTGCTTCAAGTACCTCCGTCTTGTTTGTTACCTCGTCCAGGTCCATGATGTCGAGCTCGTACGACCGCCTTGGCCCCTAGTGCCTTTCAAACGGCCGTTTTCACCTCTTCTGCGCTATGAGTTGGCGCTTTCTTAAGGCGTAACAGCAGGTCACCCTTTGCTGTCTTTCTGATGCTCTCCACATCGCCGCTGACCTGGCTCAGTGTTGCGTCTCCTTTTACAGATTTTAGGAGCTCTGCGTAGGTGATGCCTCCCACGCTCGCTACTACTATGGCATCGGATCTCGTCTTTTTTGGGCGCTGCTTTTTACCGGCTCCTGTGGGTCTGTCCGTTGGGATCCGCTGGGCTTCAGTTTGGGTCCTCACTGTTGTTTCCTCTCGCGACCTGAACTTTTTCGACGGAGTTTGTCTCTGACCTGGCTGTTCCCTTGCCCGCTTTGGTGTCGCTTGACTCCTCTCCGCAGCGACGTACAGTCTGCCATTTTCGTTTGCCGCTTTTGGCGAGGTCTGCGTGTCCACATCTCTGTGCTCGATAGCATTTTCGGTCTCCTGGCTGGTGAGGTTGGCTATCATCTGCTGCAGGTTTACCAGCTGTGATAAGATCTCTCTCTCCCGCTGATTTATGTGCCTATGACTGGAAAACCACGTCGAGAGGTACTTCAGGTGCAGCCCCATTTGGGTTACCGCGTTCGCCAGGGACTTTGGTGCTATCTCAGGATTTCCTAAAGATTCTGCCATTTCCTGCTCCGATGACTGCTGTGGTGGCGATCTTGCCACTGGCGATCTTGCCATCGTAGTACTTTTTGCGAAGGGGTTTCCTGCATCCATTCTTCTAGATTTTTCCAGTCGGATAAAGGATGCCGCGCTGGCCACCGGTTTCCCAGTCGATGGGGGATATACCGCCCCTTCTCGGTCCGACTTTGCTTAGTCTAGAAGTAGGCAGCTAGCCTTTTCTCCTTACCAGTATAAAAATAAGAATACAAAATTCGCCTGGAAGTATGCAGAATTTTTTCTCGTTTTCTTCTTCTTTTTTTTATTTTGGTTGTACTCGTGGCAGCAGCTGGTTGCTACGATCTTATGCACTGTTGTCTCTTGTTTGCTGCTGTCGGTATGGCTGTGGCTCTTGCCGCCTCTGTGCTAATGCAGCATGCCAGCCCATTCACCGCACACACTGCCACACTTCCACCCTGCCGCACATGCCTCCACATCTTCATCTCTGTCTCTGTCGCTTTCTGCCCCCCCGCCACCACCGTCTCATTGACCGCTTGGGAGCGGGAGCTGGCGCAGCAAGAAAATGAAAATGGAATATAAATTTGAGAAAAAAATATTAAAATATGCAAACAAAATGGCAATGTATAGAACGGAATGGAATGGCATGGCATGCAACTGAATTAAATGAAATTAATTGTACAAAATGTAGGAGCAAAAGGAAACAGCGGAGGCATAACGACGGTCGTATCCGCTACGATGATCAGCTTGCTGCGCATGTACTTTGCCCCGTGCCACCCTCATGGACAGTTACAGGAGCAAAGGTCCAGGTGCCTCTGAGGTGTGCCCAATGTGTCGCACCAGCACACTGTCAGCGCAGGATAGCAGCCACACTTTATTATGTATTTCCAAAAGGCAATGGAGTCGGTCAGTGACAGTTTAAGTAAACTAGAATAAAGGATACTTCAACTTGAATATAGAAATGGCCAATAAAGCAGTCGAAGCCTGTTAAGCCTGCGAGTATGTTATGGCATCAAGCTTGATACTTCTCCTTAATTCTCCTTATATCTGAAGGCTTTACGTGTCGAGTGATTTCCCAGAAGCAAGCCATATTTAAACAGCCTAAAACACGTGAAGTTTTTGGCACAGTAATTCCTACTAACCATATTGGCATTATGCAACTTGTTTTTGGCAACATTCGAGCATCTATTGTCTTGTGACAGCAGAGAGTAAAAGTTGAATGATGAAAGAGGAATTCGCGCAGATAAGTCCCACAAGTGGAATAGAATATACAAATTTAATTTCGAATTGTTCATTTTATCTGCTATATTCCCCTGATTTAGCTTGTTCGAGCTAATAAATAAATGTACATAAATATATATCACGATTCCTGCGTCTAAAGAGTTTGTCTGTCTTAAATGTATTTCAATTTTGATAGAACAAAAATTGGGGCATCAATCGAGAGGAATTTGGTTCAGTTTGCCTATTGGAATATTGCATACCGAACGGTAAGTATCGCTATTTTTTATGTAATATAATGAATGTACTTTCAGCTCTGACGCAGCTAAGTGGTGCGCAAATTGGAGTACCTGAGATTTAATTGTGGGCCACGCGTAAAGCGCCATCCAAGCATCCACTAAAGGGCTTTCCGGACTTGAATGGCTGCCGGACCAGTTGACCAGTTACACACCCACAAGCGAGCACACATATACACATGTACTCTATGTATACATGTGAATGTGTGCATGCATGGACATATTTGATTCAATTTGGTTGAAGCGAAGACGCTGACACGCCCACAGGACCCTGCAAATACTAGTAGTTGCAAATGCAAGCACAGCCCCACTCTCCCAGCCCACTCTCTCTTTATCCCTTCCATCTGTCGTGCATGTGCTTGGAGCACTTTCTAATGAGTTTCAAATGGAAAGTGCTCAACGGTGCCCTGTTTCTGGCTCTCTCTCCCATTTACCGTGCCCTCCCGCCCTCGATCTGCATTCTGGCCCGTTACTCGTGGGTCGGGAATATGAATTCGTTCGATTGTATGGAACCAAAGGAAGCCTCACCGGGACCTCTGATCACTTTATGTGTAGATCTATGCGTAGATCAAACAAACAAAACAAATGTGGTGCAAACAGCATTTATTTATTTTTACATTTACCTCTGCTTGGATTTAAATTGTGAACTAAAAGCTCTAAAAATGTTCTGTTTAAATTCAAAAAAATAAACCGCTTTGCTCCGACACAAGTATCGTTGGCACTGATCGTGATGGATCTAATCAAAGAGATACAAAGAGATACGAACAAAAAAAAACCAACTAAAAAAAATTAAATTTAAAAATTAGAACTATGTTTTGTCCGGCGGCACGCGAAGGTCTCGGTCTCCGTCTCGGTCTCGGTTTCGGAGACCGCTTCGATTTCCGAGCTTTACGTACGCGCGGCACATTTAACATTTCGTTTAATTCTGTTTTTGGGCTTTTTATTCGTTATTAAATTTTTCACTTTTTCCCAAAAATATATTTTCCTTTTTGTTCCGAGATGTTTGCTCCGCGAAGAGCTCGACTCGACTGACGAAAATCTGGCTCATCACCAGGGCCAGATATACAAATCCAAATATAAACGAGAAGGAACGTGTGAGTCGCTTCTAAAGAGCGCAACTCTATACCCGTACTCAGTCAGTATATACATTTTTTAGCTTATGATTTTTAAGAATTTTTAGAAAAAAAATAAAATTTTACATTTTACATTTTGTTTGCTACATATGATATCTACATCTACATATACAATGTATAGTCTACATCTAACATGTAGATTGTACATGTTCCAATTAGATTCTACATCTCCTCCGCTAGGGGTTGCTCGCGCACTGAACGCGGCAGAGTGTGCGAGCGAGAAGGAAAATGACTTGCGTTGTCGTTTGCTGGAGGAGGGACAGGGGAAGCAACTGAAAATTAATTTCTTCATTCTGGCTATAATTATGATCCGATCTGATTTAGATTCGGCAATCTGGTAGATATGGGCATTCTCTACGATACTGCGTTTTTAGTTTTATCGTATCTTTAAAAATGTGCCTGCTACAGATTTTCGTCTTTTGTGGGACGGAAGGGGGCGGGGCGAAATTCTGAAATACACTTGTAGCAGTGTTATATCACATGAGCCTGGAAACCAAATTTGGTTTCTCTAGCCTTTATAGTCTCTGAGATCTAGGCGCTCAACAAGACGGACAGACAGACATGGCTATATCGACTCGGCTATTGATGCTGATCAAGAATATATATACTTTATGGGGTCGGAAACGTTTACTTCTCTGCGTTACACACATTCACTTTTACCACAAATCTTATATACCCCTTAACTCTTTTTTAAGTACGGCTATAAAAAAGGAAATGTAAAGTTTATTATGAAAAGATTCGAAAAGGGTGAAAGCAGTGCCAGCCGCCACTGCTTAAGTTCACATTAACAGAACCATGGAAGTCCTGCACTTTCACCCGTTTCCAGCACTTTGGGATGGGATGACTTAACCGCGTATAAAGTTTAGATTTAGCCGAGGAAGCTACTTAGATAGCCAATAGTTATAGCCGCTCCCCCTCTGTAGCTATAATTTATAACCTTAAGTTCACAGCGTAAATAAATAAAAAATATATATTATTTTAGCTTGGATTTCAGCTACCAGTTTGGTTGTTTTACTCGCATATTCAATGATTATGGATATTTATGTTTTCTGTCTGCGAAGACTATTTAATAATATTTTATATGTTTCTTTTCGTGTAGATTTCTTTAAAACATTCTAGAAAATATCGGTAAGATAATTTGTGTTGCATGTGATACTCGTACTTGCTGATATCTATGGACTTTATAGCAAAGATTAAGTAATAGTAAATTGCTTATGTCTAAACAACTTTTATTGTTGCTGCTGTTGCTTTGCTTGCACTCGCAGATTCTAGGAGGTATATTCGAACTGTTTTCTAGCAGCATATTTCAATAGCTATTACCAGCAAACACTTGTTCGAGGGGTGCATTGTACCCCTTCGGGTGCAACAGGCTGAAAGTTTGCTCCCCTGTACATCCATTCCTCTGCCTACAGGAACACCTGAAGAGAAGGGCCTGCCAAAAGATAAAGCAAGCGAACTATGACAGACTTTTCATATGTGTATGTACAATGGGATCGTTTGCCCTTCGAGGAGTGAGTATTCGCCCATCCCAAAGTATTCTGTGCACAAAATATGTCCAGGAATTAGAACTCTGCAGAAGAGAGACCTTCGCGTGCCGCCGGACAAAACATAGTTCTAATTTTTTATACCCGTACTCAAAAAAGAGTTAAGGGGTATATTAGATTTGTGGTAAAAGTGGATGTGTGTAACGCAGAGAAGGAAACGTTTCCGACCCCATAAAGTATATATATTCTTGATCAGCATCAATAGCCGAGTCGATATAGCCATGTCTGTCTTTCCGTCTGTCTGTCTGTCTGTCTCGATGAGCGCCTAGATCTCAGAGACTATAAGAGCTAGGGCAACCAAATTTGGTTTCCAGACTCATGTGATATTCCACTGCTACAAGTGTATTTCAAATTTTCGCCCCGCCCCCTTCCGCCCACACAAAGAACGAAATTCTGTGGCAGGCACATTTTTAAAGATACGATAAAACTAAAAACGCATTATCGTAGAGAATGCCCATATCTACCAGACTGCCGAATCTGAATCAGATCGGATCATAATTATAGCCAGAATGAAGAAATTAATTTTCAGTCGCTTCCCCTGCCACCTCCTGACAACGATCCTGCAACTCATTTTCCTTCTCGCTCGCACACTCTGCCGCGTTCAGTGCGCGAGCAACCCCTAGCGGAGGAGATGTAGAATCTAAATGGTACATGTATAATCTACATGTTAGATGTAGAATATACATAATATATGTAGATGTAGATAACAGATGTAGCAAAAAAATGTAAAATGTAAATTTTTTTTTTAATTCTAAAATTCTAAAAAATCATAAGCCCAAAAATGTATATACTGACTGAGTACGGGTATAAGTAGAGTCGCGTCCCCAGAAGCGACTCGCACGTTCCTTCTCGTTTAATTTAATTTTGTTTATTTTGCTTATGTTTAGTTGGTTTTTTTTTTGGTTCGTTTGTTTAATTTATTGAAATTATAGTTGATTTTTTTTGTTAAATTTATTGAACAACTTTAAACCTCCAAGGACTCAGAAACTCACTCACAGTGAGCTAAACCAGTGGAGTTGCAAGTTCGTTGCGTTGCTAATATTTATAACCATTTAGATTATGGCATGCAATGGTGGCGCAGCCCAGTCCCAGGCGGCGGGGCTGCCCCTTCCCGGACTTACTTACCCGGACTTCCTTAACCGGACTTACTTACCTGATGGATCAAATTTTAGCTGGCCCAAGCTACAAATTCTCGGATATGAAATAATTTTCGCACTGACACTTTGCAGCGGTAGTGGAGTGTAATTAAATCGAGTCGACTATCAAACTAGCCCAGCGATCAGCGATATTCAACCTCAACCTCCTGTAGATCATGCCCATGGCAATAGAACAATTCATCGTTAGCGTTGGCATGATTGGACGAGTGTTTCGGGTACACCCCACGCACTCGGATAGGAACAGGAAAAGGAAGTAAGTAATACTCGTACTCCTGACTCAATGCGGACCTAATGGAGTTTCTTTAGTAGGCGGATTGGTACAGGTTTCGAATCCTATTTTTCGTCGGTGGAATCCTACACGGGGGTGGGATGAACGGACAGAGTGAAGAACTTTCGACAGATCGACACACACCCACTCAAAATTAACCAAAGTAAATTCATCTCGGAACGCAAATTATTTCGCAAATTAAATTCAAAATTTTGAAAGGGGCAGCAACAAATATGAAATATTGTTTTATTATTGGCTGGCGGTATTGGGGGAACCTGAGAAGAATTACTCAACCCTCTGGGTATCTTTCACTATCTTTAATCGTATATTAAGGCCATCTGACCTGGGCTCTGGCCGGCATTGAATGCTGCTACTCGTGGGCAGAGCCTGCCCCCAAACAGGATACCCAAAACTACACAGAAACCCAGAGCAACACACACACACACACGGACATGGATATATCGTATCGTTTGGGCTTAAAGCTGCATCAAATGATTTGCCCAATTTAAATTTCAGACATACTGCTGCTAGCCTCCCTTGTTTTGGATGGTGGGGCAGACTGTGTGGGCAACAAAACATTTCGATTTAGGCTCAAACTGGAGCAAATTCAAAGAAAATTCCCCTCAACAGCTTTAGTCTGCTTGAGCGCACTTCAAGTGGCAAGCCAGCCCAGCCCAGCCCAGCCAGGAGGACCAAGCACACACACGGGGATTGAGAGAGCAATGGTGATGGGGTGGGCAGGCGTTAGGAAAGTGCAACAAAAACTGGCGACGCTTAATAAAGCCACACGGAGTGGAAATGAGCGTGTAATGTAAACGGAAATGCGTTGAATGACGCCATATTTGGTTTAGCTGCCAGTCAACCCAAGATGTAGCATGCTGTAGTATGGGCGAAGGCGGACTGGGTATGGGGGATTGAATCTTAAGATCTTAAGAAAACTTCAAACTGTAAAGTCCAATATAAAAAATGTTATATAACAGAACAATGTTAAGTCTAGCAGATGTTAAAGTCAGCTGTTACTGTAGAAAAACACTTGCTTTAATAGCCTTTTTACACTGGGCGCGTCTGCTATCGATATCGGAATAGACGCAATGAAGCAGAAAAGGCGTTTACATTGGCAGACGCGCGTCTTGAATTTTGTTTTGGGTGCTTGATGACAAGGAAAGTAAACAAATTTTGATAAATCAACAGAATTATGCAAGACGACAAGAAAATGGACGAAAGAGAATTGATTCTTATATTTATTTATTATTTTCAGACATTTCTTTGTAGAGATTGTGGGAGTTCTTCTTCAAATTATGAAAACCACCGAAGTTCGTCGCCGTGTGTTTCCGGGCTTCAGTGTTTTTAAAACAGATATCCATTCTATTATCTCCTCCTCGTCAAAGTTATCTTCATCATCATCGTCCATGTCCAACAACATGTTTAGCTTGTGCAAGAATATGTTTTGCCGCTGAATCACATTCACGACCATTGAAATGTTATTTATATTCATTTTAATTAAAGTAAACAAATTTTCACCTCACGCAATTGTGAGCAACAGATGTTTCTCATGGATGGTGGATGGTGTCAATGTGAATCGGTGTTTCACATATTTCAAAAATTCCCACCGTTCCCCCAGGATGGACTCAGTGTGCAGAGAGTATTAGGCTGTGAACCAAAATGACTTTTTCTGATAGATTTCGGGATTTAATAATTTTTGTAGTACTTTATTTGTTCGGCTAAGCGCCGGCCCATGGCATCACAATGAGCAATGAGACCATATGTAACATCTCTTAAATGTAACGTCTCTCTTTATTACCGTTTTGTTTGCTTTGCTTATGCTCTATCTGGTGCTTTGCTCTCTGTCGGCGTTCGACAGCCGCTGTGGGGGAGGCTCGTCAGAGAAAGCAGAAGACACTTCAGATTCGATCATCACTGTAGTTAAACGTTTTGCTGTCTGGCACAGTGACCTGCCTGCCACAGAGTTCTAAACTAAATCTTACATAAACCTAACAACTTCAACAGTCTTGAACCGGCCACCGCGTCTTCAATCGACCCATCGTTAACTCTCGTTATCAAATCCGAACACCTTTCGCTAGTTTTGGATAAAACATATATATTAACTTAAGTACAATAAACTGTGAATATATTAACTGAACAATCATCGTCTCTTAAATAATCTTGCAAAACAACGCTACTGAAGAAGCTCAGTAGCTCAACATTATTATTTTTTTTATGGTGTCATTTTTTTTTTAAGTATTTTTAAAATCTGGTATTTTTTTTCATGGTTTTTTTCAGAGGTAGTGCTTTTATTTTTCACATAACTTTAGTATCTTATATCTTGTTGCATAGAACTTTGCAGTTCTGAAAAGTTTTGTATCTGCAGCTTTACGCCTGGAAGATATTAAGCTTTCAAATTCAAATTTCATAATTTTTTGCGGTATTATTTTTCGAAATTTTGACTTTAAAAACTCGGGAAAAGTAGAAAAAAAAAAAATTCTAATAATTGGGCGTCGTTTAAGGTATTGTTCATTAAAATCTATGGATAAACGGTCAAGTTGGAGCCATTTCACCAAAACAACTCAAAAATAATTTTACCTTAAATTAATGCTTTTTTTCCACATAACTTAAGTATCTTACCTCTGGTTGCTCAGAACTTTGCAGTTCTAAAAAGGTGCCTAATGCAACTATAAATCTTACCCAGAAACTTTGTATCTGAAGCCTAACGCCTGAAAGCTATTCAGCTTTCAAATTCATATTTCATCATTTTTTTGCGGTATTTTTCCCAAAATTTTGACTTTAAAAACTCGGGAAAAGTCGAAAAAAAAAATATTTTTTTTTTTTTGGTATTTAATCGCTGCCGCGAAATTGGATGGTCGCACGACGATGAGTCCGCATTGACCAGGTACTTCAGTTCGATGATGGGCCTGTCGATATTTTGTTGTCTATCGATGGTTGTTAATAAGACCATGCATGGTGTTGCATTGCTATATTCTTATAATTTAAACAATATGATGCTAAGTTTAAAGTGTGGTCATGTGTAAGAGTTTAACAAAATATATAGTAGTGAAATGGATTGATATGTATGTGTAGGTGTGTAAGGCAACAGAAGGTTGCCTCAGAAAGTAGGAACAACAGAAGGTTGCTCCTCAAGGTGACTTCCGTTGGCACCGAGTTAACCCGACCTGAATAAAATCCAGTGTGTTTCGAATCACAACTCCAAATTAGCCTCATTAATAAATTTGGCCAATTCTCTAAAAAAAAGTGGCTCCCTTGTGAGCAATAGCTCCTTAAGATCTTTAAAGCGATGAAAAATCTTATATTTTTTCCTGATAATAGCATGTCGTTGGCAGGAGAAGATTGCAAAAATTGCATGTTCCGCATTGTCGAGAACGTTGCATACTTCGCAAATGTTGGTGTTTCTGGCTTTGATTTTGTGTAAAAAAACGTTATCATAGGTTCGATTAATTAACAGTCTATTTATGACCTTTATGTTTTTTGCACTCCAGTCGAGAGCCCAGTGCCATGGTTTGACTGGAATTTCATTGTAAATTGACGCAAAATAAATTCCTTTGGTTTTTGATATTTCCTTGTACTCATTGTTCCAATCCGTCTGAACTTTTATTTTAACTTTTCTTATTACTTCATCGAATGTTAGGGGTAAATTAAATAGTTTGCCTTCATTAGTGGCTGATTTGGCTAGTATATCAGTCTTTTCATTAATGGCAATGTTCTTGTGACCGGGTATCCAGTGCACAATAAAGTTGCTCGTGAAGGAATTGTCCATGTTGAGGTGGATTTCGTCTGTCAAGTATGAATTTGATTCATTTCTCTTCAGAGCCTTTAAGGCTCCTTGACTATCGCAGAGAATTACAGTTTTACTGTATCTTTTTATATTTGATATCTTAACTGCCGTTAATATACCAACAAGCTCTGCAAACACAGATGAGGAACTATTTTCAGTCCTAAACATATAGCTAAAGTTACTAGGGTAATCTAAGATACCTATGCCTGTCTTATCACCATTGATGGATGCATCAGTGGAAAGAATATTCCATCCACCTGACACCCATTCTTCAAGCTTAGCTTGATATATCACATTGCATTCTTCGTTTGAGATGTCAGTTTTTTTCCTGTCAAAGACTGACAGACAAATTAATGCTTTGGGACTATGTTTGTACTTCTTGGCTTCATTATAATTGTCGAAAAGATCACTATATTCTTGATACACAGCTGTGTAGGCAGTCTTTGCAGTGGATTTAATAACATCATTATACAAGGTCGGGTTTAGAGACTTTACTTTCAGTAGTTCTCTGACTGTGAGAATTTTAGCTCTGTGTTTGGGAGGTAAAATACCGGCCAGAGCAAAAATCAGATGCGTAGATGTTTTTGGAGGCACACCCACGCAACGGCGAAGACAGTCCGTCTGTGCAGTGTTAAGAGACTTGCTGTTGCTAATGTTTAGATTCGAAAAACTAGTAATGGCATGTTCCTGCTGAGATCTGATGAAGGATTTGAAGATGTTGGATGAAACCTTGGGTTTGAGTCCCGCTTTGATGGTAGTTACAGCATGCAACAAAAGCTCACTTTTGTCTGATTTGTCCCTGATTTTTGCAATATGCAATTTGTCTGACATGTTGGCACTAATGATCCTGCCTAAAAAGGTAATTGACTCCTTTATTGGGAAAGTGATATTATTGCATGTAACTGCGATGTTATCACGTCTTCCCCTACTGCAAAACATAACTGAGGATTTGCTGGGGTAGAAATTAAGGCCTAGATCTTGACAGAGAAGGTGAAAGTCGTTGATCTTTACCTGTAAGTTTTTGCTAGCATCATTTATGTTGTTGCCTGTTGAGATGATGGCAAAGTCATCAGCAAATTGAATAATGGACGTATGTGAATCATTGATTTGATGAAGTCTTTTGGTGTACAGATTGAAAAGTAGAGGTGAGAGACAGGAGCCTTGAGGCAACCCACCATTGATTTCTTTACTGAAGTTACCCAGTTTTAGGAATCTAGACGAAAAGAAATTGACAATCCAGTCAGTATATTGCGTGGGAATGTGTTCATAATCCATTAGCATTTGTAGCGTTTGAAGATTAACGCAGTTATATGCATTATCAATGTCTACTACTACAATTGCAACGAATTTTCCCCTTTTCTTCTCACAGGCCGTGGTATTGATGAGATCATTTATGCACATGGCTGCTGATTTACCATTTTGGTAGGCATAAGATCGTCTGGGCATGTTGTTACATTTTTCTAAGAACATATCTAGGCGACTCTTGATCATAAGATTGAGAGTTTTAGCCAATACCGAGATGAGAGAAATAGGTCGATAGTTTTGGTAGATATGGAGATCCTTACCCCTCTTTGGGATGGGAATGACTTTGATTGTACGCCATTGATCAGGGACTCTACATTCTGTAAATAACCTGTTGTATTCTTGTAAAAGATTATTCAGTGCTGGGCTCCTGAGGGCTCTTATCATGTCATATGTAATTCTATCTATTCCTCCCGCAGTGTTTCTGCCCCTATTGAGAACAGCAGACAGGTCACTTAAGTTAAAGGGATTGATGTTGAGTGAAGCTGGCCTGACAGAGAAGGTATGAACTTTAGCCAACACAGAGACTTGGCTTTTAAGAAACTCAAGGTAAGGCAAGACCATTCTGCATTACGGCTGGAATTTACGGGATCATTAAAGGACTTAATGTTTCTCTTGAAGGAAACCACTTTCAATCCAGGGAAGAACTCCGTAATGGGATACATTCTTCTGATGGAAGAAATTGCTATGCGTGCCGACATCGAAGAAAAATTAACGGTTCAGTTTATCATTGATGGTTTTCGCGATCGTTCTACCAGTATCGCCTTATTGTATTCAGCGACGACCATTGGAAAACTTAAGGAGCTGGCCCGTCAATACGAGGCTTTAAGGAAGAGTACCCAGACGACTTTCAAGCGCTCTGAGATGAGTGCATCAGGACCTGACCAGAACCAGGTGCGCTGCTATAATTGTTCAGCGCATGGACACTACGCTTCATCGTGTCCCGCACCTCTGCGGGAGAAGGGATCGTGCTTCCAGTGTGGGTCCATCAGCACAAGGTGAAGGAGTGCCAACAGACGCCTGTGCCAACTCAACGATCCGTGAATACAGCCAGCAACCAGCCGATGATGGACGACGGAGAGCAGCACAATATGTTTGTTCCTATTATGAATCAGGTAGGGGTATATTTTTACACTGATATAAAACGCAGGTATCATATTAAATTTCTTTCTGCCATGTTGGACACCGGTAGCGCTATTAATTTGATGCAGCGTGCGGCGATGCCTTATGTAAATTTTGATGATGTACTAAGACCAACTGAGTATTGGAGTAAATGGTTCAAGAATAAGCACTTTTGGAAAAATAGTTGTTAAAGTAAATTTTCATAACATAGAGAAAGAACTCATATTTTACGTTGTACCCAATAATTATGTATCTAGTAATGTCCTTCTGGGGCGTAGTTTCCTTGAACATTATGGAATAAAATTGATTTTTGAAAATACAATTGAAAATTTAAAACGAGTAATGCAAGTCAGTATGGAAAATAGAATATTAGTGAACAGTGACAGTGACTTAATAGGAAATAGAATATTAGTGAACAGTGACAGGGACTTAATAGAAAACAGAACTGTAGAAATTAGTGACAGTGACTTAATTGAAAAAAGAGTATTAGTAAACATTGACAGTGAAATTGAAAATAAAATATTGGTAAACATTGACGGCGACCCAATTGAAAACATAGTATTGACAAATATAAATAATGAGTTGAGATTATCAGATAGCAATAACAATGATTTAGTGAAGGATGGAAATGATGATAAGATTAGTTTTTTTATACCCGTACTCAAAAAAGAGTTAAGGGGTATATTAGATTTGTGGTAAAAGTGGATGTGTGTAACGCAGAGAAGGAAACGTTTCCGACCCCATAAAGTATATATATTCTTGATCAGCATCAATAGCCGAGTCGATATAGCCATGTCTGTCTGTCCGTCTGTCCGTCTGTCTGTCTGTCTGTCTGTCTGTCTGTCTGTCTGTCTCGATGAGCGCCTAGATCTCAGAGTCTATAAGAGCTAGGGCAACCAAATTTGGTTTCCAGACTCATGTGATATCCCACTGTTACAAGTGTATTTCAAAATTTCGCCCCGCCCCCTTCCGCCCACACAAAGGACGAAAATCTGTGGCAGGCACAATTTTAAAGAAACGATAAAACTAAAAACGCAGTATCGTAGAGAATGACCATATCTACCAGACTGCCGAATCTGAATCAGATCGGATCATAATTATAGCCAGAATGAAGAAATGAATTTTCTGTTGCTTCCCCGTGCCCCTCCCGCACTCCACAACACAACTCATTTTCCTTCTCGGTCGCACACTCTGCCGCGTTCAGTGCGCGAGCAACCCCTAGCGGAGGAGATGTAGAATATGAATGGTACATCTATAATCTACATGTTAGATGTAGAATATACATTGTAGATGTAGATAACAGATGTAGCAAAAAAAATGTACATTTTTTTTTTTTTTTTAATTTTAATTCTCAAAAATGTATATACTGCCCGAGTACGGGTATAAGTAGAATCGCTTCCCCAGAAGCGACTCACACGTTCCTTCTCATTAAATTTAATTTTTTTTTTTTTTAATTTTAATTCTCAAAAATGTATATACTGCCCGAGTACGGGTATAAGTAGAATCGCTTCCCCAGAAGCGACTCACACGTTCCTTCTCGTTAAATTTAAAAAGTTTAAAAAGTAGTGACTATTTTTTAAAAGATAATGAGCATATGGCAAAGGAAACATTAGGAATATCTGACATAGATATACCATATATATATAGTATTGATATAACAAATGAAGATGACTGCTTCAATATAGACCCGAGGCGGAGTGATGAAGAACGTAGTAAATTCATTGAAGTGATCAAATTTAACTATTCAGATTTAAGTAATATCCCAGCAATTCAGCATAATTATGAAATTAATCTAAAACTGAAGACAGAATAACCTGTACGCTCCGTTCCAAGAAGACTTTCATACCAAGAGAAAAAAGAAGTAGATGACCGAATTGATGAATTATTGAAAAGAGGCTTTATAAGAGAAAGTAACTCGCCCTATACTTCTGCAATAGTATTAGTTAAGAAAAAATCAGGAGAAAAAAGAATGTGTGTAGATTACAGACAGCTTAATAAGATATGCATTCGTGATGGATATCCGTTGCCTCTAATAGATGACTGTTTAGAGAGATTGGAAGGGAATAAAATTTTTACAATTTTAGATTTGAAACACGGATATCACCAGGTAAAAGTATCAGAGAATTCGGGTCAGTATACAAGTTTTGTCATACCTAGTGGTCAGTATGAATATACAAGAATGCCCTTCGGACTTATGAATTCACCAGCAGTATTTATGAGATTTATTAATTTTATCTTGCAACCATTAATTCGCGAAGGTAATGTAGTAGTTTATATGGACGATATTGCTATAGGTTCCAAAACGTTAAATGATCACCTCATAACAGTAGGTAGAGTGTTAAGAATTCTCGCTGAATATCGATTAGAAATTAAGATTAGTAAATGTCAATTTGGTTATGAAAGTATCGAATTCTTAGGATATAAGTAATGTTTAAATACGACACGGGTATTTGATGTAAAGTATTATTTATTTCATGAATGTAATTAAACTTGCAAAAGAATACAATGAGAGATTAAGTACCCGCAAGGCGAAACGTTGATACGTGAATGCCACTCGGCCGGTAATTAACAACTCACTTAAAAACCTAAACTTCCCAGCTACGGGACCCTTGGTTGCCGGCCACGGCACTCGTCGCTGTCCAGCAAAAGCGCTGACCTTGCGCCTCGTGCGTGGTGTCCAGTAGCGGCCGGCATCCGGCGACCGCGACGACGGCGATCCCACGGTTGACGAAACTGCTTACCTTGCGATATCGCAGAATTCGTCCAACCCAATGGACAATCCAGTTAACTCTTGTTAACTCAGAATTCGTCCAACCCAATGGACAATTCAGTTAACTCTTGTTAACTACTCCTCCTTCAAGACTTGACCGTCTCGGTCAAGCCCATGCTCTTCAGCATCTGCTCAATCGCGACGGTGTTACCCTTCTGCTGCCTGCGCCGCATCCACCAGGAAACGCCGATTAAATCAACGCACACGGCCACGCCCACGACAGCGGCCAGTGCGGAACTGATCACAAGGTTTGTTCGGACTTCGGTCAGGTGCTGCAGATTTTCCTCATTCAGCTTGTGAAGATACGGCAGGCTCAACATTGTTTGGTGGCGGGTGACATTAATCCTCGCCGAGGTAGCTACGCCCGGGACTCTCTTTGGCGCATTGCTGAAGTTGGTGTATTTTGTCCCGTTGACGTGCGCGACCTGGTCAAAGGTTACCAGGTATGTTCCCGTAACAGTTCGCTGGGGCCGTCGTCGGTGGTCACAATGGCGGTGGCATCGTTGATTACCACAATACCCTCATCTATCTCCAAGATCGGGGGTAGGTTGTTTGGCTGGGTGCCGCAGTGGGCCACGGCGCCAAAATGCAGTTCTTGAGCGCAGCTGTTCGCCGGTGCCTCCTTACAGAAGGCCAATGATGGGGGCCCTATGCATGATGAGACAGCGATGACCTTGCTGCCCCATTCTGCTATGGTGTCCTCGGGCAACCGGATCGTTACCCCTTTGTGTGCGACTGGGAAGATGGTTATTTTCTTACAAATGAGCTTAGGTCTAGGCATTTCAATTACAAAGATGATCAATTCCTTATTAGCTAGTGCTCTCACATTTGCAGCGCCCAAAAGTTGGGTTACACTGATATCTGTGGAACCTTTCTTCAGAATCGCCTCTAAGTCATTACTATCGATAATAGCTGGACTTACTATATTTATTTTAGCCAGAGTAGTGGCGATCATTAGGTTCTGCAATTCGAGCGTCAATATCCTGTTTCTAGTTAGGAGGGTTTCATATAGATGGGAAGTGTCAATTTCTTCCTGCTTATTTACTTTCAATAATTGATTAACCGTTTCGGTGAGGGCATTTATCTGTGTTTGAGTCCTTGAGTTTATGGTTATCTGTCTGTTGTTTGCGTTTATTAAATCATACTCGACCTGTCTCGTTTGTTGTAAGTCATCAAAGTCCGGGGTTCCTGCGATTACCTTCAGTGCAGACCCCAAGATATTCAGACTCCTCGCATGCCTGTGATGAACTCCCAAAGCCGCAGTCAACGTCAGTAGGTGTTTCGTGTCTGTTTCTAATATTTTCCTCATATGTGTCTGAGGGAACACGTCAGTCAAGTCTATTGTTTCCTGAATGTATCGGTCATACTCTGTCAAGTTCGTGGAGTGTTGTACGTAGAAGGTTTCGTTCCATATTACGGTCCGTCCGTCAATTATGGGAATGTAGTCCGCGTGCGTGTAGTCCGTCAGCTTTGAGTCGATCATGGCTGTCAAGGCCAAGACTGTTAGGAGGCAGAGATACTCAACGGGTGACTTATAAGAAATGAGAGACACATCGGCTTATTAGCTATACCTTCTTTAATCCTACTATAATTTGTCCTAGTGGACCTGAACTTAGTGCTATGAATCCCGGTTTACTACACCTAATTCCTTACTTACCTCAAATTGTCTTTGTGGACCACCCTCCCTTTAATAAGAACGGTGGTTCCCAGGTCTGCCTCTACCTTTTGTTCAGCGCAGAGGGGAGTTAGCTTGTTCCCTAACCTCCTATTGGTTTTCACTAGGACCTGCTCGCCTACATCAAAGGTCTTATTTTGCCTGGTCGGTTTGTTTCTATCGAGCTGCTCTTGTTGGGCTTTTATTAGCTTTAACATAATTTCTTCCCCAAGGTCACAACTTGCGTGGACCACATCCATAGGTGTCCTGTTCGTGACGGAGTGGATGGTTCGATTATATTCGATGGTCGCTAGAATAACTAGTTCAGCCGTATCTTCTACCTGGCTATTTCTAAGAGGGTGCTGTGGAAGCGTTCCACCTGTCCGTTTGATGTGCTGTGCAAAGCTGGGTCATTCGCTACATCAATGTCGAACTGGTTCTTTAATAAAGACCGAATGGTCTCCGAGTTGAAAGCTGCCTCATTGTCACAGTAGATGGTCCTAATAGCTGGGAAGATGTTTACCAATTGTAAAATTGGTATTTTCACGTCCGTGATCGTGCGTGAAGCAACCTGCTGCGTTATTGCAAACTTTGAAAATTTGTCAATTGCGGTAAGGAAGTACTTCCTGCGGTGGAAAAGATGTCGATATGAATCAACTCGCCTACTCCTTGCCGGAATTGGAGTCACCCCTAACTCTTGCTTCCTAGGGTGCCGGTTATACTTGGCTTTCTGGCATATCCTGCAGTTTATCACCACTTCTGCTGCGATTTTCTCCATTTTCGGGAAATAATAATCTCGCAGTACCTGCTTCACATTCTCCTGGGCTGCCCTGTGCGCCCGATTGTGTTCGGCTGTCATTATCTCTCTTCGCTCCCCGTCGTTGGTGATGTCTGTCACCAAGGTTTTGCAAAATCGAAATTTTGTGTCCGGAAAGGCTTTTACCAGATCGTTTTGCACAAACGCCAAAGTTGGCAGAGTGCAATGGATGGCGTTAACGACTCCAGGCTTTACCGCTTCCTTGATGGACGCAAGAAGTGTATCTCGACTGGCAAATTCGATCTTGTGACGGGTCTTTTCGGAGAAGAGGATGTGGAGCTGCTTGGAAGGAGTATTTGATTCTTCTAGGATTATCTGATTCCTGAAGCAGTTCACTGGTTTGTCTGCGGCTTCAATTACGTAAGTGAGCGATGCTTCACAATGAATTGTTGCTGCGTCGGATCGACTCTGACTTCCTAACACATTGATGTTCTGTCGCGACAGCGCATCTGCTACGTAATTGTCCCTGCCTGGTTTGTATAAGACCCTTGCGCCGCACTCATCAATTCTCGCCTTCCAACGCTTTATCTTGGAATTGGGGTTTCTATCTGAAACCGCGAAAATCAGTGGCTGATGGTCTGTGTAGATGTTGATGTCACTCTTTCCATACAGGTAGTGACGGAGAGTGTCTAGGGCCCAGACTATGGCCAGAAGCTCCCTTTCATTGGTCACATAGTTTAGTTCTCTGTCTTTTAGAGTCCTAGAAATCATGGTTATGGGTCTATTATTTTGTGACAGTACCGCCCGATACCACTGGACGAGGCATCAGTGGTTAGGTCGAATGGTTGGTTGAAGTCTGGGTAGTGGAGGATGACGTCTTCTGACGCCAAAATGTTCCTAAGTTTATCAAAGGCCTGTTTCTGAACATCATCCAACTGTATGGGAATGGTTTTCGAGCGTTGTTTGCTGATCTTACCATTTTCTCCCTTCAGAATGCTAGAGATCGGTCTTGCTATCTGAGCGAAGTCCTTTATAAAACACCGGTAGTAGCTGGCAAGACCCAGGAATGATCTTACCGCAAACAGGGTGGAGGGTTGTCTAAACCCCTGAATAGCCTTGACTTTATCGGGGCTTGTTCTCGTGCCCTCGGTTGACACCACAAATCCAAGGAATTCCACTTGTCCCCCTGAAGAACTGGGACTTTTCCTTTGACACCCTCATGTTCGCGTCGTGGAGGCTGCCAAGCACGGTGTCAATGTCTCTGACATGATCCGCCTCACTTTTTGAGAACACGATGACGTCGTCAACATATACGTAACATATCTTACCAATATGCTCCCGTAATACGTCATCGATGGCCCGTTGAAAAATGCTTGATGCATTCCTGAGGCCAAATGGCAAACGGCAGAACTCATATTTGCCTCCGTTTACCGAAAATGAGGTCTTTTCACGATCGCGTTCAGCTAACGTGATTTGATGGTACCCTGACTTTAGGTCAAGGGTAGTGAAGTATCTTGCCTTACCCAGATTTGAAAGTATCATGGAGATACAAGGCATTGGATACTTGTCTGGTATGGTCTTTGAGTTAAGCTTGCGGAAGTCTATGACTAGCCGCTTCTTGTTTGAGCCCGAGTCGTCAGTGCCTTTTTTTCCAACAACCCATATGGGGTTGTTGTACGGAGACCTGGAAGGCCGAATGATTTTGTTCCGCAATAGGTCCTTTACCTCGTCATTGACGAAATCAGTGGCTCCTACAGGAAAGGGGTACATTTTCGAGTAGATTGGCTCCTCATTCTCGGTCCTAATTGTGGCTATTACGGCTGTGTTGAAGGGTAGCATTTCAGTCGGATCTGCAAATGCCTTTATACGGCTGGACATCATTCTGAGAAACTCGTCCCTTACTGTTGGCGGGACCTCAATGTCGTCTACTTTTGTGAAGCTAACGCTGGGGCATTTGTGGAATAGGATCTTTTCAGATTCCTGTCCAAAGTGGAGATTTTTTGTCCCCAGGTTTATATTGACGCCAGCTTTCGTTAGCGTGTCGAGCCCTACGATGCCATCAAAGGTTGATAGCTCCGGCAAGATAAAAAAGGGTCATTTTATGCCGAATATGGTTAGGAGACATTTTTGCTCTACTTTATTAAACCCGTGCAGGGATTTTACAACAAATGGGGCCTCTACAGGGACAATTCCCTTAAGTTCTTTTAAAGGTTTGATATAATTCTTCGCAGCCCCAGTGTCTATTAAAAGGTTAAGTGTCCTCCCTGCTACTGTTCGTTTGACGAACGGGAGCAGGGATGCTCCCCTAAAAAATTGACAGTATCACTGTCGTATCCTGCACTATTGTCTTCATCAATCTCCGCCACTGCTTCCGACGCTAACTGCTCGTACTGTTGCTCGTATTTGTCCGGGTCCACCTGAGCGAGGTGGTTGACCCTCTGCCTGCGCTGGTCGGAAAATCTCTGGGATCCAGCCGGTCTTTTATACGCACAATGTTGGTGCCCGTTATTAGGGTTTTCTGTAGCCGGTAGGCCTGGCTTGTGCCCCTGCTGCTTCTGAAAGCCAGTTGGCTGACGGAATTTAGAGGAAGATGGATCAACATCCATCATCTCTACTTTGTCTTGGCTACGGTGACCACCTGCTTGATGGTTCCTCTGGCTGTTCGTGTAGAACGGGTTCTTCGATTGTCTTTTGTAGTGATCGGGTTCATTCTGTCCGTCCTGCCTATACTTTGTTCGGTTCTGTGGCTTGCTTTCTAAAGCTCTTGCGTAATTCGTTGCAAAGTCGTACCTATCATGGTTGGCCTCGATTTCTTGTGCCAAGGCCAAGGCTGATGGCAAGTCCGCAGGCTGTGCCGCAAATAATGTATCCGTGAGGCCTCTTCTTAAGCCTGAGACAAAGACACGGAGTGCGTCAGCCCTATACTTCTCGTTAATGTATTGCGCCTGTGCGGCGTCTTGTGACATGATCGTCTTATTTGTGAGAAGGGTGAGCTTCTTCTCGACCTCTTCGTAAAACTGAGTGATGGACAGTCCACCTTGCCGAAGTGTGGCAAGCTCTTGCTCTAGCAAGTGTATCGGACGCTTGTCCGAATATGTAAAATCGAGGCGATTAATGATCGCCTCAAAGTTCAACACTGTGTTGAACGACGCTAAGAGTGAGTCAGCGGGCCCTCTAATCTTGTTCCTGATTATTAAAACCGCTTGGTAGTGCTTTGAACTTCCTACAAACCCCTCGTATAGCTTATAGGCAGCCTTTGCTGCCTGTCGCGAGGAAACATATTGCTGCTGGGCCCCATTGAACTCTGGCATCGTTTTTACCGCATCCAGAGCTTCATCACAACCTACCGCTCGGTCCAAGGTGACCGCCTCGTAGGCCTTGGCCTCGGGGGCCTGAACTCTCGCAGCGTGCAGCTGGTCAGTTACAGCCTGCAAACGCCGATTAAAGTCCGCTTTTTGTATTTCTAGCGCAGCGTTGACCGCCGCCTCTATAACAGCCTTGATCTGAACAGGGTCCATTTTTTCTACTCTTCCCTCGGGTTCTATTTCAAGGTCTACGCTGAGTCCGCCGAACAATCTGGCTAACTCGGAAATGGGCATAGACGGATTTTTTTTTCGGTCGCCCCCTAACGTTTCGTTTGTCTTTGTCGTAGGTCAGGACCAGCTCTGCCGGGCCGTTGCTTCTGTTTATTTTCTTTAGGAATCAAATTCAAGCTCCCTCAAACACAGATCTCGTTGTTGTTGCCCGCCGACAACAATGTATTTATGGTGTGGTGTAACGTTTCTTGCTTGCGTTTATCGCAACCAAAAAAAAAAAAAAAAAGGGGGTTTTGTTTTTATTTTTTTCTTTTTTTTTATTTTCACTATAGGGCGATTATGAAGAAAGGTTTCACTTACATGTTCCTTCTTATGGTGTATTGATTCTAGCTGGAAAGTTCTAGTTCTGAGTTGTTGTCTTCTCTCGTCGCCGCTGCCCAAAGCCGTCCGCTCTGGTGTAACAGTTTGGGGTTGATTAAATGCCTTTTATTTACACTCGAGGCTACGAGCTTTTGCGTGCAATTGATGTACGCGCCTTTCTTCACCGTGATTTTTGATTCCTGGTGGTGTGTTGCGGCGATCTATTTACCGATCTCCCGCGGGCGTGGCTTTTTGATAATAATCTTTGTGTTTTTGAGCGGGCGTTGTCTCCGCGCTCCACAGTTTCCACTTTCTTTTTGCTTGCTTTTGAGCGGGCTTTGTCTCCGCACTCGATGTTTTTTGGTCTTTTTGTTTGACCCTTCGTGGCACTTTTAGCCGATTTTCACTTAGCGGGCGTTGTCTCCGCGCTAAATTACTCTCTCAGGGGTGGTTTATTTTTATCGCGTTGGGCGCCAGTAATGTTTAAAATACGACACGGGTATTTGATGTAAAGTATTATTTATTTCATGAATGTAATTAAACTTGCAAAAGAATACAATGAGAGATTAAGTACCCGCAAGGCGAAACGTTGATACGTGAATGCCACTCGGCCGGTAATTAACAACTCACTTAAAAACCTAAACTTCCCAGCTACGGGACCCTTGGTTGCCGGCCACGGCACTCGTCGCTGTCCAGCAAAAGTGCTGACCTTGCGCCTCGTGCGTGGTGTCCAGTAGCGGCCGGCATCCGGCGACCGCGACGACGGCGATCCCACGGTTGACGAAACTGCTTACCTTGCGATATCGCAGAATTCGTCCAACCCAATGGACAATCCAGTTAACTCTTGTTAACTCAGAATTCGTCCAACCCAATGGACAATTCAGTTAACTCTTGTTAACTTATACACTTAGTGGAAAAGGAATAAGCCCAAACTGCGAGCACACAGCAACAATTAAGAATCTTCCGTTGCGAAAGGATCGCCATGAAATGCAAAAGTGTTTAGGATTATTCTCCTATTTTAGGCGTTTTATTCCGGCGTACTCAAAAATAGCAAAACCTTTACAGGAATTTACGAAACCAGGGGCTAAGTTTGAACTTCAAGACAAGTGCATACAAATTTTTGAATATCTGCTAGAGAAACTAATTTCGTTCCCAGTATTGGCTCTTTATAATCCAAATCGAGAAACAGAGCTGCATTGTGATGCAAGTAGTGAAGGTTTTGGTGGAATTTTGTTGCAGAAACAAAATGATGATAAGTTTCACCCAACGGCATTTTTTTCACAGAGAGCGACCAAACTAGAAGCAAGATATGAAAGTTTCAAGCTCGAAACATTAGCAGTGATTTATTCATTAAGGAAGTTTAGAATCTATTTAGAAGGAATTCCGTTCAAAATTATAACGGATTGTAACGCAGTAGTCTTATGTTTAGGAAAAGGACGCTTTAATTCAAGTATTGCCAGATGGGCCATGGAGTTAGCTAATTATAATTACACTCTGAAACATCGCAGTGGAAAATATATGGCCCATGTTGACACGCTTAGTAGATATCCTTCAGCGCTTAATCAAGATTTTGAATATGAGCCAGTAGTTACAATTCATGAAAGTGATAACAAAGACCGAATAGTTTCCGTAATTGACATTGATGACATTAGTCTTCAGCTTCAGATAACACAAAACAGAGACAACTATATAGAGAAATTGAAAGAACAATTGGAACATGGACCTGTTAAGAAATTTTCTTTGAGTGATGGAATTGTGTATAGATTAAATGAGAATGACGTCGAATTATTTTATGTCCCAGCTGAAATGAAAACGCACATAATCAGAAGAGTTCACGAGAAGTTATGTCATTTAGGAACTGAAAAATATATGAAAGAAATCCTAAGGCACTATTGGTTTCCGAATATGAGATCTAAAATTGATTCATTTATAGGAAACTGCTTAAATTGCATAATGTTTTCAGTGCCCACACACGCAAACAACCGAACACTTCACAATATTCCTAAGCGACCAATCCCATTTGATACATTACACGTAGATCATTTTGGACCACTTCCCGCTATTATATCAAAGAAAAAGCATGTGCTAGTCATCATTGACGCGTTTACGAAATTTGTAAAATTGTTTTCTGTAAATACGACAAGCACGAAAGAAGTCAACAGTTGTTTTTTAAAGTATTTTCAATTCTATAGTCGTCCACGTAGAATTATAAGTGATAGAGGATCATGTTTTACATCATTAGAATTTAGTAAATTTCTGTTAGAAAATAATATAGAACATGTGAAAGTAGCAACTGCGTCACCTCAAGCGAATGGTCAGGTAGAACGGGTAAACAGAACCATAAAAGTTATGTTGGCCAAAATAACTGAGCCAATAAATCACGAAGATTGGAGTAAACTCTTGATAAAGGCAGAATTTGCAACTAACAACTCAGTGCACTCGACCACGAAAGAATTGCCCACAGTTTTGTTATTTGGAGTTCAGCAAAGGGGTTGTAATATTGACGCGTTGACAGAATATTTAGATGACAAGCAAGACCAACCGCAAGGTGATTTAGAATCAATACGTAAGAAATCTTTAGATAAAATTGAGCATAGTCAGCAGAAGAGTGAAGAGTATTTTGAAAGGAAGCACAAAAACCACATTGAGTTCTTAGAGGGAGATTTCGTTGTAATGAGAAACATTGATACCACAATCGGTACAAATAAAAAATTTGTTCCAAAATACAGGGATCCGTATATCGTCAGGAAGGTATTGCCGAATGACAGATACGTGTTAAACGACATTGAAAATTGCCAGATAAGTCAAATCCCGTATGACGGTGTTGTAGAGGCATGCCGGTTGAGGAAATGGGCCGATTGGCGTAATCAGTGTGAAAATAACCTAAGTAGTTAACATTTTATATATATACACATATAATTACAATTAACCTTAATTACAAACTCACGATCGAGGACGATCTAATTGTCAGGATGGCCGAGCTGTTAGATTGTATTACTATTATTATCGTTAACCTACAATTGTATTTACATTTAATCTTGCACCTTGTATAAAATATCGTAATAAGTTTCGATAGTTCTAGTTCTGCGAACTAGAACTATGTGGAATTAGGTCAGAGAGGGAATATCACTAGTATTTTTAACCCACATAATATCGACTCTTGCACCTTGCGAAAAATATCGTCTTGGTCGTAAAAGTATCGATGGACTAAAGGAGAGATCGGAGCGAGGGAGACAGAGTCACTTCCTGGCTGAACGAAATTGAGAGAGTACTAACATTTGACCTGCGGAACAAATCAAAGAATTAAATAAACATCCGTGGATATTCTGCGACAATAAATTCTAATAATTGGGCGTCGTTTAAGGTTGTTCATTAAAATCTATGGATAAACGGTGGAGCTAAAATTCGTTAACCAAACCTCAAAAGTGAAAAAATAGACAAAAAATACTTTTTACCAAAAATTCAACCCCTGTTCGTTTGCTTTGTTTCCAATTGGCAGTTGGGCCCGCAACATTCCAAAAAGTATTTTTTGTCTATTTTTTCACTTTTGAGGTTTGGTTAACGAATTTTAGCTCCACTGTTTCTCCATAATTTTAATGAACAATACTTTAAACGACGACTAATTAATGCGTCATCTAAAACTAAAAATGCATGCCAAGACTTTTCCCAGTTTTTAAAGTCAAAATTTTGACTTCCAGGCGTTAAGCTGCAAATACAAAAAGTCTAGGTCGGATTTATAGCTGCGTTTGTCAGCTTTTCAGAACTGCAAAGTTCTATGCAAACCAGATATAAAAAACTCTTTAAAAAAAACTACACCATAAAAAAACAAGAAGGAAAGTGTGAGTCGCTTCTAAAGACGCGACTCTCCCTTTTACCCGTACTCAGTCAGTATTTACATTTTTGAACATATAATATTTTAGAGTTTTAGCATTAAAAAAAATAATTTTACATTTTACATTTTTTTGCTACATCTGTTATCTACATCTACATATATTAGGTATATTCTACATCTAACATGTAGATTATACATGTACCATTTAGATTCTACATCTCCTCCGCTAGGGGTTGCTCGCGCACTGAACGCGGCACAGTGTGCGAGCGAGATGGAAAATGAGTTGTGTTGTCGTCGTCTGGAGTGGGCAGGGGAAGCATCTGAAAATTAATTTCTTCATTCTGGCTATAATTATGATCCGATCTGATTCAGATTCGGCAGTCTGGTAGATATGGGCATTCTCTACGATAATGCGTTTTTAGTTTTATCGTATCTTTAAAAATGTGCCTGGCACAGATTTTCGTTCTTTATGGGGGCGGAAGGGGGCGGGTCGAAATTTTGAAATACACTTGTAGCAGTGGGATATCACATCAGTCTGGAAACAAAATTTGGTTGCCCTAGCTCTTATAGTCTCTGAGATCTAGGCGCTCAACAAGACAGACAGACGGACAGACGGTCAGACGGTCAGACGGACAGACGGACAGACAGACATGGCTCTATCGACTCGGCTATTGATGCTGATCAAGAACATATATACTTTATGGGGACGGAAACGTTTCCTTCTTTGCGTTGCACACATCCACTTTTACCACAAATCTAATATACCCCTTAACTCTTTTTTGAGTACGGGTATAAAAAAATTTTACATTTTACATTTTTTTGCTACATATGATATCTACATCTACATATACAATGTATATTATACATCTAACATGTAGATTTTACATGTTCCAATTAGATTCTACATCTCCTCCGCTAGGGGTTGCTCGCGCACTGAACGCGGCAGAGTGTGCGAGCGAGAAGGAAAATGAGTTCTGTTGTCTCGTCGGGAGGGGGAGGGGAAGCAACTGAAAATTAATTTCTTCATTCTGACTATAATTATGATCCGATCTGATTCAGATTCGGCAATCTGGTAGATATGGTCATTCTCTACGATACTGCGTTTTTAGTTTTATCGTATCTTTAAAATTGTGGCTGCCACAGATTTTCGTTTTTTATGGGTGCGGAAGGGGGCGGGGCGAAATTTTGAAATACACTTGTAGCAGTGGGATATCACATGAGTCTGGAAACCAAATTTGGTTGCCCTAGCTCTTATAGTCTCTGAGATCTAGGCGCTCAACAAGACAGACAGACGGACAGACGGACAGACGGACAGACGGACAGACAGACATGGCTCTATCGACTCGGCTATTGATGCTGATCAAGAATATATATACTTTATGGGGTCGGAAACGTTTCCTTCTCTGCGTTACACACATCCACTTTTACCACAAATCTAATATACCCCTTAACTCTTTTTGAGTACGGGTATAAAAACCATAATTCGTTAAAAAATTTTAATCCCCGAAATCTATAAGAATCTAAATTTTGGGCCACAGCCTAATTCTAGTGTTGACTAGTGTAATTTGTAGTTGTGCGTGTTCTATTAATAGTTTGTAAAAGTAGTACACGTTCTCAAAGCACATTTCTTGGAAATATATTCCAAGTTCTTCGAGACATATAAAACGAACATAAGGGTCCATAAGTGTACGTCCAATAGTATGTCGTAGAGCTATTAATTTTGATTTAAAGGCAGTTTGTCTCAATACGCACTTTTCCGCACTATCTGCTCAAATTAATTTTTTGCAAGGGACTTCGAGTTTTCAAACGCGGAGCTGTTTGATGTATGGGGCAAGGAAAAAGGCAAAAGGATTGTTGAGGAATTAATCGCTTAGTTTTAAGTCAATATTCATTCATATAAGAGTTGCCCTAATCATATGCTCGCGATTGTTTGCCCGCTGTTCTTATTGCTTATGTCCAAAAACTTAACTGTAACATTCTCACGCGTATAGCCAAAACGCGCAGCTGCACACGAAGACATCGATGTGCACCGTCTTGGTATTGGAGTGTCGCATCGCGTGATCTTCTAATTCCCTTTTGGGCTCGACTTTATTGGTGGAGTTGAGTCAGTACCAAACTATACTTGAGAGTACCCGCACGCGTATTCATCATCGCACCGCTATTGTCACCCCCGCTTTGTATATAACCCGCTGTGCAAATAACATTTAAACCACTAATATTACATATGAATCAAATAAAAATACATAAAGATTAATACAGTCCACTCATTCGCAACCATAAGAAATTTTTGGTCCTTCGAGCCGGATCTCCGGCTAATTTTATTTGAAATATATTGAGTGATATTGCTGGCCGTCATGAAGACTCTCGTACATCGCATAATTCAGCAGCGTGGTGCGTGCAAATCCCAACTAACTCGTGCATCTACGGAGGCTCAGAAGTTTGTACAGTCGTGCACGTCTGTGCAAACATTAGAACACAAGTTGGACCGATTGGCTGCAACTTTCAACCGCTTTATGGAGCTCTCTGAGGACTTAGTTCAATACAATGAGGAAGACGGATTTGTGGATCCGAATTTGGATATCGCCGAATATGAGGGAAAGTTTTATAGTGCCCATGCCGTTCTCCACTGGAGCCATAAGTGAGCGGAGCAGTCACGATAATGGACACGACTCGTCAAATCTACTGATATCTAGTACTGTGGAACGCCTATTTGAGGGACAAACACAACTTTTGGAGAAGATTCGGGAGTCAGCGCGACCCGCTGAGCTGCAGTTCGAAAAAAATACGCCTTCCTACATTTTCTGGAAGATACGAAGATTGGTGTCAGTTTAGTGATCTGTTCTTAGGCTCAGTCGACAAGAAGAGTAGTCTTTCCAACTGTCAAAAGTTCCATTATTTAAAGTCGTATCTAGATGGTGAAGCTTTGTCCCTGATTAAACATATTCCCATTACTGACGATAATTACCAGGACGCATGGGAGAGGCTAAAAAATCGTTATAATAAAAAATCACTGATTGCGCGGTCGTTCATTCAAAACTTTCTTTCGCTGCCAACTGCAAAAAGTTCAAACATAATCGAGTTGCGTAACATAGTCGACACCGCGGACGGGAGTATACGTGGTCTACACGCGCTGAAATGCGACAGCCGCGATGTATGGCTTATCCATATCTTGCTCTCAAAATTAGACCCTGAATGCAAGGAAGCTTGGGCTACGTCCAGTGAATCGTGCAAGGAAAATGTGACCATAAATGACCTGTTCGCCTTTCTCTTCGCCCGGTTTGATGCGCTGGAGTCCTGTCAAGAGTTAACAGTAGTTCATGATTCTCCCAAACGTCGTGCAGTTTCTCATCATGTGGACGTGCCAACTACATCTGCTCGTGGTTGCGTATATTGTCACGGGCCACACAGTCTGTATGTGTGCACTCAATTTAAAGCTATGAACGTCGTGGATCGTCGCACATTTGCAATGGAGGGTAAGTTGTGCTTCAACTGCCTAAGTCGATCTCATCAAGTAAAGGATTGTAATTCCACAAATACGTGCCGTCTGTGCAAGTCGAGGCACCACACTCTTGTCCATCCAGAAGAGATTCGCACCACCCCGAGTGTTGCTGTCAATACATCCGCTGACCCAAACTTGTGCTCGCCCATGCATGCTGCTGAGGTTGATCCTGCCGTGGTCAGCCATCATACATTGGAGAGAGGAGTATTGGCCACTAGTCAAGCTATATTGCCAACAATTTTAGCCACTATAGTCGACTCCTGGGGCAATGAGACAACCTGCAGGATCTTGATGGATACTGGTTCGACGATAACGATGGTCTCCGAGTCGTTTATTCAACGGATAGGGCTGTCGCGCACGCATGCTCGTATACCAGTTGTTGGCCTAGGTGCAAGCCCGGCTGGCGTTACTCGAGGTCGCGCCACGTTCACGCTGCTCTCGCGCACAAGCACAACATCCGTAGTGGTAACAGGTCTGATTATGAGTACTTTAACATCCTCGATTCCAGCACAGAGGATTGAGTCGAACACCCCAATGTGGGGAAAGATTTTTGAGCTACCCTTAGCAGACCCTACATTTGGGACACCAGGTGAAATCGACCTGATTTTAGGAGCTGATCAACTTTGGAACATATACACTGGAGAACGCAAAGAGTTTGGTTTCGCATATCCTATTGCACTTCATACTAAATTTGGTTGGGTCATTACAGGCAGTTACCATATCGGTATTGATGATTACACCCACGCACTAGCTCATCATGCTCACGAGGGTCTGGATACTTTAGTCCGATCGTTCATGGACATGGACCAAGTTCAACCAAGTAGCGCTACCATTGACGCTAGTGATCCCGCTGAACAACACTTCGTTCAAACGCATTCCCGCAGAGACGATGGAGTTTACGTCGTCCGATATCCATTCAAGGATTCCGTCCGCCGATGGGGATCCACATTGCCGCAAGCCATACGCCGCTTTCTTCTCTCGAACGGAAATTTCGAAAGTTTCCGGCACTCAAACAACAATGTCGACTTTATGGAGGATTACTTACAACGAGGACACATGGAGTTGATTCCTCCTACTACCTTACCCGAGGATCTCGCCAGTCACAATTATTTAGCACACCACGCAGTATTTAAACCAGACAGCACCACTACGAGATGCCGAGTTGTGTTTGATGGCTCTGGGGAGGACTGCAAGGGATATTCACTCAATTCACGACTACACATTGGACCACCTATTCAAAGGGATTTACTTGGAGTCTGTTTACGGTTCCGACAGCATCGTTATGTGTTCTGTACAGACATTGAGAAAATGTTTAGAGGCATCCTAGTTTCAGAAGAACACACGCAGTACCAACGTATTTTCTGGCGAAGGAGGAGACTGCTACACTTGATCATTACCGACTTCTGACCGTGACTTATGGTTTAGCGTCTTCACCGTTTCTGGCTGTTAAGAGTTCTCAAGCAAATCGCTCAAGATCATGCCGAGTTGTATCCGAATGCTGCTGCGGTGTTGGTAAGGGACGCGTACGTGGATGATATTCCTACGGGATGCGATAATATCAACGAACTCATTGCACTCAAGGATGAATTGATTTTGTTATTGAGTCGAGCTCAATTTAAACTTTGAAAGTGGAGCTCAAACTGTTGGCCACTACTACAATCGCTGCCAAAGGACATTTGTGAGTACCCCTTGAAGCTCTAGAAGAAGAGAGCCCAGCTCAACATGTGAAGGTTCTTGGAATAGGTTGGGACCCGGCTGCTGACAATCTTTCCTTCAAACTGACCATTCCCGACGCCACAACTGCTCTGACAAAACGGATTTTGCTGTCGGAGCTTGCCATATCTACGATCCCTTGGGTTTGCTTGCCCCCAGTACTGTATTTCTGAAGGATTCTTTCAAGATAGTTGGCTGAGCTCGGTCGAATGGAACGAGCCACTACCGGTGCAGTTATGTTCACGTTGGCAACAGTTTGTAGCAGAAGTTCATTTATTGGAAACGTGTCGCATATCTCGCTACATATCCTCACCACTTCAAGCAGCGGAGCTGCATGGATTTGCCGATGCATCTTCTCATGCATACGCCGCTGTTATTTACAGTCGCGTGAAACTCAATAAGACTATGTTGTCAGACTGATCGCCGCAAAAACCCGTGTTGCGCCCATCAAACCTGTATCCATTCCGCGGCTCGAATTGAATGCAGCCCATCTTCTTTCAAAATTGATGTCTCTGGTTAAGCAAGCACTAACTATTCCTATTTCCAGTACCTCATGTTGGTCTGACTCAGAAGTTGTGCTGCATTGGCTCTCATCGCCCCCTCGGACTTGGAACACTTATGTTTGCAATCGGACTGCTGAGATTCTAGATGCTTGTCCACGTAGTTGCTGGAATCACATTCGCACTGGGGATAATCCCGCGGACTGTGCATCACGCGGACTTTTACCGAGGGATCTTGTAGACCATCAACTGTGGTGGAATGGACCACCGTGGCTTTCACAATCTCGGCTCACTTGGCCACCTGCTAAGGCAAAGTTTGCACTGTCGACTGAGGAGGCTGCGCACATGGAAGTTAAGGTCATGCCTCAAGTTAATCTACACATTTCCGATGAAGGAAATGATCTTCAATGTATGATTAACAAGGCTTCCTCCTGGTCACATCTCTTGCGGACAATAAGCTACTGCTTTCGTTTTGTACACCGTCTTCGCTGCAAGGAACGCCTGTCATCGTTTTTATCATCATGGGAGCTTCAATATGCACGCTCTAGGATAATCAAACACGTTCAGATGGAGTTCTTCCAAGTGGAGTACAAGCAGCTAAGCACTGGACGACCACTTTCTCAAAAATCCAAACTGATTCGCTACACTCCATTTATTGACGACCAAGGAACAATGCGCGTAGGAGGACGCATTGACAATTCAATGGCAACTTACGAGGCAAAACATCCCATACTTCTACCAAAGGAATCACCAGTCGCTGTTTTATTAGCTAGACACCAGCACGTCACATCGCTACACGCTGGAGTTGAATTTATGTTCCACACTTTGAGACAGAAGTATTGGATTCTCGGTGCCCGCAACATAGTCCGGAAAATCGTATTCAACTGCAAGATTTGTTTCCTCCAGCGTAAAGGTACGAGCACACAACTCATGGCTGATCTTCCCGCTTTTCGGGTTCAGCCCACCCGCTGTTTTCTGCATTCTGGATTGGATTACGCTGGACCAGTTATTATCAAGACATCGCTTTCAAACGATTCTGGTCTCGACGTGGCCCTATATCCGACTTATACTCAGACAATGGCACAACATTCCACGGAGCCAGACGGGAATTAACGGAAATGCAACGGATGGCTGTATCTCAAAGTCAAGATGAGGACATTGCAAGTTTTCTGACGAGTCAGGAAATCAACTGGCACTTCATTCCGCAGTCTGCCCCGCATTTTGGAGGTATTTGGGAGACTGGCGTACGATCAATTAAACTTCACCTTCGCCGAGTAATTGGGAGCAGTGCATTAACTTTCGAAGAATATTCCACCGTTTTAACCCAGATTGAGGGTCTACTAAACTCTCGCCCACTGTGCGCTCCCAGCGATCACAGCCTGGATCCCCTTACCCCCGCTCATTTTCTTACAGGTCAACCTCATATGTCGGTGCCAGAGCCATCGTTCTTGGAAGTGAACATTAACAGACTGCAGCGTTGGAGACAGCTGCAAGCCAAGGTTCAAGGGTTCTGGAAACGTTGGAATCTTGAATACCTTTCTTCCTTGCAGTCGCGCACCAACTGGCAGCAGGAGACCAACAACATAACAGTGGATACGCTTGTGGTACTGAAGGAGCCGAATCAACCTCCTAGCAAGTGGCTGCTTGGCCGCATCACCGAAGTTCATCCTGGTCAAGACGAGAGAGTTCGAGTGGTCACCGTAAAAACTGCCCAGGAGTGTACAAGAGACCTATCACCAAAATTGCTGTGCTTCCCTTTAACTGAACATTCGTTCAGGGGGGCCGGTATGTTGAGGAATTAATCGCTTAGTTTTAAGTCAATATTCATTCATATAAGAGTTGCCCTAATCATATGCTCGCGATTGTTTGCCCGCTGTTCTTATTGCTTATGTCCAAAAACTTAACTGTAACATTCTCACGCGTATAGCCAAAACGCGCAGCTGCACACGAAGACATCGATGTGCACCGTCTTGGTATTGGAGTGTCGCATCGCGTGATCTTCTAATTCCCTTTTGGGCTCGACTTTATTGGTGGAGTTGAGTCAGTACCAAACTATACTTGAGAGTACCCGCACGCGTATTCATCATCGCACCGCTATTGTCACCCCCGCTTTGTATATAACCCGCTGTGCAAATAACATTTAAACCACTAATATTACATATGAATCAAATAAAAATACATAAAGATTAATACAGTCCACTCATTCGCAACCAAGGATATTAAATAAAAACATTCATGTTTTAACACATGTTTTATATTTACAGAGCAAAACTCATATTTTTGCCAATATTTTAATGCAAAATGAAAAAAATGCATGCGGAACAAAAACAATTTTGAAAACATCATTAAAATTAGTTAATGAGCACAAAAAAATTATACAAAAGCGAATCAAATGGGAACAATAATCGACAAATTGGTCATCCAAAGTTGGCTTACTTGTTAAAAGCAGAAGGAGCTAAAAAAAATGCCGCAACTCTATAGAAAACTCAAGAGTGCAATGTCTTTTTGATGATTCAAGCAGCAAGCATAAAGACCTTGCCTATCCCATCGACTTGTTAATCCTCTAATAATGTGAAATTGAAGGCCCAGATCAAACTTTTGAGGATTTCGAAGATGAATTAAGAAAAAATTATGTAAATTTCTATTAATATTAACTATGGTTTCTTTAGCTCCTGAATTTCATCAAACTGAAGTTTTTCCAATAGTAAAACTTAATTTTTATGTATTAAAGAGTATTATAGTCAATAAATATTAATATAGCTATTCAGTTTTTTAATATTATTAAAATTATTATTTTTTTTTTAATTTGTGTGCGGAACACGCCCACTTTTCCAAAAATGTTTCTAGGGGTGTGCATAACATTAATCAAAAAACCGCATCGAAAAATCTTGCTTAGTTTAAAAGTTATTAATTAATAGGGGAGAGGGCCCTGTTGTGGACCAGGTACTAGTTGTGACCCACCCCCCAAAAACTTGGACAGCAAGCAGATGCTTCTGATCTGAGTATTGGGAGTCATATTCGGTAACAATACGCAGTTATTGTGCTAATACCGAAACAAATAGCTGCTTTGGTCTAGGTGCTGTGAGCATAATAATAAAAAATGGGGGAAAAAAAAACTTCAAAGTAAATTTTATTATTTTTCAAGTGCGAAAAAATGTATGTAAATTTTGTCAAAAAATTATAGTATTTCGTTTTCCTGTGTGAACAAAGCGTGCAGCCTCACAGACATAAGAGCTTCTCATGCAGTCACTGCATCGTCTAGAAGCACCTTATGAAGCTGCCAAAGCTTTTAAGCGCAGATCATAATTATCTAGCACCCCGTCCTATGTATTAGAGTGGGATAGGTCTATTCTCATTAACCGTTACTTTAGGATTACATTAGAATAAGATTGCATTCCCTTCTCTCTCATGCAAAGCTTAAAAAAAATGTAAACAAAATCGGTCTAGTGGTTAAATCAAGATCACCTCAGAGCACCCTCTCGAATGTGACACATAAAAAAAAGAAATGAATTTTACTGCACTGTTGAAAGCCATTAAGTGTTGCTTGTCGGACAAGCTACTGCTAAAGAATATGGCATTTCTCGCAGCACCCTGAATCGCTATTTCCGTGATTACCTCGCCGCACTGTATTGCTTCCTTGAGGAAGCAGGCATCTGTTTCTGCCCAGAAAAAGCGTGGACGGAAGGCATCATTAGGCAAACCAGCAGCTAAGCGAAGCAAGGCTCTTTCGGAAGATGAAAGAGATGTCTGCACCTCCTGCCAAAGAAGTTGACCGCCGCAAACTCCATCGAATGCAATGAATGTAGTCGTCTTGTGCATTTAAAGTGCGCTAATATGCGTGCCAGCTACTTCACATGCAAACACTGCGACTCTGACTACGATGATTCATGTTAAAAAGTATCATCCTTCTTTCTCTTTAAGCCAGTAGGCTCTTAAAATAAATAAACTTCCAATTTCTCGTTATTTGTGGTGATTTTCTTTCACATTTTTTAATTTTAAGCGGATTTTTCAGGGTGGTCCACAACTAGGCCTATATTTTTTTTTCTCGAAAAAAGATTACTTCACTAAATTCTTGATAAAATTTTTCCAAATGAAGGAATCAATTTAGTTCTTCACTGATAGTTAGCTAATGCCTCTAGCTTTAAATTGGTACACATATGTTTGTATAATATGCAATTGGTCAAAAGTTATGAGGCAAAAACCTAACTATGTCCACAACCGGGACCTCTCCCTTACCCGAAAAATTGGAATTTTCCCCATAGTGCATTGGCTTGTCTCTCCTTCCCCACACCCCACCACAGCCCCCCTCCTTCAATTTATCCACCAGAGCAAGCACCGACAATGTGTTGAATTGTGTTTAAGCAAGACGCGACGCGACAAGATTGCTGTGGAAATGAATCGAAATCATGGGAATTTTCGCTCTCTTCTTATGTCAATGCAGGCTGCAGGCAAACACCCCAAGCACAGTGGAACGAAAATATGTCGAAAAATATGTCAAAAACAACAAACAAGTCAAGCACACATACATGTGCATATATATCGAATCGATAACTAATTTTACTACTCAAAGTTATCTTGCATGCTGGGCCCACTGTGCACACTGCACTCAAGGGACTTGAGTTTTCTCTCTGCTTTGCTGAGAGTGTCTGTAGCTGTGGCTGTGTCTGTGTCTGGGCCTGTGCATAGGGAGCGAACCAAAATTGGCAAACGTCGCAGAATGGCCATCATTGAGCTCTCCAGAGCAACCGCCGCCCCTTCCATCTGCCACCAGCCACCATTCCCAGTGGCACTACTCATGCACGTACTCCTCACGTAAGCCCCAACATATTAGGGCTGCCACAGCTCCTGTCGTTGGGAACATGGACAGAAGTTTTGCCCTGCCTTCCCCCAGAAACTTTGGTGCTGCTTGGGCTCCAAGTTTATTATTTATTCAGTCAAGTTTTCACTTTGACACCAAATCCCATAAATACATATGTACATACATGGCCATTCGGCCCGGCCCCATCAGGTAGCCGCCAGACTCCATATATCTTCTCATTAGCTGTATGGGGCTGGCCCTCTAGTTATGGAATGATTCTCTCGATTTTCAACTGATTTTCGAAGCACCCTTTTTATACCCGTACTCAAAAAAGAGTTAAGGGGTATATTAGATTTGTGGTAAAAGTGGATGTGTGTAACGCAGAGAAGGAAACGTTTCCGACCCCATAATGTATATATATTCTTGATCAGCATCAATAGCCGAGTCGATAGAGCCATGTCTGTCTGTCCGTCTTGTTTGACGCCTGGATCTCAGAGACTATAAGAGCTAGGGCAACCAAATTTGGTTTCCAGACTCATGTGATATCACACTGCTACAAGTGTATTTCAAAATTTCGCCCCGCCCCCTTCCGCCCCCACAAAGGACGAAAATCTGTGGCAGACACATTTTTAAAGATACGATTAAACTAAGAACACAGTATCGTAGAAAATGACCATATCTACCAGACTGCCGAATCTGAATCAGATCGGATCATAATTATAGCCAGAATGAAGAAATTCATTTTCTGTTGCTTCCCCGTGCCCCTCCCGCCAACGACAACGCAACTCATTTTCCTTCTCGCTCGCACACTCTGCCGCGTTCAGTGCGCGAGCAACCCCTAGCGGAGGAGATGTAGAATATGAATGGAACATGTACAATCTACATGTTAGATGTAGAAATGAACATTGTATATGTAAATGTAGATAGCAGATGTAGCAAAAAAATTTAAAATGTAAAATTTTTTTTTTGTAAAATTCTAAAAAATCATAAGCTGTATATACTGACTGAGTACGGGTATAAGTAGAGTCGTGTCCCCAGAAACGACTCACACGTTCCTTCTCGTTTCCTTTGTTTTGTTTGGCAAGGCCCAAAAGGTGTCGGCTCTATGCTGTTATCCGAAAGTGAATGCAAATTTTGTGACAAGAGACTCGCCTGTGACAGGGCAGGAGAAAAAGGCACAAACGAAGGACACCTACCTGGCAGCGATGAAGGCGATAAGAGAGGTAATAACTTTTAAAATCACTTCAGGCTACCCAGACGAAGGGGGCGGGGGAGACCCTAAGAGAGGGAATGGGAGGGAGGGTTCAGAGTTCTTCTTTTGGGAAATCATTTCCCATTATGCTTAAGCTAGATTAGATAACTGCAGTGTAATATTCACCATCTTTTATATTTATTTACTCGAAACGGAAGCAATGGTAAATGACTAATGGAAAAAGTTTCCCCCTTTGCTCCTTTGCCCCTTTGCCCCCTTGCCCGCTGGCTCCATTGCATTAATGTGGAATATTGCAAATAATATTAAATATTCCAAAATCAAATATTACATCAATTTGTACATACATACATATGTACATAGAACTTATACATATGTATGTAAATTACTGACGAATAGAAGAAAGCAGTATCTTCGAGCGTACACAAATAGGGGATTCGAATACACACATCTGTACATATGTACATATTTACATATCCATGCATATACTGCCATATCCATAGCATACTTTTTAGGGCAAATATATACGAAGTTTCCCCCAAAATCCATGTGTATCGATTAAAATAAATGATAAACAAAATGCAGTCTTCAGTGAGATTGCCGCTAACGAAAACTGATGGGCTGCCAGACATTTAGCAGACTCCATTATATGCTCTGTCCTGATGCCCTGTACTAGCCGAGAACAAAAGGGGGTGTATACACACTCCAGACTAGCACCAGCGCAGCTAATCTATGCTGTTTTTATGGGGCATATTTATACTTTTGGCAAGCCAAAGCACTCATATCTGCTGTCACATCCACTTGGATAGTTACAATTAGTTCGTTGTCATCGTATTGTTAGCAAAAACACACATCTGAGTGTGAGTATCGGGTAGCTACCAGTCGACACTTCAATTGCAGAGTTTTCAGATGTTTTTATTTCCATTGTTGCGAGAAATCTCAGTCGTTGCCGTGTTTGTCACCATTTGTCACCGTTACCGTTAACCCTCGTCCTCTTTACCGACAAAGTCCCCCACAATTGGTGGGAGAGTCAGCTTAGTGCTAACCAGTCTCCAAACAACAGTTCTAGCAATAACAGCAGCAGCAGCAGCAGCCAATGCGAGAGAGCAGGAACGAGAGCACTTTGTACACAACAAGAAAAAACGTCCACAAACAATAGGAACAACTAAATCAACACTAAAAGAGAGCACAAGAGCAGAAAAAGCAAAAAAAAAAAACAGCAGCAACAAGATCTAGAGTCAAGCACCCAACAACAACAACAACAAACTAAAGAAACAGCAGAAGCAGAGCAACAGCAGTACAGCAGCAGCAGAGAGTAGGAGAGCGGAGACGAGACAGCAAGCAATAGCGAGACTTCAGCTCTTCACATTCATACAACAAAAGCAATAGGGCAAAGAAATTAGATATAAAACTAAAAACAAGACAGAAAGGCAAGCTTTAGGGTTCTAAGGTTTTAATACCCTTGCAAATAAATATGTAGTTCATTTTTCCAGCTACATCTTAATGTAATGGCACATGTCAATGCGACTGATCGACTGATCATTCAAATATGCATCCCATCTAGGCAGTTTCGCCATATTTATATACAGAGTGGAGCAAAAAGTGAAGAGAATAAACAATAAATAATGTCTGGTGACATCTGCCGAAATCAGCATAACCCCGGCAAGGGTATAACAACATTAGAGTTAAGCTCCAACAAAGGCACAGCAGCCTGCGGCGAGTCAGAAAGAAGAAGGCACGAGTGCACGTGGTGGAGCAGCTTAAAGCGAGCTGCTAAACGCTCGTAAAGCTTTCAATTGAATTGAATAAAAATTTACGGGAATTAAATAGACACAGACCAGCACAGCACATGCCAGTAGGGCAACCAGGTCAGCACGGGTCAGAGACCAGGCTGGTGACGGGTCAGAGGCCAGGCCAGGTGAAAGTGAATCCAACAAAAAAAACACAAAAATCAGAGAACAGAAAAAGGTTTCACACCTTTAAATACCCTAGGAAGATCAAATGAATACATTCCCTGATCCTTTCCACCTATTCCGATTGGATTTGTTGGGCTACCATTTTAGAACTAAAAATATGTTCATCATAGCACTGGAAACTATAATCTGTTTACGGCCTAGTTATTCCGTGACTGTGTGGAACATATGTAGCTAAAACAGGGTTGATGAATCATCTGTAAACATCTGTGAAACTCAACAGAAATTAACGAGAAGGAACGTGTGAGTCGCTTCTGGGGACGTGACTCTACCTATACCCGTACTCAGTCAGTACATACATTTTTGAGCATATGATTTTTTAGAGTTTAAAATTAAAAAAAAAAAAATTTTACATTTTACATTTTTTTGCTTCATCTGTTATCCACATATACATATGTATACAATGTATATTCTACATCTAACATGTAGATTGTACCATTTAGATTCTAAATATCCACCGCTGGGGGTTGCTCGCGCACTGAACGCGGCAGAGTGTGCGAGCGAGAAAGAGATAGGTATTGGGTCTCTGTCAGGAGGGGGCGGAAGAACCAACAGAAAATTAATTTTTTCATTCTGGTTTTAATTATGATCCGATCTGGTTCAGATTCGGCAATATGGTAGATATGGGCATTCTCTACTGTACTGCTGTTTTAGTTTTATCGTATCTTTAAAAATGTGCCTGCCACAGATTTTCGTTCTTTGTGGGGGCGGAAGGGGGAGGGAGCAGAGCAGAGCGGGGAGTGTTCTGAATATATGTATTAAAGGTATTATAGGTAGATAATTTTACACTCTCTATGAGCTGTTTTAGACCTTTTCTGTGCTGCTTTCTGAGGCATATGCGTGAAATACAGTCAATGGGTTACCTTCAGGCGTATCTATCAGAAGTTGCTGTGACTTCGAAGTCAGAAGTCAACAAAAAATGGGCACTCGCAAGAAGCTTGCCAATTGTAATTTCCATCCACGTTCGGACGAAGTCACGCAACTGGGGACAGCTCCGACCATGGCAGCAGCCAGATCTGCTGCGGCTGCGCCCTATCCGGCACCTGCTTCACATCCACCCGCTGGCCAGCCAAAGAGGAATATTCTTCCTCGCGTCGCAGGACTCAGCCGTGGTCAGGCCCCCCCTCAAAAAGTGCAGAAATTGACGCCACTGGCTCGGCCAGTACCCAACAAGAAGGCGTTGCCTCATCTTCAGGAATCAAAGGTGAAGCAATTGAAGACGCAACTGGCTCGACCAGTGCCCAAGAAGAAGGCGTCGCCTCATCCTCAGGAATCGCCGAATCCGGCGGTGCTGAGCAGCGCCAATCCCAGCACCAGTGGCAGTGGGGAGACCGGCGAACTGGTCGCTCAGATCGGTCTGGCACATGCCCAGCGCAGGGGGGAGGTGCACCACTCCAGCTTCGTGTACCTGTCGGCGACGAACAGTCGTGCCACCCATATCACCGACCTGACCTACGATGTTCTCATCAATCAGAATGAAAATCAGATGTCCGCTGTCGCGAGCTGGAGCGCACTATCCTGGGCCCAAGGGGACGTGGAGGCGTTAAACAAGTGGAGCAGGTGCTGGACGTCATGCGACAGCCTCACATCCATCGGTCCCTCTACGCAGCCTTGCTACTGTGTCAACTGCAAGCGCAAGCAGAACCGGCAGACCGTCAGCCAGGTCGGATTCCGGAACGTTGAGCACGTTTCGAGAGTAACGCCTCGTCTCAGGTTTCAGAGTTTCGGCCGCTTCTCGAACGCCAACGGGCTGCCAACGATGCCCTGCTTGAGCTCCGATGCTACCGCAACGCCGTCGATGGGGTCCAGCTTGAGCCTCAATGACACCGCAACGCCGTCGATGAAGTCCTGCCTGAGTCCCCCTAGCCTCTCGGCCCAGTCGACGCACTCGATGGTGACATGCTGACCTCCTTCCGATGGCCACCCGATGGAACCTGAAATACCGAAGGGAAATTTCCCGACACTGGATGGACTTCGCCGAGTGGGGTGACAGCCATATCCTCGCTGCCCATCTCCTCACAGGTGCCATGCGGCACCAGACAGAACAGCCAACGACAAGTGCCCGTGGTAGACAAGCGCGGACGACACGATTGGCCAGCACGGGGAACCGGCAAATCTGCCAGAAAGCGGCCCTGAATGTATGGACCCGATAGTGGAGAAGCTAATTTTGACAGCCATATCCTCGCTGCCAATTGCCCCACAGGTGCCATGCGGCACCCAGAAAGGGGAGCAGCCATCCACAAGTGCCCGTGGGCCTCGGTTCAAGACCAAGAAGCGGACGACACGTTTGGCCGGGGGACGGAAAAAGTCATCCAGAAAGCTCAGCGCGGCACCGCAATTGTTCAAGAAAATTCTGGTGGGGAGTGGTGGGATTCCTGTTCGGGGATGACTACTGCACTGTTCTTTACGGATGTGCCATGAGAAATTAGAAATTGAGAATTAAACAAAATTTTACATTTTCATTTTACATCTTTTATCTATTTACATATATTATGTATATTCTACATCTAACATGTGGATTATACATGTACCATTTAGATTCTACATCCCTCCGCTACTGGTTGCTCGCGCACTGAACGCGGTAAAGTGCGCGAACGAGAAGGAAAATGAGTTGCGTTGTCGTTTGTCGGAGGGGGCGGGACAAAATTTTGAAATACACCTTGTAGCAGTGGGATATCACATGAGTCTGGAAACCAAATTTGGTGGCCCTAGCTCTTATAGTCTCTAGATCTAGGGCGCTCATCGAGACAGACAGACAGACAGACAGACAGACAGACAGACGGACAGACAGACATGGCTACATCGACTCGGCTATTGATGCTGATCAAGAATATATATACTTTATGGGGTCGCAAACGTTTCCTTCTCTGCGTTACACACATCCACTTTTACCACGAATCTAATATACCCCTTAACTCTTTTTTGAGTACGGGTATAAAAAGGGAAAAAATGCTCTCTGACGGTGAAGTAATTGTGTTGTTTGCAATATATATGTATATATATAGTTGCAATGGGAAAAGGAACAATTTGCATCTTTCTTTTTGTTTTGCGCACAGTTTTTGTCTACATCTCGCATCATTCACTTCAGGAATAATTGTTGAAGATATATTCCTGAGCTGTGTGTCAGCTGTTCTCGCATAATATCGATATAAATCTGTGGATTCCGCACGTATTGCTGGATACACACTCCAGGAAAACGTATACAAAAAATTCATGCCGCAGTTATTTTTACATGGAGTTTGACAGGAATTTCTCGATTCCGCGGTGCTGGAGACAGGTCTTTAGAATACAATTTTGTCAAAGCTTTGAAAAATGCAGGCAGGATTATGTTCTGACAACACGCTCTCGACTCTGAACCACGGCATCAAACAATATGTTTTTTTGTTTAGGATTACATATAATTCGATGAAAAGTTACCATTTGGTTGCAATATTCGTTTCGCTTCTAGGAATTTATGCTCGTACCTTCTCGTTTACATACTTGAAAACATTTAAGTCTTCGGTTCTGTTATTAAGCTCCATAATAATCTGCTGATTGGTGGACTTTAGGGATGAATCTTCAATGTATTAGACGATGGAAACGGAACTATTCCCAAAGATCTGCTCTAAGATCTTCCCCACACACTGTACTTATGGACTATCGTGTTTATTTGGTATCCATCCACGCGCAACATAAACTTTCTTGGAGCTTGCCTTTTTTTATGGAATATAACTGGTCGATTTTAGCTCCGATTTCATTCCGTGCGTCGCAAAATTCGCTTCAAGTGCTGACCAACCTCGGCAAACGGAATAACGGAGGGAAGCACCGATATCCGATTCCGGATCATTTTTACGCTTAACGGGAAATTCACATTTGGCATGTGGCATGGGTCGCACACGCACCCCCTACCACCTACCCCCATATCTAGCTATCTGTTGCGGTCCGGGGAGTGCATGGGGCATATAACGAGGAACCAGGAGGAGCTGACTGGAACTGTCCACTGGATTAAATAAATTGAATTGCTTGGTAAAACATGGCCCCGGCCATTAAGCAGACAGGAAACGGTAGCTGGAGCGGGACGAATGGTGATGGGGATGGGGAGGGATGGCGCCACACATCGAGGGGCAAAGCCCACTTGAGCCAGGCACTCGGGAGAGCGGAGCGAAGTGATTCTTTTGCTATTCCTCATCCTATTCGGTTTCGGTTAGTTCTTATGGATTTATGAGGCTCCCACATCGAAGGTAAACAAGTTGTGGAGGCCCTTGCACTAATCAGACACTTACTTCGGATTTGGGACTGGCACTGAGGCACTGAGGCACTGGGGCACACACCCATACACCGATACACTCATACATACATACATACATAAACTCGTATCGGAAGCAAAAAGAATGGAAAGGAAGTCGAGAAAAAGAATGAGCCAAGACAACAACAAAAGTTGGAACATTTTTTTTCTTATTTGAATGTTTACGGTTTGGTTTGCATTTAAATTTTGTTTTATTGACTGTCGATGGCAAAAAAAGCCATAAATAACATACACATAACATGTACATACATATGTATTTTGTGGGCGTATGTTGTGGGGAACATCTCGTACATCTATTTGATCCAAATGTGAATGTATGAAACTCGATTGGCAAAGTGGAATTTTTGTCTCTTTTTTATGATTCATGAATGCTCCTTGCTGGTGTCCTTCTCGGACCAACGTACAACGTTCTGGCATAGTTTGAGCATCAATTTGGACTTGTTGGACGTCGAGTGAGTGCTCCTCCTCTATCGATTGAAAATTGGCTTTATACATATTCATGGCTTTAGCCCATAGCCGACATCTTGCTACTATACTGATTTATGATCGCTGGATATAATATGCCAGTAATGACTGAGCTGCATATATCGCTAGTCTAAATATCAGAAGATTTTTTTTTTATATCCGTACTCAAAAAAGAGTAGGGGTATATTAGATTTGTGGTAAAAGTGGATGTGTGCAACGCAGAGAAGGAAACGTTTCCGACCCTATAAAGTATATATATTCTTGATCAGCATCAATAGCCGAGTCGATAGAGCCATGTCTGTCTGTCCGTCTTGTTTGACGCCTGGATCTCAGAGACTATAAGAGCTAGAGAAACCAAATTTGGTTTCCAGACTTATGTGATATCACACTGCTACAAGTGTATTTCAGAATTTCGCCACGCCCCCTTCCGCCACCACAAAGGACGAAATTCTGTGGCAGGCAAATTTTTAAAGATACGATAAAACTAAAAACGCAGTATCGTAGAAAATGACCATATCTACCAGATTGCCGAATCTGAATGAGATCGGATCATAATTATAGCCAGAATGAAGAAATTGATTTTTAGTTGTTTTTTTTTTTTAAGTTACTTTCAACCGTGATTAGTTGAAAGATTTATTTGGCCTCCACGTCTGATACGGGTTAACGCCACCTCCTTAGAATATACATTGTATATATAGATGTAGATAACATATGTAGCAAAAATATGTAAATTTTTTTTTTAATTCTAAAATTCTAAAATATCATGCTCAAAAATGTAAATACTGACTGAGTACGGGTATAAGTAGTGTCGCGTCCCCAGAAGCGACTCACACGTTCCTTCTCGTTTTTTTTGTTTTGTTTAAATAGCTGCTTTACTTGTGTTTCAGTTATTGCTAGTATAAATGTCAGAAGATTTTATTTTTGGCCATCTCGGCACATCCGAGTCCGATCACCTACATCGACTGAAACTCAATGTGCTTATTGCGATGGCATTCAGATGCTAGATCCACACCTGCACAGGAGTCCCTGACTCAACGCCCTGCTGCACATTCCGGCGGCAGACGAGAACGAAGGAAGCAAGCAGCCAACCAACGAAGCAGCAGCCAGCCAGCCATCCAGCCAGCCAGCTAGCCAGCCAGTCAGTCAGTCAGTCAGCCTGTCAGCGCACAAATGGCGCCACAAATGTTTTGCCCTTTTTGCCCAATGGAAGGATACATTTGTAACTTCTATTGATTTTTAATGCACGCTTCTGCTGTCCTCCCTCGTTCCGTTCCGTTCTGTTCGGTTCGGTTGTGTTCTGTTCAGTTCTGTTGGCTGCCAAGGCGTCGACCGTGCTCAGGACAAGCCACCAAGCCATGAACTTTATGGGGATGCCATCGAGAGACCTCAGACCCTAGACTCAGACTTCGTCTCCGTCTCGGTCGCGGTCTCAACCTTACCCCCTTCAATGAGGATGTGGGTGACGATGCCGGTAAATGTGAGTGTGTGTGTGTGTGTGCCTGCGAATTTTAATGCTTGTAGCAAGGAAACAAACAGACATGTTACATCCTCGGCGATGGCATTTCCACTGCTCCACTTGATAACGTAATGCCCAACGCATGCTTTCACATACATACAAGCATACATACTAGACACATACTCGATTACCCAGCAAAAAAACAAACACACACACGGACAGGCAGATAGACAGACAGACAGGCAGACAGACAGACAGACAAGAGGGCAAACAACTAGTAGAAGATGCGGCAGTGAGTTACGCCTATGCATTTGCGTATATGATCCCTTCCAAAGCTTTGCTTGTGCAAATAAATTTGTATCTGATTCATCTTAATTTGCCAATATATTTTTGTGTTCTACTTACGGTTCGAGAAGGCGCTCAGGGGCAGCGTCAGGAGTGTCAGCATCAGGAGCAGCAGCATCACTGGCACCATCGGCGGTGACTGTACTTGTTGCAGTTTGTTTTTATACCCGTACTCAAAAAAGAGTTAAGGGGTATATTAGATTTGTGGTAAAAGTGGATGTGTGCAACGCAGAGAAGGAAACGTTTCCGACCCCATAAAGTATATATATTCTTGATCAGCATCAATAGCCGAGTCGATATAGCCATGTCCGTCTGTCCGTCCGTCCGTCCGTCTGTCCGTCTTAATGAGCGCCTAGATCTGAGAGACTATAAGAGCTAGAGAAACCAAATTTGGTTCCCAGACTCATGTGATATCACACTGCTACAAGTGTATTTCAAAATTTCGCCCCGCCCCCGCGGGCACACTTTTAAAGATACGATAAAACTAACGAGAAGGAACGTGTGAGTCGTTTCTGGGGACACGACTCTACTTATACCCGTACTCAGTCAGTATATACATTTTTGAGCATAATTTTTTAGAATTTTAGAATTAAAAAAAAAATTTTACATTTTACATTTTTTTGCTACATCTGCTATCTACATCACATATACAATGTCTATTCTACATCTAACATGTAGATTGTACATGTACCATTTAGATTCTACATCTCCTCCGCTAGGGGTTGCTCGCGCACTGAACGCGGCAGAGTGTGCGAGCGAGAAGGAAAATGAGTTGTGTTGTCTGTAACGGGATGGGGAGGGGAAGCAACTGAAATGAATTCCTTCATTCTGGCTATAATTATGATCCGATCTAATTCAGATTCGGCAATCTGGTAGATATGGGCATTCTCTACGATACTGCGTTTTTAGTTTTATCGTATCTTTAAAACTGTGCCTGCCACAGATTTTCGTCTTTTGTGTGGGTGGAAGGGGGCGGGGCGAAATTTTGAAATACACTTGTAGCAGTGTGATATCACATGAGTCTGGAAACCAAATTTGGTTGCCCTAGCTCTTATAGTCTCTGAGATCCAGGCGTCAAACAAGACGGACAGACGGACAGACAGACATGGCTCTTATCGACTCGGCTATTGATGCTGATCAAGAATATATATACTTTATGGGGTCGGAAACGTTTCCTTCTCTGCGTTACACACATCCACTTTTACCACAAATCTAATATACCCTAACTTTTTTTGAGTACGGGTATAAAAACGCAGTAACGTAGAGAATGACCATATCTACCAGATTGCCGAATCTGAACTAGATCGGATCATAATTATAGCCAGAATGAAGAAATGAATTTTCTGTTGGTTCCCTCTCCTTCTCCAGCGCTGCTGACGCTATTGATTCTCTTTCTCGCTCGCACACTCTGCCGCGTTCAGTGCGCAGGCAACCCCTAACGGAGGAGATGTAGAATATAAATGGTACATGTACAATCTACATGTTAGATGTGGAATATACATTGTAGATGTAGATGTAGATAACAGATGTAGCAAAAAAATGTAAAATGTAAAATTTTTTTTTTTAATTTTTAAATTCTAAAAAATCATAAGCTCAAAAATGTATATATTGACTGAGTACGGGTATAATAAGATCGCGTCTATAGAAGCGACTCGCACGTTCCTTCTCGTTTTGTTGTAGCTTCTCTTGACGATATTGGTACTGCTCCTGTCGTGGGTCCTGAGTGTGACGGCGAAGCTGATGCCGGCAAACGCTACCCAGTTGCAGCGCCATTTTAAACGGAATACTTGTCAATCAGCTGATCGACTCTCCTTTATTGGTAATCGCTTGTTGTGTCCCTCAATCGCCTTTTTGCTTATCGCTCGGAAATTTGTCAAAAGGGCGGAGTAGCTTTTTTGATGGACAAAACCGATTTGTTTGTATAACAAATCAGTGTTCAGTGTGCACAACAGCAAAACAAAAAAAAAACAACAAATTACAAGTACAATTTACATTTAAATCAGACAATCGAGACATTTGTGCGGCAGCGGCAGCAGCAACACAGTTTTAAGTACATAATAAATATTTACACGTCCTGTGTATTGACATGTCAAATTTATTTTCCAGAGTCCGGGGTGTGAAGGGAGGGGTGCTCCATGGTTATGGATACTGCAGCGAGATGTAAATGGAGATGGGGATGGGCAGGGGGTTCCATCAAAGTTTCATTGCCTGGCCGCTGCCGCTGGAAAATTTTTCGGCGTCGTTTGCATTAAGAATTTCGTGTAGCATACTTTGCAGCGCCATATCGTGCTTACGACTTGCCACACCACACTCACACACACACCGCTCTCGCATAGCCGTCAACTTATGCCGAAAAAGTTTTCAACGTGCCAGCAGCATCAGAGCCGCCGCGGCGGCGGCGCGCCGCTACGTGTGACAACGCCGACGACAATGACATGCCACAAAAACTCACTTTCGCTCACTTTCTCGCCAGTGACACAGACACAGAGAGAAAGTCGTCTCTAGTATGCCCCTCGGTGGGGCATGAGAAAGAGTTGGAAATTGGGGTACATTACGGTAGATTTGTCAGGCATAAAGTGCATTAATCAGTTTGCTGCTCTCCCACACAGGACAAAATTTTATCGGTGGCCAAATTACACAATCAACTCATCATTTCATTTCGGTTCATATCAAAGGTATATCCTTGACTGGAAACCAGTCACAATGCCGTGCAATATTATTTTAGAAGTGTAAAATTTTTCGTATATTTTTTCATAACAAAAGAATTTCTTTTTCATATTTCTTTCCAGTGATTTATATACGCAAAATACATAAAAGAAACCACATAAGAGGAAAAGTTTTATGCAGATGACTTAACTCATGATAATTATTAATTTGAAGGAATTGTTTAAAGGGTTTGAACACTTATTTGGCAAAAAATTCTTGGGAATTAAAAGCATCAAATATTCAGCTGAGACCTACAAAATAATCAATTGTGCAGCTAAGTTTTTTTCATAGCAATGTATGTACAATGTACATATGTATGTATGCTTTTTTGCCAGCTTAAAAAATAAAATATTTAGGAAATTGATTTTTGGAATATTTTAAAGTATTTCTGTGGAAATCATTAAGAAGTTGGGTATATTTAAATGCTTTGCTGATCTTAAGAGACAACAAGTGATACAATTTAATGGAGTGTGTACTGATCAGAGACTATAGGAACTAGCCGCAGATCCTTCTTTCCAATATATGTCTGTACATATATTCTTTGTGTATTCTTCGTTTTCTTTCTTTTTCGATATTCATCTACAAAGTGTACTCAAAGAAATAACACGATTATCATGCATTTTTTTTGTGAATCACTGGAAGTGGGTAGTTTTTGTTGAAACTTTCTTTGTTCAAATAAATTTTCCACATGAATTTGCGACCACCAATACCACCGATCAAAGTAAATTTGAATCATTTGCTAAGGGCGTGTAGGACCCACGCTACACGCAATCCGTCTTCTTGGGGCACGAGTTAAGCAATCCTCGGCTGCATTAACTCTGCCCACCGCTGCCCTTGCGGCTGGTTAGACCGAATTGAAAACGAATTAAAATTAAATTTCAAGCGCTTTGTGCCAAAAGTTTCGCCCTCGCCACACAAACAAAATACTTTGGGAAAGTACTTAAATTTTCTTTTTAAAGATAAACTTGTTTTTTTTTTTTTTTTTATACCCGTACTCAAAAAAGAGTTAAGGGGTATATTAGATTTGTGGTAAAAGTGGATGTGTGTAACGCAGAGAAGGAAACGTTTCCGACCCCATAAAGTATATATATTCTTGATCAGCATCAATAGCCGAGTCGATATAGCCATGTCTGGTCTGTCCGTCGTCCGTCCGTCCGTCCGTCTGTCCGTCTTGTTGAGCGCCTGGATCTCAGAGACTATAAGAGTTAGGGTAACCAAATTTGGTTTCCAGACTCATGTGATATCACACTGCTACAAGTGTATTTCAAAATTTCGCCCCGCCCCCTTCCGCCCCCACAAAGGACGTAAATCTGTGGCAGGCACAATTTTAAAGATAAAACTAAAAATGCAGTATCGTAGAGAATGACCATATCTACCAGATTGCCGAATCTGAATCAGATCGGATAAAAATTATAGCCAAAATGAAGAAATTAATTTTCTGTTGCTTCCTCTGCATCCCCCTGCCAACGACCCGGTACCTATCTCTTTCTCTCTCGCACACTCTGCCGCGTTCAGTGCGCGAGCAACCCCTAGCGGAGGAGATGTAGAATCTAAATGGAACATGTACAATCTACATGTTAGATGTATAATATAAATAGTATATGTAAGATGTAGATAACCGATGTAGCAAAAAAATGTATTTTTTAAATTCTAAATAATTATATGCTTAAAAATGTATATGCTGACTGAGTACGGGTATAAGTAGAGTCGCGTCCCCAGAAGCGACTCACACGTTCCTTCTCGTTTTCTTTTATGTTCTTTGCTTCTGATTGTGTGTGTTTATCTCTGTCATAGAGAATGCAATTTAAATTTTGATTTATTTGTTTCCAAGTAAAACACACTGTGGGTTGCGGTTAATGAGCTTTGTAGTACAATTTTCGGATATTATATTTGATTATAGTAATTCAATCAAATTAATATGGATTCATATGCTGAATAAACGTAAATGCGTCTAAGAGAATGGTGAAATATCCCTAGAAATATGTCTATATTTTTTTTTTTAGTTTCATTGTGATTTCTGATTGATATTGCTAATCCTTGAAGTGAAAGTTCATCTGTGGATAAAAGCAATTGTAGAGAATTCCCTCAGTCTGTTTATCTACAAATACATATGTATGTACTACATATTATGTACATATGGGATTTTTAGTTAGTTTTTCGTTCTCGTCTAAATTTCTGTTGTGTGTAAAATTTTCAAATTCTTTCTGTCGCAAGCGACGGACCGAATGACTCCACATGAATGGGGGGGATGCGCAGGTGTCGCTGCTGTGGAACATATTTTATGTAATTATTTTTGATGAGATAATGGTGGTAAATGGGGTTGCTGATAATGAAGAATTTTATGTTGATATCACGAATTGCACTAAATCATCAATTAACTGATTTTATTATTCCATTATGGGAATGTACTATTTTTTGCGAGGGACACCCTGACATCCTGACACCCCCTTAGCAACATAATTTGGAGTTCTGCTTTCGCCACCTCCCCCCTCCCTTTTACGTGATTCGAGGAGGGCAATGTGTTGGCGGCACCTGAGGCCATTTTTCTTGTGGCTCCAAAGATACCCAACGAGAGCGACGGAAATGCAACACTTTTCGCTTACACATCCGTTTTGCAAATTTTGCAAATTTTTGTTGTTGTTTTGCTTGTTTTTGTTCCTGTTATTTGTCTTCTTTGCCGTCTACTTTTTATGCACTGTTTGAACAACTAGAAAAAAAGGAGCAAAAAATGGTCAGAGTGTGGGGAGTGGGGGTGCGGGGCAACACAGGAATTACCAACATCAACACAAACACAAAGAAAGCGCTCGCCGGATTTATAATGGCAAAGTAAACAGCTTACGAATCGCGCGCGACTTTTGTCGTTGGTTTTTTTTGTTTTTTGTTTTGTATTTTCGCCTGGTTTCTTCCTTCGCGTTGGTTTTGTTTTTGCGAGCGCTTTTTTCAAACGATGACGCGTCTTTCGGTGAGGAGGAGTGCCGTGCCGCCTCTGTGGTGGTCTCCGCTTTGGCAAGGAGAGTTGTGCGCGTCCTACGCCAGCCGAACGCAGAATGCTGGCGACAGCGGCGCAGGCAGCGGCTTTTATACGCGAACAACACGGCAGCTTCGGCTCCAGCTTGAAGCTCAGCTCGGCTCGGCACTCGGCATTCGGTTCTCGGTTTAGCATATGTCCGATGCCATCGACATACAGGCATCAGTGGAGTGGCGGAGTGTATATCCCGTTGGAGGTATATTGCGCGACGAGGTAAGGCCAGGCCTGGGATGTCTTATTGCTATGATGCTCAGATGTCTCACCTGCAGCTTAATAAAACCTTGGCCCGTGTGGGAGGTGGGTGTGTGGGTACGATGGTGAGCTGGCATATTTGCTTTATGAATGTGTTTACCCGAAAACTTAAGCGGGTGAGGGGGAGACAGCAGTAGATGATGCTGCGTGCGAAAGTGCCAACACTCGCATTAATGGCAGCAACAACTACAACTAAGACTACAACAGCCACTGGCACAACCACTGGCACAGCCACAGCAATGCCTACAATTTGAACTGTAAGCCAGCCAACAGCTCCATTAACTGTGTGTCCGGGGTCCATGAAAGTGTGACCCACCACGTTCCCCCTGTGCTCCCTGTGTATGTGTTTGACTTACTAGTACGTATAATTTCCATTATTTTTGGCCATTACAAGGATATAACGGCAATTGCATATGCTGAATATTATTTAACCCGTAAGTGTGTCATGTCTGTTTCCTACCACACCCACCCCCCACCACTCCTCCTTGCCACACTGCGTATCTCAGGTAAATGCAAATATGAAAAATGCATTGCAATGTTGCTTGCATTGTCAGTGGCTCAATTATTCATGCAATCCTGCACCCTGCTGTAAAATGCCTGTCTGTACATGTGACTCTCTCTGTCTGTGTGTGTGTGTGTGTGTGTGCATCTGCATTGGTGTATTCTCTTGTAAAATACACTCGTGAAATGAGCATCAGCAGCAGGTAATTTACATGTAAACAGGTTAAGGGATAAAGTTCATCACATGTAAATGGATATGTCTGATTAATGGCAAACACTCGTGCATACATATATACGGTACAAATACACACACACACATACACCCCACACCAAATGTACATACATATAACGGCTCCTACGAGAATTGCTGCAAGATATGCAGAGCAGGAGGCTAATATAATTTTGACGCAAAGCGTAGCCCTTGGGGCATATTTCAGCTATCAAAATTAATAACTTCTAAGCCAAAAGATTCAAAAAAAAAGAGTACCTTTCATTTTGAATAAAAAGCTTTAATTTTGTGGCTTGAACTTGTGCTACAATATCTAACAGATGCATTGTGAAACGTTCAACGTTGTTGCCGCTGCATTTTTGACTATGTAAAATTCGAAACATTTTATTTTTTCAGCTTTAAAAATCGTTGCTTAATTTTGTGTAGTTAAAACTTAACGTCTAGGCAATGTCTAAACTGTTTTTAACTGTTAAATTTTTTTCGATAGGGCTATTAAGAGACCCTTATTAGGCAGCGTACAAAAATCTATTAATAAACGGCTAGGCAGCAGCCGTTTGATCAACTCTCCCACACAAACTGTGGAGTATTGTTGGTTAAAAAATAACGACTGACTAAGCGGTAGACCGATGAAAGTAAGAACTACATTGAGTAAGAGTTGCATTTTGGCAAAACTTCTAGCACGATGCGGCACGGATTAATCGTATTTAAAAGAGCGAAAACAATTTCAAATTTTACTTTACTCTGTGACAAATCATGGTGGCACGGGCACTTACTCAATCTAATTTAAGGTAACAAAAGAAGGTTTTTTTTTTAATTTAAAGATACGTATAAGAGATAAATATACACTTCCAAGATATGAAAATATTGCTCTCCCCAATGTACATACATTTATGTACATATGTGCATATGTATGTTTCCACTTGACAACGTCCCTTGACAATTTACCGGATTGGGTTTGAGTGGGTTTTCGGCAATGGCCTTTGAACTGCCCCACTCCACATTCTGCCCCCAAGTCAGCCAAATCTTTGGGATTGCATTCCATTTCGGCCACAATCTGCTCTTCGCCCACTCCAGTCACCAGGGTTACCTCTCCTCTGTGAATGGTGCCCGGGGCCAAATCACATAACGGCGTACCAGCTGCAGACCATCCATCGATTGTGCTGGCAGTTAAATGTATGAATAAAACGTAAAACTTTCAAGTTTTCTTCATGTTAAATATTTTTAGCTCATCTGGATGAAGTAGCGGCAGCTGTAAATTTTACAATTGATACCATCAATTTGAGAATGGAAAGGAATAGAGTCCTTCCAAGACACCAAAATCGTGGGATATCGAACTCGTGGGTTTAGTGCGAGGCTTTCCCACACTGCCTTGTACCATCAGCCCATGTCCGCACATACGACAGCTCAAGTTCAAGCCTTCATGCCTTCCTTCAAGCTTTTACTTTTTTTATACCCGTACTCAAAAAAGAGTTAAGGGGTATATTAGATTTGTGGTAAAAGTGGATGTGTGTAACGCAGAGAAGGAAACGTTTCCGACCCCATAAAGTATATATATTCTTGATCAGCATCAATAGCCGAGTCGATAGAGCCATGTCTGTCTGTCCGTCTGTCCGTCTGACCGTCTGTCCGTCTGTCCGTCTTGTTTGACGCCTGGATCTCAGAGACAATAAGAGCTAGGGCAACCAAATTTGTTTACCAGACTCATGTGATATCACACTATAAAGTGTATTCCAAAATTTCGCCCCGCCCCCTTCCGCCCCCACAAAGGACGAAAAATCTGTGGCAGCCACAATTTTAAAGATACGATAAAACTGAAAGCGCAGTATCGTAGAAAATAACCATATCTACCAGATTGCCGAATCTGAATCAGATCGGATCATAATTATAGCCAGAATGAAGAAATGAATTTTCTGTTGGTTCCCTCTCCTTCTCCAGCGCTGCTGACGCTACTGATTCTCTTCTCGCTCGCACACTCTGCCGCGTTCAGTGCGCGAGCAACCCCTAGCGGAGGAGATGTAGAATCTAAATGGAACACGTACAATCTACATGTTAGATGTAGAATAGACATTGTATATGTAGATGTAGATAGCAGATGTAGCAAAAAAATGTAAAATGTAAAATTTTTTTTTTTATCCAAAATTCTACAAAATCATATATACTGTATATACTGACTGAGTACGGGTATAAGTAGAGTCGTGTCCCCAGAAACGACTCACACGTTCCTTCTCGTTTTACTTTACTTTTATTTATACACAAAAGATTCATCGATCAAGTCAATATACTTAAGTCAAAAGTATTCGAAGCTTAAATGGATCAATTGATTATTTGTACTCAAAATTACGCACTCGTTTCAGTGTGGTACTGGTACATGGTAATATGTTTCTTCAGCTGCTGGTCTCTGTCACTATATGTGGGAAATACATATGTATGTATTTGGAAAAAACTAAGTAATCTCCGTCTCTGGAAAATGCTCACTTCCTTCCGTACATCTGAAGCATTCAAACAGTATATTCAGGGAATGTTGTGTATTTGTTGAGTCCCATGTCTGCACGCTTGTGTATGTATATTATGTAAAATATAAGTTTATGTAAATATTTATGGCAATTTTCGTTCGCAACTTCAACTTCTAGACTTCCATCTGCTTCCACAGCAGATCCGATCCGATCTGAAGTCTGGCTTAAGCTTAGCTCTTAATGGGAGCTTTCGTTAGCGACTCTCAGAGTACGCCACACAAACTTCTTTCTTATCTTCTCCCTTATCACACTTCAAGTAGGGAAATTAAGTGTACAAGATGCTCGCTGTGGGGCTATGCAGTCACAACTGGCCCACTGCAAGCGGCGGTGATGGTTTCGGCTGAATACAGATGTAAATATAATAAATTAATAAGTAAATACTATTAGGATTCTTTCAATATACTGAGCCAATAATTAAGACGGTTTGTGGAATACTTTTTAATGACTTTTATTCTTCTTTGGTATGTATTGCTGCGACTTGCTTGCGCACGGTTCAGAGTAAGAAAGAAAAAGAGAACGACAAACTACGGAGATGGCATATCACCAATTCCACCTATCCATACATCGATACATCATCGATGAGATCTCTGTCTCTTTTGTATGTTAAACACTTGTTACTTCAACACACCTCCTCAAAAGATACATAGATCTAATATTTATAAAAATAAAGAATATAACTTATATAGCAGCAAGGCGAGCATTCTGGGGAGTTAAAAATTACAGTCCAACATTTGTTGCAAAGGATTGGAGAAAACCAACCAGACCATATTACTTAAATTTCATAAATTTACAAATTATACATTAATTCTTCTTTGGCAAAATCAAAATTTAAATTTAAAAGAAATATAAGACATACTATTCATTAGTATGTTGACATAAAAAAAAATTGTAGTTTAAACAAGCTTCATCAGTCCCAGTTGTTCTCGCAGGTCAACGAATCGAGGTCCAGGCAATGGCTTCGTCAAAATATCTGCCAGTTGTTTATCTGTGGAAATATACTTAACACAAATTAGTTTTTGTTCAATTTGCTCTCTTGAGAAGTGGTATTTAATATCAATATGTTTTGTTCGTTATTGGCATGTGGGACTATTAGCAATACTAATACAACCTTGGTTGTTTCAAAAACATTTATAGGTTCATTAAATTCTAATCTAATACTTTTAGCTAAAGACTTTAACCACATAGCTTCTCTCGTAGATGAGGCTGCAACTGAATTTTGCTTTCTTGTATTCCAGCAAATAAGGCATGAATCAAACATTTTAAATAAATAACCTGTAGTAATCTATCTATCATTTTCATTTCCAGCCCAGTCAGAATCATCGTAGCCAGTAAAAATATTTGCATAAATTATACTTTACACAAAAGTTAGCTTAAAATTATTTGTGCCTTTCAAATATTTTAAAACTCTTTTAAGGCATTGCCATAGTTCTTTATTATTTTTACTGGTGTGTCTACTTAAAATTGCAATAGATGTACTCAAGTTAGGGCGAGTACATAACACTATGTACTTTAAACATCCAATTACATTCCGACAAGGAGCATTATATATTTCATCTGAATTTAATGCTTCATAATTGAGTTTACTTGTTAAGTGGAGTAGTAACTGGATTGCAATCATCCATACTAAATTTCTTTAAAACATTATTAATGTATGCGGACTGAGTTCTACTTTACCATCAGATCTGTCTATTTTTATACCAATAAAATGCCTGATTTCACCCAAATCAGTCATTCTAAATTTACCCATTAGGTTTTTTTTTTAATTTTGACAATGTTTCTGAATTTTCAGTTGCTATGACCAGATCGTCTACATATAATAATATATATATGTTTTTGTGAACATCTCCTTTATCGACAAGATAAATACAATGATCTACAGAAGAACTAACGAATCCAACTGTTTTCAAAATTTTCTCAAACATCTCATACCAGCATCTAGCTGCTTGTTTAAGACCATAAATCGATTTGTTAAGTTTGAAAACTTTGTCATAAATATTGTTGTGTGAATCCACGTGCCATAAGTCGTGCTTTATACTTTACAGGATTGCCCAATTCATCATTCTTGATTGTAAAAACCCATCTACAATCAATAATATTTTTATTTTTGGGTTTTCCGACCATGGTCCAAGTTTCATTTATAATATGAGCATCTAACTCTTCTTGAATTGCTTGATCCCATTTCAACTTGTCATTTCTTCCTTTTAATTCATTATATGAATTGGGGAAGTTCTTAAAAAGAGTTAGTGAATATAGTAGACAACTGTTTAAAAGTCTATAAGGTACTGGTGGTTTATCTTTAAGCCTTTCACTTTTTCGGACTTCAGATTTTTCTTTCAAATTAAAATTTTTGAAACAAGGCTTGTTTTTTTCCTTACTCTCATTCAGGATATTACTGTGACTATTTCCCATACTTTCATTCTGGGCATCAACATCATCTGTACTATTATTCGAGACTTCAAAATTGATATTTCCCATACTCTTATTCTGGGCAACAACATCATCCATACTGTCATTCTGGATCTGAATATTGATATTTCCCATACTCTCATTCTGGGCAACAATATCATCCGTACTTTCATTCGGGATCACTGAATCACCATTAGGATCTTCAATTACCAAAATTCCAATTACCAAGAATACCCTTAAATGGTTTGTCATCAAATTTCCTTTTTCTTGTTTTGTTATGCACATGCACAATAGAACCAAACACCCTTAGATATTTCAAAACTGGTTTTCTACTATGCCACATTTCAAATGGAGTTTCTTTTTATCATATAACGCATTGGTTGGACTTCTGTTAATCAGATAAGTAGCTGTTAATACAGCTTCTCCCCAAAAACGTTTTTTCCAATTTTGCGCCGCTTATCATGGTTCGAGCTTTTTCAGTAATTGTTCTTATCATTCGTTCGGATACACCATTTAATTGTGGTGTATGTGGAACTGTTAAGTGATAACTAATTCCCTTTTTAACGCAATAATCTCGCATCTCATTTGACAGATATTCTCTCCCGTTATCTATGTACAGATTTACCACATTAAGATTGAAATGGTTTTCACTTTTTGCAACAAAATCTTTGAAAAAGAAGAACAGTATCTTAAATTTTTAAACCCCGAAATCTATAAGAAAAAGTTATTTTGGGCAACAGCCTTATTATAGTGTTGACTAGTGTAATCGGACCACAGACATCTGAGAATATTATATATAAAGTTCTCTTAATATACTCTTTATTTTTAAACTTAGCAAATGGTAATCTTGCTTGCTTTCCATTAACGCAAGCTTCACATATCTCATTACAAAATTCAATGTTGTTTAATAAATTTATATCTTCACACATATGGTTTCTCTTTAATTCTATTAATTTTCCCTTGCTAATATGTCCCATTCTCTCATGCCACAATTGATACATATTTAAATTATTTTCATTAGTTATGTATGCTCGATTGGCATAGATCAAATTCTATAACATCATACAAATACGTACTTTTAAAATTAATTTTTCCGTCCTTAGTAACGGTCACACCTCCCGCCGAAAACACAATCTCCATACCAGCATCTTGCATTTTATTGACCGAAAGAAGATTCTGAGGAATGTGCTCGCAGAAAAGCATGTTCTCGAGGGTGATTTTTGATTTTTGGTCACTCAGAAGCTCCATAATACTTTTGGCTGTGGCCTTTTCAAAATAGCAAAGTTCTTTACAACCAGACGTAAGATACTAAAGTTATGTGAAAAAACCAAGCGCTACCTCTGAAAAAAGCTTAAAAAAAAATACCAGACTTCAAAAATTCTTCAAAAAAAAGTTCTGCCATAGAAAAAAAACCATAATTCTTTAAAAAAATTTTAAAGCCCCATATCTATCAGAAAAAGTCGGTTTGGATCCTTGAGGAAAAAAAATTCGGTTTTGTCGAGTAGTGTAATCAAACTTTTCGCGATTCTTTCGGCCTTTTTCCACTGATCAGTTTCTTCATCTGGTTTTTCCCCGTCGATCACCTTTAAGACATAATTTTCGGACAAGAGCGCTCTAATTCTAAACTTCCAGATCGAACAGTTTTTACCGTCGAAAAGTTTTATGTTCCTTTTGACTTTATCCATTTTATTTTCTTTTTCTTTTATATGTTACTCAGTTTGGCTTCGCACAACTACACACGCATACACACCTTTTTTTTTTTATTATGTGAGGCGTCGTCCTATTTGTGCAAGACTGTACACGAATACAAGATCTTCAAGTCTGTGCACACACACATGCGTACAGCCGGCGTCGTCGACGCACACACAAAACTCTGAAAGAGTGGTAACACCCGAACCCAATCTTCGTGCTAGCGTCGCTTTATTTCGGCGTGTGTGTATACAGACAAAATGCACGCAAAACTCTTGCAGATGTCGTTTACACACACACTAACTTTGCAATAGTAGTATGGCCTCTGCAAATTTCCGCGTGTCTACATATCTGTACATACAATTTATGGACAAGCATCGTCAGATTTTTACAAATTTCCAGGAAGTATACTTTTGGAATTAATACAAAAACTTTTCTAAGCTACTGTAAATATCGGCTGACGCAATCGATATCCGTTCTTCGTAATGCCATGCAAAAGACACATCAGAAGAATGTGTGAGTGTATGCGTGGTAGGAAGAAAAGGAGCTGCTGATAATACACACATACATGTACTTTGACCGCCTTGTGCCGTTCTCTTCTTTTCTTTCATTCCTTTTGTAAAACGTTTTGTGACAAGTCGATGCAGTAGAGCTGAACAATAAAATTAATTTGTAAAAGATAAAACGGGTGTATTTTCTTATAGGTTATGTGCCCAGCTTACGTTATTGTCTGCTTAATTAATGAGTCCGAAATGGAAAAAGGAAAACGCAATATAAAGCCATTTGATGGCGAAAAATACTCGATCTGTGAATTTCGTGTGCGTGCCTTGTTAAACGAAATGGACGTGCTAAGTGTGGTTGACGCCGACAATCGAGACAAAAGTTTAAATGAATGGAAGAAAATGGACATAAGTGCGAAAAGCGTTATATTAGAATATCTCAGTGACTCATTTCTTAGTTTCGCAAGTGTTGAATACAGTTCTAAACAAGTATTTGCTAATTTAGATGCAATATACGAACGAAAGAGGTTAGCGTCGCAGTTATCTCTGCGAAAAAAATTGAAATTAAAAGGGGACTGCCAACTTCTGAATCATTTCAATACGTTTGATGAGTTGATATGCGAGTTACTAGCTGCCGGAGCTAAATTAGATGAAATGGACAAAGTTTCCCATTTGTTGTTGTCCATGCCATCTAGTTACGATGGCGTTATCACGGCCATTGAGACCCTGTCAGAGGACAATTTATCGCTGGCATTTATGAAGCACAGATTGCTGGATCACGAAGTGAAGCTAAAAGGAATGTGCAAAGACACTAGTTCAAAAGCGTTGCAGGTCGTGAACTATAACCACCCAAATGTGAAAATAAACGAAACCAAAGATAATAAAATTTATAACGATAAATACAATAAAATGAAAAATAAATACAGTAAATTCAATAAAGTAAACAACATAAATTACAAACCAAAATCCTACGAAAATTTTAAATGCAATTATTGTGGCAAGCTTGGTCAGATTAAAAATAACTGTTTTAATTACAAAAGATCTCAGAATTATAAAAATAGTGAAAATGATAAACAAGCGCAAATGGTAGTAGCTCAGCCAGAGCAGCGAATCGCGTTCATGTTCCGACGTGAACTAGTTCGTCCGAAAGAAGAAAATTTATGTTTTCTTCTCGATTCTGGAGCTTCAGACCACCTCATTAACGATGTAGGCTTGTTTACCGAATATATTGACCTGGAGTCTCCGATCAAAATAGCTGCGGCCAAGCAAGGAGAGTTTATATATGCCAAAAAGAAAGCTATAGTTAGACTCGAGAATGAATTCATCAGTGAAATAACTCTGGAGGAGGTACTTTTTTGCCCAGATGTCCCTGAAAATTTGCTGTCTGTAAAAAGAATGCAAAATGCTGGAATGACGATTGAATTTCATCCAGGCGGTGTTAAAGTTCATAAGAATGGGCAAAAAGTTATGACTGGTAAATATAAACACAATGTTCCGATTGTTGTTTTTAAGGTATGTAAGCATGCATATATGTTGAATTCAAACAAAATTAATATGTATCGATTGTGGCATGAAAGGCTAGGACACATAAGCAAAGGGAAGTTTATAGAAATGAAAAGAAATAATATGTTCGTTGATATTGATTTAATTAATAATGTAGAACCAGTAATTAGCTACGTGAAGCTTGTATCTATGGCAAGCAGGCCAGACTTCGTTTTGAAAAGTTTAAGGATAAAGAAAATATTAAGAGACCACTATTTATTGTGCACTCTGATGTGTGTAGTCCAATTACGCCTGCTACCGGAAATGGTACAAATTATTATGTAATATTTGTTGACCAATACACTCATTATTGTGTAACATATTTAATTACATATAAGTCGGATGTTTTTGGAGTCTTCAAAGATTTTGTGGCCAAAAGTGAAGTTCACTTTAATTTGAAATTAGTTCACTTATATATTGATAGTTGTAGAGAGTATCTTTCTAATGAAATGCGAGAATATTGTGTTCAGAAAGGAATTAGTTACCACCTGACTGTTCGACATACACCACAATTGAATGGTGTTTCTGAAAGAATGATTAGAACAATAACAGAAAAAGCTCGTGCCATGGTTAATGGAGCCAAATTGCAGAAAACGATCTGGGGTAAAGCCGTTTTGACGGCAACCTACTTAATTAACAAAAGTCCTAGTGTTGCATTGAAAGATAGTATGAAAACACCATACGAAATGTGGCATAGTAGAAAACCAAATCTTAAGTATTTGAAAGTTTTTGGATCTACTGTATATGTTCATGATAAAACTAGGAAACGAAAATTTGATGAGAAGTCGTGGAAAGGAGATCTCATTGGTTATGAGCCAAATGGCTATAAAATATGGGATGTAAAATCCAGAAAACTTACAATACCGAGAGATGTTATTGTTGATGAGACAAATATGTTAAATTCTGGAACTACAATGAATAATGAAGGTTCTCGAGATTTCTCGAATGATAGTACGGAAGGTATCCTAAATGATAGTAAGGAATTTGTAAATGATAAGTATCCGAACGATAGTACGGTATAACTCCAGAAAGATAGTATGGAGTGTGATTAATCCAGTTTTCTGCATGATAGTAGGAAAATGAAATTTGATGAAATAAAATCAGATGAGCAGTTAAATAAAAATTTGTCTGATAACTGTAATTCTGAATCCGATGTAAATAATGTTTCAAAAGTCGAAAATGAACATATAAGTCCACAGGGGAAAGAATGTTGGTTCGAAATGTTCGAAAGAGCTTTAAAGGAAATTGGCTTTGTAGACTCATCTGTTGATCGTTGTATTTATATACTTGATAATAAAGTTATTCAGCAGAATATATATCTTTAATTATATGTAGATGATCTGGTAATATCTTCAGCTAATATTGAAACCATAACTAGATTTAAATCTTGTTAAATGACAAAGTTTAAAATGACAGATCTCTTAGATATTCGATACTTTATAGGGATTAAAATAGACAAGAAGGATAATGAAATAAATTTTAGTCATATATTGAGAATGTATTAAAAGGATTTAAGATGGATGAATGTAATCCAGTAGACTCACCAATGCCAACTAAACTTGATTTTGAAGCTTTGAACTCGGATGATGTATGTGATGCACCATGCCGTGGCTTGATTGGATGTTTGATGTACATCATGGTATGTACGGTCCTGTACATACGCTGATTTGGGTACGCTGTCAATATTTTGAGTCGATACAGTCATAAAAACGAGAAGGAACGTGTGAGTCGCTTCTGGGGACGCGACTCTACTTATACCCGTACTCAGTCAGTATATACATTTTTGAGCATAATTTTTTAGAATTTTAGAATTAAAAAAAAAATTTTACATTTTACATTTTTTTGCTACATTTGTTATCTACATCTCATCTACAATGTCTATTCTACATCTAACATGTAGTTTGTACAAGTACCATTTAGATTCTACATCTCCTCCGCTAGGGGTTGCTCGCGCACTGAACACGGCAGAGTGTGCGAGCGAGAAGGAAAATGAGTTGCGTTGTCTGGAACGGGAGGGGGAGGGGAAGCAACTGAAAATTAATTTCTTCATTCCGGCTATAATTATGATCCGATCTGATTCAGATTCGGCAATCTGGTAGATATGGGCATTCTCTACGATACTGTTTTTTAGTTTTATCGTATCTTTAAAACTGTGCCTGCCACAGATTTTCGTCCTTTGTGTGGGCGGAAGGGGGCGGGGCGAAATTTTGAAATACACTTGTAGCAGTGTGATATCACATGAGTCTGGAAACCAAATTTGGTTTCTCTAGCTCTTATAGTCTCTGAGATCCAGGCGCTCATCAAGACGGACGGACGGACAGACAGACATGGCTATATCGACTCGGCTATTGATGCTGATCAAGAATATATATACTTTATGGGGTCGGAAACGTTTCCTTCTCTGCGTTACACACATCCACTTTTACCACAAATCTAATATCCCCTTAACTCTTTTTTGAGTACGGGTATAAAAATATAAAATCAGGTTGGCTTTTGGAGTCCAAGCTGGCTTCTCAAGCTGACAAAACGAACCGCAGGCAATGGTTTAATAAATATGTTAAATGTTTATGTTTAAATAGGGATTTTAGCCATAAAGCTTTTCTTAACGCAATCGATAGCCGTTCTTCGTATAAGTTAATTTCCAAAAGATTGAATGTTGAACTTCTTTATTGGAGAATAAAAATCGGACTGAATTAATAAACTTAAGATATCCCTAAACTAGCTGTGCGCTTTCGGCAGCGACGCTGGCGTAGCTCGTGGCGACGTCGGCGTAGGCGGATACTTTTCTGCTGACGGCGACAATTGCAGTTTCAGCATTTTGGATTTGTTTATAGCTGGTGGCGACGTCGGCGTAAACGGATACTTTTCCGTTGGCGGCGACAATTGTTAATTAAGCATTTTGGGATTTTATTTATGTTCCCGGAATCTTGGGTCGGCGCAACTGTTTGGTCACAAAGTTTCGGAATTGTTTCTGCCACTGAACTCTTGTTCATGTGGCGAACAATGTTGTTGTTAACTCCTCCTCCTTAAAATCCAACTTGTCCTCAAGTTGGTACTAGAAATATGGAATGTTGTTAAATTCTAGTTGAATTGGTTTAATGTTGTTCAACTTTATATTATTGTTTGGGATTTGTAGAGTTTCCTGGATGATTATGCTATCTTTAGGTTTCATAAAACATCTTGTGATGACGATTGAAGTAATTATTGTACCAAGTAGGCAGAATATGGCGATACTATTATTCGTTGAATGGGTCTTTATAAGGTTTAAATTTTTTGTATTTTTTACATTTAGTGCTTGGAGGGATTCTAATGAAAGTATTTGTAACCTTTCCATTTCCGTCGGGGTCATCTGGATAAGTGGGACTCCGGGTTTAAGTATTGTCTTCTCTTTGTTATTAAATTCTTTTTTATCTATTATAATTGAATCATTCCAAAAATGTAGTAGGTAAGTTCCTCTAAGTTGGTGTGTTTTGTTGCCTTGTCGTATACTGCCGTTAAAGTTGTTTAGTAGTAGGAGGCTGTTGTCTATTTCTTCGATTGTCTGGATGTGGTCTGCGTTGGTAAAGCCGCACAGCGATTCTTTTCCCCTAACTAATTTAGCAATACAATTTGTGTGTTGAAGGTTTACAGTTTTTTTCTTATCGCATATTTTAAATTCTTTAGTTGTTTAACAATTATTGGGTATCTTTATTATATCATTATCAGATAAAAATATTTCGTTTGCTTCAATATTAACTTTCAGATTATTTTTTATTACTGGCTTTATTATTAAATTTTCGAAATTTGTTGAATCTAATTCTGGTATTTTTACAATGTAAATAATAGTAGTTTTATTATGCAACACAGAGTATCGGTGAGTTCTAACATTTCTTCAACTGTTAAAGATGACATATTATTTTTTTGGAAAATGTTATGAACTTCTTGTAGTTCGTTTTCATTTAAGAGAAGTGAGCTTATAACATTGAGTCTAGCCCATTGGATTGCGTACTTGACATTAATTATTTCCTCTTTTAGTAGTCTAACTTGGTTTTGAAGGCTAATAGCTATTTCGTTAACATATTGGATACAAAAGTGAGATTATTGATCCTATCTTGTAACTGACTGTTAATTATAACTTGGTCATTGTTATTTGTAATTAGATTGTTTAGGTTATTATGGATTAACATCAGATCGTCGTGATCTGGACTTCCTGAAACATATTTCCATGCTGAGCCTATCCAGTTTATTGATCTTGTTTTCCTGTCTTTAAAATATAGTGTACTTAATGCTGATAAGGCTTGAACCATCTCATGAGTTAATGTATGATGAAGATAGCTTTTTTTTAAGTCTGTCATAGTATGATCTCGAATAGTTAAAAGCTCGGTTTCTATCTGCTTGAGGTCGATTATATGAATTAGTTTTATAGAGGAAGTTTGCAATCTTCCAATCCCTTTATGAATTGAAATAGTGTGGGCCTTTGTGTAGTTTGATATCTCCATATGCGGCATTGCCGTAGGCAAGAAAAAGAGCAAGAGTAGAATCCTGAAATGGGAATTTCGGGAGAATTAAACAGTCATTGGTTAGGGGTATGGGCCGAATCGTCACAATCGGATACATACCCATGATCGGACGACTTCAATTAGTTAGTGAAACATTTATTACATTCTCTTAATTTTATTCGGACAAAAGGACATAATATCTAGTTATTATTCATCTTTTTTTTTATTTTTTTTTTTATTATTTTTTTTTTTTCAATCATTCTTTATGTTGCTTTTGCGCACAACTCTTCCTGCTTCTGTAAGAATGGTTGTGTTTCTATTTTCTTTTACTGTTTCCTTTTTGTATCTAGGGTGAGTTTGGATCCCAGTCTGGTATTAAGTTTAATAAATATTGTCTGCCCTGGAGTGTAGGTTTTGATTTCTTTGCGGTGTTTGTTATGATTTTCTATGTCGGTAAGTTGTTTCTGCTTTAATTTCTCTATATTGGTTTGTCTACTTTTGTCATACTGTTCAGGGTTGGTTGTTATATTTCTACCAAAAAATATTTCAAGGGGTCGTTTTTTTGTAACTGAATGTATTGTATCAAATGTTCTGTGTATCTGTTTTGTTTTTAAACATCTCATTATTTCTGCAAGCGTGGAATGAAATCGTTCGACTTGTCCATTTACTGTACTCTTATAAGGTGGGGTTTTAAAAATTTGAATGCCTAGTTCGTCTTTCATCATGAACGTGATGGATGCTGAGTTAAGGGACTTCTCGTTGTCTATTACTACACATTTCGGAATACCATAGTAGAATAGGATGTCGTGTAATGGTTTTTTAACATCTTCTAAAGACTTCGATTTAATTATTCTTGCTTGTGCTAGTTTTAAAAATTTATCTATTGCTGTGAGGACAAGTTTTTTTTCTGTTGAAAATATATCTATATGGATCGTGTGTCCTGGGAATTCAGGAATTGGTGTTTTTGTTATTTCTGGATTTGTGGGATGCCTATCGTATTTGCCTTCTTTGCATACCAGACATTGTATTACTAGTGTTTCTATTTTATTCTTCATTTTGGGGAAGTAATATTTTTCTGATATTTGCAACTTATTTTCTTGGGCATTTCTATGAGCTCTATTGTGTGCTTGTAGAATTATCTCCTCCTGTTGTGATTCTACTGTTACATCCTGTACTTTTGATTGAGTAAATCTAACCTTGAAGATCTAAAATGGTCCGGGTATAGTCTTTGAATTTGTCCCATGTCTTCTGTCGTTTGTATTCCGTTTATTACAGAGGGGTTCAAATATTTTGTTAATATTTTCATAAGATCTTCGTCTGAGAATGTTGGCTGAGAAATGGTATGTCTATGGAATGTAGGGAATGGAATAGTGAATTTGTAGTCAGGTGGCTGTTCCTTAAGGATAAAAATCTGATTTTTAAATGCGTTAATTGGTACTTTCATGCTATAAATAAGATTGTGCGAAGAACTTTGGGCACTGTGTTGAGTTCCTGTTATTGCATTAACTTCATTCTGCTTAGGTAATCTGGAAAGTGCGTCAGCAACTACATTTTCTTTTCCTGGTTTGTAAAGTAGTTCCTTGTTATATTCATCTAGATACGATTTCCATCGCCTTATTGCTATTCCACCCTTCCAATTACAATCGTGTGTAAGGGGTTCATGATCTGTGTAGATCTTTACCTTAGAGCCACCATAAAGGTAACCTTTAAAAGATTTTACGGCCCAGCATATGGCTAACATTTCCTTTTTTGCAGTTTCATAGCTTTCTTCAGTTTTTGAGAGGGTTCTGGATATAAATGATATCGGTCTATCGGCTTGTGAAAGTACTGCTCCTATTGCGTAGTCTGAAGCATCTGTAGTTAATGTAAATTCTTTAGTGAAATCGGGATATTGTAATATTACTTCATCAGAAATTAGAGCATTTTTAAGTTGCTCGAAGGCTTTCCTAGCTTCCTCATTTAACTGTATTGCCTTCCTGGATGAAGCTCCTTTTGATATTCGTCCGTCTTCGCCTCTAAGTAATGATGTAAGTGGTTTGGCTATTGATGCGTATCCCATTATGAATCTTCTATAATATCCTGACAGTCCGAGAAATGATCTGAGTTCTTTGAGTGTTTTTGGGAAAGGGTAGTTGGTTATTGCTTCTATTTTTGCTGGATTTGTTTCAATTCCTTTGTCTGATATTACGAAACCTAAAAACTCGACTTTTGTTTTGAAAAACTCGCATTTGTCTAGCTGACATTTTATGTTTGCTGCATTTAGTGTATTTGAAGATTATGTCGAGATTCGTACAATGTGTTTCCTCGTCTTTGCTAAAGACAATAATATCATCTATATAAATATAACAAATTTTCCCTATGTGATCTCTCAGAATATCATCAAGGGCGCGTTGAAATATAGAGGGGGCATTTTTTAATCCAAAGGGGAGTCTTGTGAATTCGTATTTACCATGGTTCACAGAAAACGCTGTTTTTTCTATGTCTTTATCTTTCAAGAGGATCTGATGAAACCCACTTTTAAGATCTAGTACGGAGAATAATTTGTTGTTACCTAATTGTGCAAGTACTCCGTTGATGTCTGGTATAGGGTACCTATCTGCTATTGTGACACTATTTAATTTTCTGTAATCAATGACCATTCTGTATTTTTTTATATTTGACGCATCTAATTTTTTTGGGACAATCCACACTGGTGAATTGTATGGTGATCTAGAGGGTCGTATAATATTGTTTTCTAAAAGGTCTTTAACTTGTTTAATAACCTCATCTTTTAAAGCCATGGGATATTGATAAAACTTAGAATAAACTGGTGTATCTGTATTTGTGCGTATTTCTGCTCTTACATTAGTGGTGTAGGTAAGTTTGTCATTAGCTTCTGCAAAGAGTTTAGGATATTTCTTTAAGAGTTGACTTAACACGAGTTTCTGGTGATGAGTCAGGTGATCTGCTCTAGGGATGATTAAATTTACTGATTCAAATTTCTTTTGTTTGATAGGGATAATTGTTCCATTCCTTAAGATAATTTTTCCTTTTCCAACGTCGATGGTGGCACCAAGTTCTTTTAGGCTCTCGTTTCCTAATATTGCATCGAACGTTTTGAGAGTTGGTAATAGGAAGAATTTTACTATTGCTCCTGGATCATTAAAGGGTTATTGGTATATTGCCTCCTATAGAGACAGCATGAAATTTGTTTTTATTGGGTATTGGATTTGGAACAAACTTGGGTTGAGTATAGTTTCTGTTAGAGCCGGTGTCAATTAATATACTGAGTGTTTCTCCGCTCCTCACCTTGCATTCGAAATAGGGTAGTGAGGAGTCTGCTATTCTAAAAAATTAAGCTGAGTGTATTCGTTGTATTGTGATTCTTGTTCACCTGCGGAAATTTGGTCAACATATTCGGCGAGTGTGTCGTCGTAGTTGTTCTGTTCTTCATGTTCGTTTATGATTTGTTCATATTCATTCATTGTTGGCATTTGTTCTCCTATGTCTGCAGTTTGTTGTTCGGTCTCCGTTTGAATATTGAAATTTCTCTGTCGCTTATTAACGTCTGCAATTGGCATTGGTGGTCTTTTCCCTGATTCGAATTGTGGTCTATTCATGTAATGAACCTGTCTAGTCTGAATGCTCTTGTCGATGTCCATTGGTTCAGGTTTTGGTTGTGGTTTGTTTGCAAACGGACGAGGTGGCTGGTATTGTGGGTTATAATTTTGTCCAAATTGGTTGGTAGGATTAGTAAAGATTGGTCTCTGTTGCAACTGTCCAAAATTAGCAAATCTAGGAATCATAGATGGGATTTGTTGTTGGATATTTCTTGGTGGATATAGTGGTTTATTTTGGAAAACTAGATTACTAGAATGAGTTTGTCGAGGTATTGATGTCAGTTTCTGAGGTAAATTTCTGAAAACGTTTTGCTGTCCAGTCGCGTGATTAGAACGGAATGCTTGATTCTCTAACTTTAAACATAAATGTAAAGCAGATTGTAAGTCAGTTGGTTCCTTCATGCCAAGAAGACGTGATAGATCACCACGCAGTCCTCGAATAAAAGAAAGTCGTGTCTGTTACAACACTTATAACTCGAGAACGGCTGGACCGATTTCCATGGTTTTTGATTTGTTGGATTTGTTTCCGTCCCGAATAGCAGAATACATCTTAAAAACAATGAAAACTCGATATGCGTAATGAATAGATGCATTTCAATAGATGCTGATTTGTTTATTACACATATCGAGTTTTCATTAATTTTTTTCTCCATGTCAAACATTTGTTGTCCAATCCTGTCAAATAGTCAAATTCCCGAAAATAATACCTAAGATTTATTCTACAGTAAAAACATAAAATCATCGGAAAGGAACGGAATTTAGGGAACAAGAGCAAAGAGAGGCAGCCCGTGAAACGGCTAGGTTAGAAAAGAGAAATCATCGAGCTTATCGTACAGATGAACAGAGGAATGATCTTCGAAGTGCAAGAAGAAATGGTTCAAGTATTGATTTGAATCGAGCAGCGTTTCTGTATGATTGCACCATCAACTACAACGTCATCCCACTGTTTTACATTTGGGGGCGCATCTAGAGAACGGTCAGAGAGTATATTTCACAGCGTCGAATGCTGCTCAACGTGCCGAAACACCTCCAGCGACAACACTGACCAGAAATGCCAGAAATGCCACGTTATTACACTTGGAACGCTACATCGAAGAAATTTCAACGTCGGAAGCAAGGCGATGCAGTTCCTGGTCATCCAGATATGCGTTCTACTGATGCTCTTGGTCGTATTTACACAGTTCATCCGAAGAATGATGAATGTTTCTATTTGCGGTTGTTGCTGGTACATGTTCGAGGGCCAACATCATTTGAATCACTACGAACTGTTAATGGTATTGTGTGCCCCACATTTCGTGCAGCATGTCAAGAGCTAAATTTGCTCGCTGAAGCAATTATTTCTGCATCTCCAAGTCAGATACGCACATTATTTGCTATCATAATTTCAACATGCTTCCCATCGAACCCACGTCACCTGTGGAACAAATACAAAGATAACATCTCAGAAGATATTTTACATCGAATTCGCGTCAGCTCAAGAAATTCCGATCTTGAGGTGAATGAGGAGATCCATAACCAGACTTTGCTCTTTATCGAAGATATGTGTTACCTCATGTGCGGCAGTTTGTTAGTTAGGTTAGGAATGCCAGCGCCAGATCGCGGAATGAATGACGCATTTAATAGACAATTGGAACGTGAACGTGAATATGATCCACATGAACTAATCCAATCAGTTCAAACGAATGTACCTCTGTTGAATCCTAAGCAGAGGGAAGTCTATGATACACTGATTAATGCAATTGATGATGGAAATGGCGGCTTATTTTTTTTGGATGCCCCGGTGGAACTGGGAACTGAACTTGGCCACTGTACGTGCGAGATCCGAAATTGCGGTAGCAATTGCTTCTTCTGGAATAGCGGCCACATTGTTAGACGGATGCCGTACGGCTCACTCGGCGTTAAAATTGCCATTAAACCTTCAAACTACTGAGCAACCGACATGTAACATTTCGAAACACTCCGCAATGGCCAAAGTTTTAGTAGCATCAAAAATCATCATATGGGACGAATGCACAATGGCGCACAAACGCGCATTGGAAGCACTAGATTGAACATTAAAAGATCTGCGAAAATGACTCGAGATGTTTTGGTGGTGCAATGATTTTATTATCTGGCGATTTCCGACAAACACTACCAGTCATTCCAAGATCTACTGCTGCCGACGAAATAAACGCTTGCCTCAAAGCATCAAATCTGTGGCGATATGTAAAAAAACTTCAACTGTCTGTAAATATGAGAGTTGCATTGTTGAACGATCTATCTGCTGATGATTTCTCGAAGCAATTGCTGACTATCGGTAATGGCCGTGTTCCTGTTGACAAATCGAGCGGTTTGATTTCATTTCCTCCAGATTTTTGCAATTTCGTATCATCAAAAGACGAGCTTATCAACAAAGTATTCCCGGATATCATTGCTAACCACAAAAATACTAAATGGTTAAGTGAGCGAGCAATTTTGGCCGCTAAAAATAAAGATGTAGATGACCTCAATATTATAATTCAAAATAAAATCGTAGGTACTCCTATATAAATATATTATTTTGTATCATTGTTTTACGTTCATCAAAGCCTAAATTAGTTCAGCTAAAAAGTAACACGACATTCATTGACTGTTAGGCGGTACGAAGTTTGCCGGGTCAGCTAGTATCGATATAAAATATCATTTTTCCGAGAACAGATTGAGAATAAATTAATAAAAGTTCAATATATACACACAGATAAGCAGCTAGTGGACATATTTACTAAACCATTGCCTGCGGTTCGCTTTGTCAGCTTGAGAAGCCAGCTGGGACTCCAAAAGCCAAACTGATTTTATTTTTTTTTTTTATGTTTTGAAAACTATGATTATTGTTTCATTTAACGTAATATTTATATATATAAGAAGATGATCTGATTGGGTTTTACTGGGTTTCCCCAATCCTTGCAACAAATGTTGGATCTCAATTGTATTCCCCAGAGTGCGCGGCTTGTCATTTAAAACGTTTATGATTTATAAGTACTAATTGGATAGTTATTTTGTTTGAATTAAATTTTTTATTTATTTTTTTTTGTCCTTTGATGAGGTGTGTTGGAATTAATACGAAAACTATTTTAAGTTACTGTAAATATCGGCTGACGCAATCGATAGCCGTTCTTCGTAATGCCTTGCAAAAGACACATCAGAAGAATGTGTGTGAGTATGCGTGGTAGGAAGAAAAGGAGCTGCCGATAATACACACATACATGAACGTTGACCGGCTTGTGCCGTTCTCTTCTTTTCTTTCATTCCTTTTGTAAAACGTTTTGTGACAAGTCGATGCAGTAGAACTGATCAATAAAATTAATTTGTAAAAGATAAAACGGGTGTATTTTCTAATATATACATACATATATGTTTATATTCACGCAATATTAAGATTAACTCCAGAAATTTCATCGTTTATGTACACACATGCGTGACTTCAAGCGTCTCAAAAATATCAGCATAAACACATACACAGCTCTTTTGGAATTTTAATATTAGGAATCTAATTTCTAGCCTGGGCCGAGCAGAAGGTAGAGGAGGGCCGCCTACACTTTGCACAAATGCCGCAAATGAAAGCGACGAAGGGGGAATTTGCCAACAAGGTGGAGGAGATTCCCGCCACCAAAAGGCAACGCTCGACCGAGAGCGTCAGTAAGGACACTCCGGCGAGCAAGCGGCAACGCGGGCCCAAGGGGGTGGGACCTCCACCCAAAACGGCAAAGAAGCCCAAATCAAGGCGAAGGTCAATGAGGTGACCAAACGACACCTCATCGTGGCACTCATTGACCGGAGCGATGAGAATGGCAAGATGACGGAGGCGCGGTGGAAGATGGTGCACGCGCAGCTCGTAGAGTCGCTGTTCGGAAGAATGGAGGAGGACCCGACAGCCCCCATGCCCACGTTCGATGGTGCTGGGTGGCTTAACGGGGTCAAAATACTGAAATGTATGGACGACCCCACACTCAAGTGGCTGACGCAAACGGTCTGCCAAATGGAGGCGATGTGGGAGGGGGCCAGACTGGAGGTTGTGGACAGGCAGCTAATCCCGTCCATACCAAAGGCGAAGGTACTCTTCCCCATCGCAATCCAAGGAGACCGTGCGCTGAGGCTGCTACAGCGGCAGAACCCAGACGTGCCAACGGCACGAACTGGAGGATCTTGCACATTGGGAGCCCACTACCCAACGGGGCCCAGAGTGCGATCCTCCAAATCAGCAAGGAGGCAGAGTACCTGCTGTACCCCAGATTCGGGAAGATGGCGTGGGGCATGGGTAGCGTATACCTCCGCGTCAAAAAGTGCCACCCCGAAGACAAGGACACGCACACCCTGCAGGCAGGCGAGGTGGAGAAGGACCTCGGTCTGGAGTCCATCGTGGAGGCCGCTCAGGGTATGGCGCTGGACGACTCCGAAGAGGAGGAGGACGGAGACCTGACAATAATAGTCAACCCGTCGAGTGTAGTTGAGCCAGCCTCCCATGTCAGTGAGGGTGCTGCAGCTCAACCTACATAAAAGCAAGCTCGCGTCGACGGAGCTCCTCATCGCCATGGAGCAAGGGCCCGTCGACATAGCTCTGGTCCAGGAGCCATGGATTGCCTCTGGCAACGCTGTGGCCGGACTAAAGTCCACTAAGTACAACCTTTTCCACTCACCATCGGTAAGCAGGACCAGAACCGCCGTACTCGTACGGAAGGGCATCCATGCTTACCTTTTGTCTCATTACAGCACTGATGACCTGACTGCTGTGATGCTAGAAAGCGAGGAAAAGCACCTTATGGTAGCTTCCTGCTATATGGCACACGACAGGCCAGCTCCACCGGAAGAGCTAAGGAGTCTGGTGGCGGATGCCAGCCCGAAAGACCAGCAACTTCTGGTTGGTACGGACGCCAATGCCCACCACAGCGTGTGGTGAAGCCCCGACATCAACGACAGAGGTGAGTCACTTCTAGACTTCATACTATCAACTTACCTATATGTAGCAAACGTAGGGGAGGAACACACCTTCGTAGGTCCCACCTCGTCCAACGTACTAGATCTAACACTCGTAACGGGAAAGAGTACTTTGGTATCTGGCTGGAGATTTCTTGAAAGACCATCCTTCTCAGACCACAAGTACATTCAATTCAAGTGCGAATTTAAACACTCTCCGAAGATAACTGTTTATAGAAACCCCCGGAACACAAACTGGGAAAAGTTTAAAAAAACAGTTACTTCGAAGCTCGCGACTCGCCCGGGCACAGTGAAATCCCCGAAAGACATAGAAACGTCCCTAGAGACCCTGTCCAAGGAACTAATGGATGCGTACCACGCATCATGCCCACCCTCGAGAACGAAAAAGAGGACCAAACCACTCTGGTGGAACCGGGACTTATCGCTTCAAAGAAACAACCTCAAAGAATTCTTCAAAATCGCCAAACAGGCGAACGAGGAGATAATCAATGAGGAATACAAAATCCTACTCAGGGAGTACAAGAAGGAAATACGCAGGGCACAAAGAAACTCGTGGAGGAACTTCTGCTCCAATATCGAGAAAGTCCCAGAAACGGCTAAACTTCGGAAGCTGCTATCAAAGCAACCTACCATACAGAGTCAGCTGAAGCGAGAAGATGGACAGTGGACTGAGGGCAGTGAAGAAGCCCTAACAGCCCTAATGGAAGCTCACTTCCCAGGATGCACCGAGGTTGCTGACGCTACAACGCATCAGGACCTAGTAACTGAGGAAGAGCATCCGCCAACAGGTCTTATATCGTCTAAGAAAATCCACTGGGCTATAGACTCCTTTGCGGGTACAAAAGCACCTGGACTAGACGGTATATTCCCAGCCATGCTACAGGTGACCAAAGACGTGATCACCCCATGGCTCTCTGCAATATACTCAGCTTGCCTGAGCACAGGCTATATCCCTATCCAATGGAGGACCTCGAGGACTGTCTTCCTTCCAAAGGCAGGAAAGTGCAGCCATATAAGCCCCAAGGATTATAGACCGATAAGCCTTACATCCTTTCTACTCAAAACACTAGAGAAGCTGCTGGATCTACACATCAGGAATGATGTAGGGAGACTGATGTCAACCAACCAGCATGCCTACACCAAAGGGAAATCAGTAGAGACGGCACTGCACTCGCTAGTAGCCACCATCGAGAGAGCCCTCTATAATAAAAAGTATGCTCTAGGAGTGTTCGTAGACATATCCGGAGCATTCAACAACGTCACTACGAACGCTATTATGGACCGCCTAGAAGCGACCAACACACATCCCGAAATCAACCTCTGGATAAAGAACCTTCTAAGTTGCAGACGGGTGCAATCAGAGTGGGGCACCGCTTCCATGGTGAGGGGGGAGCATAGAGGCACACCACAATGTGGGGTCCTGTCGCCCCTCCTGTGGAACCTGGTGGTCGACGACTTAATAAAGAGATTCGAGAGGAGAGCCCCAAAAATAACAGCCTATGCAGATGACATAAGCATAATTATTACGGGAGTATGCCCATCGACCCTCAGCTCCATAATGGAATCAACACTCAGGGAGATATGTGAGTGGGCATGAAAAGTAGGACTTAGTATCAACGCGGACAAGACGGACCTCATCCTCTTTACCAAGAGATACAAGGTACCAGCATGGATCCCCCCGAAAATTGATAAAACCAGGCTGACCCCGAAAGCACAAGTCAAATACCTCGGCATAGTACTGGATAGCAAGCTGGCATGGAGGCCCAATGTAGTGGAAAGGGTGAAGAAGGCCACCATTGCGCTATACGCATCCAAGAAGATGCTTAGCAGCACGTGGGGCCTGTCACCCGCTCTAATGCACTGGATCTACGTCTCGGTGGTGCGACCGACTCTGCTGTACGGAGTCTTAGTGTGGTGGCAAGCGACAGAAAAGAAGACGTACAATAAGCTTATGGAAAGGACCCAGCGGCCGGCACTGCTCTGCATTACGGGGCGCTGAGGTCAACCCCAACAAAAGCTCTCGAAACCATAATCGGAATAGACCCCCTGGACATCTACGCTCAACTGACTGCAGGAAAGGCGGCACAACGCTTAGTAGCATCAGGCAATATGTCTCTACAAGGATTCGGGCACAGTTCAATTGGCCGAGACATGACCAGTATATCTGACTACATGATCCCCCAAACTGGCCTGGATGTAAAAAAAACCTCATACATGGGGCCCGACGATTGGAAAAGGGGCCAGACTCAACACCTCAACATCTACACTGACGGCTCCAAGATGGAAGGAGGAGTAGGAGCAGTAGGACCTAACCTATAGGTAGATAATTTCACACTCTCTATGAGTTGTTTTAGAGCTTTTCTGTGCTGCTTTCTGAGGCATATGAGTGAAATACAGTCAATGGATTACCTTTAGGCGTATCTATCAGAAGTTGCTGAGACTTCGAAGTCAGAAGTGTGGCGTTCTGCTGCTTTCAATTTGAAGGATAATACAAAAAATTCTCAAAAACATAAACTGACAAAAATCAATAAGGACAGCTCTGACCATGGCAGCAGCCCGATCTGCTGCGGCTGCGCCCTATCCGGCACCTGCTTCACATCCACCCGCTGGCCAGCCAACGAGAAATTTTCTGCCTCGCGTCGCAGGACTCAGCCGCCGAGGTCAGGCCCCCCCACAAAAGCTGCAGCAATTGAAGACGCCACTGGCTCGGCCAGTGCCCAACAAGAAGGCGCCAATGCCGAGGTGCCCCGACGGAGCGACGATTCCTATCCACACAGAAGCACGAACAGTCGTGCCACCCATATCACCGACCTGACCTACGATGTTCTCATCAATCAGAATGAAAATCAGATGTCCGCTGCCGCGAGCTGGAGCGAACTATCCTGGGACCAAGGGGACGTGGAGGCGTTAAACGATAGCTACCAGCTGCTGAACGAGACGGTCGTTGGCATTGAGACGGCCAGGCCCAGCCGAAAAGAGGCCACGACAAAGCAGCTGGGGCCTTCGGAGTCCTCCGCTGCTGAAAAGGAGCCCAAGAAAAGAACGGCACCGATAAATAGACATCTGAAAAGGGAGATAGAGAATGAAGAACGAACGGTTGCAGGCCAATATACAGGCCGTTATCAATCAGGGGGATCGCACTGAAGGAGGAGGCCCGCCAACGGCACCACCACCCAAATCACACAAAAAATCAGCTAAGCCAACAATCAAGACCAACGCGAACGCGAACGCCACCACCGCAACCGCAACCACAATCAACGATGAGATGATGGTGGACTCCAGCGATAACTCGAGCAGCTACTGCACCCTATGCGACAGCTTCAGATCCATCAGTCCCTCTATGCAGCCCTGCTATTGTGCCATTAAGCACTGCATCTGCGGGACCGAGCGCAAGCAGAACCGACTGAAGGATGTGACCGTCAGCCAGGTTGGATTCCGGCACATTGAGCACGTGGCGAGCGTAATGCAGATGCCTCGCGCAGCGCCAGGTCGCTGTCTATCGGCACGGCCGATGGTACTCTATAGAGAGGCGCAGCTTCAGGGACCGTTTGAAACCGGCAAACTCTGAGCGCAATGCCGATTCAGGTGCTGCTTCTCGTGCTGGTCCTGATGGTGGCGTGTGCCGCTACTCGAACGCCATCGGGCTGCTGGGCCAGCTGCGTCCTCTTGTGAGCGCAGCACGAGCCATCAAGGACAGCGACAGGCACAGCTTGACTCGTTCCGTATCGCAGCTCCAGCTGGGATTGGAATCGGCCGGCAGTCGGGTCACGCAAGAACAATTTAGCCAATTTTTGGCCTAATTGCAGTCGAAGACATCGTTGCAATCGATGGAATCGATGTTGTCCTGCTTGAGCTCCGATGCTACCGCAACGCCGTCGATGGATGTCGATGAAGTCCTGCCTGAGTCCCACTAGCCTCTCGGCCCAGTCGACGCACTCGATGGTGACATGCCTGACCTCCGATGGCCACCCAATGGAAACGGAAATGCCCGAAAACCGAATTCCCGACAATGGATGGACTTCGCCGATGGTGGAGCAGCTACTGGTGAGAGCCATATCCTCGCTGCCTATTCCCCCACAGGTGCCATGCGGCACCCAGACAGAGGAACAGCCATCGACAAGTGCCCGTGGGCCTGGGCTCAAGACAAAGAAGCGGACGACACGTTTGGCCGGGGTACGGGCAAAGTCATCCAGAAAGCTCAACGCGGCAACGCGAGTGGACGACTCAGAGTGGGGTTTGGAGATGTTCAAGCAAATCCTGGTGGGAGCAGTGTAGGTATTCCTGTTCGTCGGGATGACCATTGCCCTGTGCTTTCCGGATGTGCAATGCCCCTCTGCCCCCTGATTTTTTAGAATTTGGGAATTAAAAAAAATTTTACATTTACATTTATTTGCTACATCTGTTATCTACATCTACATAAATTATGTATATTGTACATCTAACATGTAGATTATAGATGTTCCATTTAGATTCTACATCTCCTCCGCTAGGGGTTGCTCACCACTGAACGCGGCAAAGTGTGCGAGCGAGAAGGATGGATGCAAATGAGTTGCATGGTCGTTGTCAGGAGGGGGCAGGGGAAGCGACTGAAAATTAATTTCTTTATTCTGTCTATAATTATGATCCGATCTGATTCAGATTCGACAGTCTGGTAGATATGGGCATTCTTTACGATACTGCGTTTTTAGTTTTATCGTATCTTTAAAATTTTGCCTGCCACAGATTTTCGTTCTTTGTGGGGGCGGAAGGGGGCGGGGCGAAATTTTGAAATACACTTGTAGCAGTGTGATATCACATGAGTCTGGAAACAACATTTGGTTCCTCTAGCTTTTATAGTCTCTGAGATCCAGGCGTCAAACAAGACGGACAGACGGACAGACAGACATGGCTCTATCGACTCGGCTATTGATGCTGATCAATAATATATATACTTTATGGGGTCCGAAACGTTTCCTTCTCTGCGTTACACACATCCACTTTTACCACAAATCTAATATACCCCTTAACTCTTTTTTGAGTACAGGTATAATAAATAATGATATATATTGAAATAGTTACTAATAACAACAAAATTAAAATGAATCTCCTTCAGTATGCACTGTGAATCAGCGGACAAAACGGAATGGGAGAGAGCCAAAAAGTTCTACGGAGAGTGATATAGTGCGCTCTGAGGTTTTATTTTTATAATTTAAAGCAGCATATTCTGCCGATTCCACTCACCCTTTTTCCGTGTCCGACGATGAAGCGCTTCCTCGCGGAAATCCGGAGCTGTAGGGGGGGGATTTAAATAAAAGATATTGTCGCCAAATACCCAAAAAAAACACAAACAAAATGACTACTCTTTCCTCTCTCTCTCTTCCCTGCTGACCGACACTCACATACTACATAATACGGTTAGACTGCACTTATTTACGTATTTAAAACTAATTTAAAACATATTTTTAAGCCTAAATTCCATTAATCCCTTAATTTATATTCCCCCCATCCAATAGCCCGGAGCTTGCTTTTAAGTGGATCACTCTCTTCAGCGCCACTGTCAACACATTCAGAAAGAGTGGGTCTCCCAGCACCGTTACCGCCCAGTCTACTCGATGGGGATGGGCTGCTGATCCGCACTGCGACGATTCGGCAGGCCTCCCATGTGGGTCTGGCCCCTGTTGCTCAGTGGAAACTGCCTGGTGCTGCTCTGGAGCCTCCTCCCGTGGCCACTGGCCGGACGTCATTGCCACTTTCTGGGACCATGCTGATGGACGGGGCCAAGTCCATTCGCATTTTCTTTCAAAATATAGCAGGTATGCGCACTAAGGCTCAGGCTGTCTACTTGGCAACCTCTACGTGCGATTTCGACGTAATCATCTTGGTTGAAACCTGGCTCAACGTAAACTTCTTCGACAACGAGTACTTCAATCCCAACCTTTTCCAAGTGTTTCGTAAGGACAGGGATTGTGCCAAAACGAAGCGTTAGAGAGGAGGTGGTGTCATTGTGGCCGTCAGACGCACCCTACGCTGTGATCCGATTTGTCTCCTTGATGGTGACTCTATCCTGGATCAGATTGGTGTGTCAGTGGCCGGTCAGTCGGAGACGCTATGTATCAGCGCGTCGTATATTCCACCGAATAGCAGCTATGAAGTCTACAAGGCGCACACACTGAATATTGCCAACATATATGGTAATCTACGAGGCCAACAGCATCTTTGCGTTTTTGGCGATTTTAATCTGGGCTCCTTGGTATGGTCCGCTGATCCGCAGTCTGCGGCTATGATGCCGAGTAATGTGCATTTACAGCATGAAGTTCTTTTTCTGGATGACTTTTATAGTATGGGCTTAACCCAAATAAATAATGTTTTTAATAGGTTAAACGAGAAGAAACGTGTGAGTCGTTTCTGGGGACACGACTCTACTTATACCCGTACTCAGTCAGTATATACATTTTTGAGCATGATTTTTTAGAATTTTAGAATTAAAAAAAAAAATTTTACATTTTACATTTTTTTGCTACATTTGTTATCTACATCTCATCTACAATGTCTATTTTACTTCTAACATGTAGATTGTACATGTACCATTTAGATTCTACATCTCCTCCGCTAGGGGTTGCTCGCGCACTGAACGCGGCAGAGTGTGCGAGCGAGAAGGAAAATGAGTTGCGTTGTTTGTAACGGGAGGGGGAGGGGAAGCAACTGAAAATGAATTTCTTCATTCTGGCTATAATTATGATCCGATCTAATTCAGATTCGGCAATCTGGTAGATCTACGATACTGCGTTTTTAGTTTTATCGTATCTTTAAAACTGTGCCTGCCACAGATTTTCGTCCTTTGTGTGGGCGGAAGGGGGCGGGGCGAAATTTTGAAATACACTTGTAGCAGTGTGATATTACATGAGTCTGGAAACCAAATTTGGTTGCCCTAGCTCTTATAGTCTCTGAGATCCAGGCGTCAAACAAGACGGACAGACGGACAGACGGACAGACAGACATGGCTCTATCGACTCGGCTATTGATGCTGATCAAGAATATATATACTTTATGGGGTCGGAAACGTTTCCTTCTCTGCGTTACACACATCCACTTTTACCACAAATCTAATATACCCCTTAACTCTTTTTTGAGTACGGGTATAATAAGATTCTAGATTTATTTGTTGTTAGTGAGGATATTGATTGCCCTGTTGCACGTTGCGAGCTGCCTATTGCAGAATGTGACATGCATCACGTGCCGTTGGTCTTCTCAGCTAAATTCGATAGTTACTCGCCCTGGTCTGAACCCGGCCTTGGGATGACGGGATGACATGTTAAACGTAAACTGGGCTTCTGTTCTTTCGCATCCTAGTGCTGACTCTTCTTACAATGTTTTCATTCGTACCGTTCATAATATTGTTGATAATAATGCTTCCAGAAGAGTGCGTGGCTCGTATAGGCTTCCATGGTATACGAAGGGTCTTGTGAGGTATAAGAATCTGTGTAACAAGTTCTTTAAATGATTTAAGAAAACCCGTGACTCTGTTGACTGGGCCAGATATGTGCAGCATAAGCGGGAGTTTGATTTTTTAAACAAATTTTTATATAATCAGTATATTGCTGACGTTGAAAGGGGACTTAAGGTTAATCCCAGGTCGTTCTGGCTTTTCATATATTCAAAAAGGTCGACGAGTGCCCTTCCTTCAGCCATGAACCTAGGTAACTTGACTCAAATACTGATAGTGGCATAGCAAACCTTTTTGCTTCTTTTTTTAGCTCAAATTTCGAGCCATACACAGTTTGGCATGATTCTGATGTCTTAGACTCTATCCCTTCAGTGGTCAATATTGGCTCGCTTGATGTATCGGAGGTGGACATTTTGGAGGCAATTGCTGATTTCGACAACTCAAGTAAGCCCGACAGTGATGGCATTTCTGCCTTTCTGCTTCGCAACTGTGATGTTGCTTTTTGTGAGCCTCTTAAAATTCTGTTCAAAAATTCTTTGGTAACGGGTCAGTTTATTAAAAAGTGGAAAGCTGCCACTATTACTCCCGTTTTTAAGAAAGGTGCTAAGAATTGTATCTCTAATTATAGACCAATTGCCAAACTCAGCAATGTCTCAAAACTTCTTGAGCGAATCATTGCCAAAAAGGTCTCTTTCCTCATGAAGTCGTACATAAGCTCTAATCAGCATGGTTTATGCCGGGTAGATCAACGACCACTAATTTGGTAGCCTTCAGTAATTTTTGCAAACATGCCTTTGAAAGGCATTCTCAGGTCGATGTAGTTTACACTGACTTTGCTAAGGCCTTTGACAAAGTCTCCCCACTGTGCCTTAGTAGCCAAGCTGCATCGGTTGGGGTTCATTCAAGCATGCTTTGTTGGTTCATGTCGTATCTGGAGCAGCGAGAGTATGTTGTGTTGGTAAACGGAAAGCAGTCGGACCCATATTTGGCTACTTCCTGCCTTCCACAGGGAAGTGCTCTTGGGCCGCTGCTGTTTGCTATTTTCATTAATGACATATGTTTCAGCATTCAATCTTCTGAACATTTGCTTTATGCTGATGATCTGAAAATCTTCCGTCCTATTAAAACTTTAGGTGACAGTATCCGTCTTCAGCGAGACCTGGATGCAGTCGCCCTCTCAACATTAACAAATGTTACTTTGTGTCCTTTAGCAAGTGTGTATTCAATGTTCAGGCCTCATATTCGCTAGATGGCCTTCCGCTCTTGAAGCATGCAGAGGCACTTGACCTAGGGGTCTTGTTCGATTCAAAATTTCTTTTTATCGAGCATTTGAACTTCATTTTGCCAAGAGCCTATGCTATGTTCGGCTTTGTTACGCGTAATTCATCCCAGTTTAGGGACCCATATACGAGGCTAAGTCTTTATTCATTTCTTGTGCGCTCGCGCCTTGAGTATGCTTCGGTGGTTTGGAACCCCACTGGGGTCGTTCAAATTGCGCGTATCGAGAGATTGCAAAGGAAGTTTTTGAAGTTTGCACTCCAGCCTTTGCAACTTTCCGTTCCGTTGCCGTCCTATGAGTGCAAATGTCGCCTCGTGCATCTCTCCTCTCTCGAGGATCGAAGGACCATTGCGGCTCAGTTATTTATATACGATATATTAGTGGGTAACATCGATTGCCCTGACCTGACCTGCTTGCTAGGATTAGCTTTAACTCGCCTGCTAGGAGCCTTAGGGGCCATGCACTCTTTGTGGTTGATCTTCACCGTAACAATTACGGTAATAATGAGCCAATTTGTAGGGCTCTTCGCCGGTATAATTCGCTGCCTGCTGGGATGCGATTCGATTTTTGCCTTGGGAAAGGAGCCATCAGACGGTTGCTTTCTGAGTTTTTCTTGTTTAATTGTTAGTTCCTTATTTTGTTTGTTTATTTTTTAATAAGAATTAAGTTAGTTTAGCCAGATAAGGTTTATCCGTTGGCGAATAAATAAAAAAATAAATAAATAATTGCGAATTCAGCAACCCCCCAAATCGATGATCACGACCGAGTCTCTTTTGGCTATTTTCGTGTCGGACCTGCTGCTATCTTTTCTACTACTTAATCTAAAACGAACAAAACGACGCTGCGCTCGCTGTCCTCTTCGCCTGCTTTTCTGCTAGGGCATCAATCCAACAGTTTTTATATTTTCGCTGCTATATTTTCAATCTTCCCTGACCCCTTTTCGAGGCTGTATTCCCCCCAGCAACTCCTTTTGGGCCTCGTTGCCCCCAGATGAGCTTTGAATACTCTCGGATAGCCGATCTCCGTTTTTCCGCTC